>NW_006159982.1:974911-1036112 GCF_000334495.1 Tupaia belangeri chinensis | reverse complement strand
GCCCTCTCTCTCTCTCTCCTCTCTTCCTGTGTTTCTCTGGCATGCGTGCACATGCACTGCCTATCATTAATAAAATAATATCTATGTTTGTATATGTATAAATACATGTTTGTATATAGTTGTGTGTATGTGTGTGCATATGTGTGTATGTATGTGTATGTATAGACATATACGTGTATATGTGTGTGTGTGTATATATATTTAAAACATTTCTGATAAAAGTACATCCCAGATGGAGACAGATAGGGAAGAAGGTAAATGAAATAGAGCTATTCCTGGGCCCTACATCATGTAGGTGGCAACCCAAAAGGCCTTGACTTAACCTAAGTTGTAACAGAAAGCCATGTTATGGCAATAGACTCCTAACTCAGTCCCCCGAATTACAAGCTCCAATTCTGCAGGCATGGAGGAGAGCCTGAGGAGATGAGGCTGGTCCGGCTCATTTCCTGAAGAAGGGGCTTTCAAGATTTATAAGCAAATGTGCCAATGCCCGTGCCTTCTTGACATGAAGTGATTTTTATTCTTACAGGATTTGGCTCTAGAAGAGGCAGTTCTGGAGGAGCTGACGCAGAAGGTGGCCCAAGAGCACAAAGCCCACAGGTAAGGGAGGTAGTGAGCACAGAGTTGCCTGGACAGCAGATAGCTGCTGGCCGTGGGGCTGGTGCATTTGTTTCCCACTGTACTCCTGGCTTGTCTTCCACTACAGGCTGTCTTCCACTACGACAGCTCTGCCCTGCTCTGAGCAAGGTGTATGTAGACTTGAAACTGCTCCTTTCCCTCTTACTTTTCTCTCTCGTTTTTCTCATTCTCACCCTTCCCTCCCCTCCAATACCTTCTTTCTCCCTCCTTCCTTTAAGACTGCTCCTTTTCCTTCCTTCCTTTCTTCTCCCTATCACTTTCCCTTCCCCTCTCCCCATGTGTCCTTCCTTTCTCCTGCCTCTCCACCAGAAAGACCACCCAGATAAAGATTTTTTTGGCTAGGACAATCCCTCTCTGTGTCCTTCCTAAAACCTGCTGTCAAACCTGGCTTGGGGCTGCCTGTGCCCAGTGGAAAAACTAAAGTGCCACATTGGGTGGGAAGGTGAGACAGGGAAGGGGAATGGGAGAGCAGGGAGAGTAACTTCAGAGACCACCAAGAGCTTGACATCAGGGTCACTTGGAGCTGCTTGGACTAGTGGAAAACAAATGTCCTTCCTGTCCAACCTCAGAGGACCTGCGCAGTGCTCTGAGGCTCTCTTGTCTTGGCCACTTAACTTGCAAGATATCATCCTTATACATTTTTTTTATCATTTTTATTTGTTTGTTTATTTAAGTAGTGGAGACCTCACCCAGGTGGAAGAAAAAATAACTTCTTGTTAAAGCAGATGACCTTATTCATAGAGAAGTCTGGAATAATGTTTATAGGGCTGTGGCTCTTAATTAAATACCTTACCTTCCTATTTGTATTCCTTGTTGAGTGAAAGGCCATCAGGGGATGTGTTAATGAATTACTTAGTAATAGCACCAAGTTCTCACCGTTGGGTAATGATTGCTCTTCCCAGAAAGGAGCTTAGCCACAGCTCTGGAATTTGCCATCAAGAGGCTAGTGTCTGCCACTGACTTTGTAGCCCTTAACCATTTCCTCCTTTGCTGTTCTGGTTTCAGTGGAATCCTGCCAGCGGAAGCCGAGCTTATGTACATCAATGAAGTGGAGCGTTTGGATGGATTTGGACAGGAAATCTTCCCCGTGAAGGTAACATGTTAGGCCCTGTCCTTGCTTTCACCTTCTCAGAATGGCACTGGTATTTGAAAAGCCAGCATCAATAGAGTAAGGCAGAATGGCTTGGCCTTCTTGGTGCTATGTGGCCTTAGGTGGCAACTCCAGTTTACTTCAGGAAATAAGCACTTTAAAAAATTTATGTGTGTGTGTGTGTGTGTGTGTGTGCCCACGTGCGTATGTGTGTGCTATAGGGCATGCACACTTGCCAGAGAGAGAGAAAAAGTGAAAGTGAGAAATCATCCCTCAAGGGAGATGGCCATGCCATAGAACCTTCTCCTTCATTCTCTTCTTGGGATCATGGGCATGTATGCATACACATCCTGTATAGCCTTCAAGTCTCTGGGTCTGGGACTCAAACTTCTAAGTCAGCCATCTGGGACCCAGAGCCTCAACCACCATGCCATCTGCTGGCCCCACAAATGCTCTCACTTTCTTTCTTTCCCTTCTTGCCTTGGGATTTTGGGCATGCATGCAGATGTACCTGGCATGTTTTTCAGGCCATCTCATCTAGGACTCGAACCACATTGTTGGCCTTGTGGGATCCAGCACCTTAACCACTATAAATGCTTTTTCTAAATGCTAACCCCTAAATGCTTTTTCTTAAGAGATTTTGAATTCTTCCATGGTCTTCAGCAGAATACCTCATTTGTAAGACAACCATCTGAGTTGAGTTACCAGCCCATCTAGCACCTTGAAGGTATCACGGCTCACATCCAGACTTAAGACACACAACTGTCATGTGTACATTAATAAAGACACCAGCTCGTAGTTTTATTCCTTATGTTTATTCTCCTTTGAGTGAAGACAGAGATAATTGTTTGTGAATTAGAAGGAAACATTTCCTGTAGGCTGTCATATTTTGTATCTCTAGCTCTGTAGAGCCCTCCGTTTTAAGTTTCTAGCCCGCATGGCGTTTGGTGGAAACTGTACCTGGGAAACTGATAGTACTTTACATTCTGTACAGCGCATCCACCTCCTGAAGTGGGTGTGGTTGGAGGTCATGGTGCATGGTCATTTATAGAGCAGAGCCCGCAATCCAAACTCGTTTTCTTCTCTCTGCTGACCAACTTTACGAAAAATGGAGTTTTATCAGACACCTAAAGCAACTGGCACATTTCAACAGTTTGGGAGACGCCTGCAATTCCAGCACAAACATTTCACTCCAGACTGGCTCCACTGGCTGTTTATAAGTGCTCAGCTCTCCCTCTACTGCGCGTTTGCAATTTGCCTTAATGAGAACTGCCCATGTGCATCAAGCAGAACCGAGCAGGGTGGCCGCAGCTTGCGAAAGGGCTAAATGGCTCTTTTTCAGATCTGTTTAATTTTCTTTTGCTTCTCTAATAGCTGCCCTTCATAGGGTTGTAATCCATTTCCCTTGCAATAATGCCTTATGAAGCCATCTGCACCCCACTTAACATTTCAGCCGCCCATATATAGTCATGATATTTGGGGCCGTTGAAAAATCAGAGTAAACTTTCTCTCCACTTTGAAAAAAACTGACTTTTCTATCCCTGCAAGTTGGGGGTTCTGTTGTGGTCATTTGCTTATGTTTTTTTTTTTTTTTTTTTAAGTAAGTCTAAGCTTTGGAAAAGAGGGGTGCTGAGGATACTGTTGAAGAGCACTGTGCTTGGCCCTGATACACTTTCTAGTACGTTCATAGTGGGACCAGGGGGTGGTACACCTTCCTCTGCGTGGGAAGACAGGCACTGCTGACTCATTGCTGGTTACATGACTTAGCCAGGCTGCTGCCTTCTGTTCTCTTCTCCCTATGTATCTGTGTATGACTAAAGTGACCACATGCAGACCACGTGTTGACCACCTGGTCACCCCAGGATGTTGAGTGGAGGTTGTGATGTGGTCAGCTCTGGGATGTGTGAAAAAGCAGACAGGGCCCTACCATGAGCAGATAGTGAAGGCAATAGGTCATCTCATGCTCCTGAAGTTCCCAACAGCAGTTGGCATCCCACTCTCGAAAGTGAATAGAAGCCAAGCACCACCCTTACAGGATGCCCTTGTACGTAGGATAGAGGCCAACACAGAGTGAAGGAGCTTGGAAGACCTAAGAGTCTTTATAGAGAGAACAACCCACTGGTCAAAGCACTGTCCAATGAGTCTTTGCAAAGATTTACAAAAATATATTCTCAGAAATTAAAAACTGTCATATAAAGATGGAAAATTTAATAGATCAGGGGCCAGCAGGTGGTGTGGTGGTTAAGGCAGCTGGACTCCCACATGGCTAACTGTGGTTCAAGTCCCGGACCTGGCAGCTTACTTCCTTGCTTTCCTTCTCTCTCTCTGACGTTCTCTGGTCAACTTCAAAAAAATAAAGTAATGACAGTGAATAAAAGTAAATCAGTTCTTGGGAACCAGCAGTTAGCTTAATGGCTATGTCACTGGACTCCCACGTAGTCGACCGCGGTTCGTGTCCTGGACCCGGTGGCTTAAAACTCACGCCGGGCGCGTGTGCGTGCGTGCCCAAGATCCCGAGAGGAGAATGGAGGAGAAGGGATTGCGGCGTGACCATCCCCTCTCGGGGATGATTTCTCGCTTTCTGACTCTATGTCTCTCTCTGTCTGTCTGGCGAGCGCACGCGCCCTACAGTGAAAATCTCTCCAAAAAAAAAAAAAAAAAGTAAATCAGTTCTTTTTTTTGGGAGAGGTTTTCGCTATAGGGCGCGTGCAATCGTCAGACAGACAGAGACAAAGAGACAGAAAGCGAGAAATCACCCCCCAGGGGGGATGGCCACGCTGCAATCCCTTCTCCTCCATTCTCCTCTCGGGATCTTGGGCACGCACACACATGCGCTCAGCATGAGTTTTAAGCCACCGGGTCTGGGATGCGAACCGCGGTCGACTACGTGGGAGTCCGGTGACATAGCCATTACGCTAACTGCTGGTTCCCAAAGTAAAGCAATTCTTAAAAAAAGAAAAAAAAAAAAGATGTAGAGGAAATTTCACCAAAAACCAAAGTACAGTATGTGGAAATAGAAAGCAGAGAAAGGAGAGAAAAGACCCATTGAAGATCCAACATAATGGGAGTTCTAAAAAGGGAGAACAGAAGGTGGGGGTTCTAGAAGTTGTCCTGTAACTGACTGTGAGGGTCTCTGCTGATAGGGCCAAAAACACATTCTGGGGCTTGAAAGGAGGTGAAGGTTGCTGCCTCTGGGGAGAGGATGCAGTGGACCAGGTCTGCTATGGACTTTTATAAAAATAAGCCCTGAGGAATATTCAGCTCTTCAAAGTATGTGCATATATAACTTTGATGTTAAAAAACAGAAACTAAGAAGGGAAGAGATCATAATAGATATTCATGAAAGACAAAGTCAAAATGGCTAGGAAATCTGAGAAAGATCCTAAAATTTTCACTCTCTTTTTAAAGTTTTTCTGTTGTAGAACATACATGTTCACCAAAGAGAGAGAGAGAGTAAGAATGAAGAATCACCCCCTGGGGGGGATGTCCACAATACCTTCTCCTCTACTTTCTTGTCAGGATTTTGGGCATGTGCACGCACGCATACCCAGTGTGATTTTTTTTTAAGCCACCGAGTTCAGGTCTCGAACCATGCAGTTGGCCATGTAGAATCCAGTGCTTTAATTTTGATGCAACTTGCTGGCCCCTAAATTTTTCTCTTAAACTGGAAATGTGTTGTGACAAAGTGAGAATAAAAACTTCCATTAGGAAGTTCAGTGGGCGAGTTCCTCCAGGGCCTGCCCCACTGCCAACACACACACACCGTGGACTGTCTTACTGCTTTGATGCTGTGATTCATGCCGCCTATGGGAGAAACAGGCCATGCGATCCAAAGATGGACCGCAGCCAAAGCTTGCAAGACTGCTGGTGAGCCTTTTTATAACACTATCTCAATAAATATAAACTCCTATTTAAAATTATTTTTAAAAAATTGTTTTTAGAGAGATTTTTGCTATAGGGCACACGTGTTCACCAGAGAGATAGAAAGCAAGAAATGAGCCCCTGAAGGATGGCCATGCCACAATCCCTTCTCCTCCCTTCTCCTCTTGGGATTTTGGGCATGTATGCACAGTTTTAAGCTGCTGGGTCCTGGACTCGAATTGTAGTTAACTTCATAGGAATCCAGCAACATAAACATTACACCATGGTCCCCCCCAAATTTATTTTTAAATAAAAGTTGTACACATTTATGGTGCCTATCATGTTCTTTTGCAATCTATATATATATATATAGACACTTTGGAATGGCTAGATTGAATTCATTAACACAGGTATCACCTTACATAGTTAACTATTTGTGATGAGAGCACTTAGTGGTTACTTTAGAAATAGTTTACTTCTTCCATGAGAGAGGGATACAGAGAGAGAAAAAGGAAGAGAGAGAAACAATCCCAACAGGGTTTTCACACTACAGTCCATCCCCATGGTAACCAGCTGAGATCATGGGCACCTGTACAGCTGCCTGGGATGTGAACCCAGGATCTTCCCCATGGGAGTCAATTGTGCTACACACCCCCAACCTGGCTCCGCACAGGAATGTTCAAGAGTACTGTTTACCCGTAACAATTGTTATCACCTATTGTTGCCTTATTGTACACTAGAGCTCCTGTCCTTAGTCTCCCTGTGAATTTTGTGTCCTTTGATCAGTATCTCCGCAGTCCCCCACCCTACAGTCCCTGGTGACCGCCTTTGCACTCTGCTTCTATAATTTCAACTCCTTCAGCTTCTACATATAAGAACACGTGGTATTTATCTTCTGTGCTTGGCTTATTTCACTTACCATAACATTCCACTGGTCTATACATGTTCTTGCAAATGACAGGTTTCCTTTTTTCCAAAGGCCGAGTGGCATCCTGCTGTGTATGTATCCCACATTTTCTTTCTCTGTTCTTTGCTGGATGGATGCTGGGCTGTTCCACGACTCAGTATTGTGGATGGTGCTGCGGTGAACATGAGTCATCATTTGTGTCTAATGTTGATCTCACACAGGACAGTCACGGGAATGGTGTGCACCTTGGCATTTTCTTTATGGGGATTTTCGTGAGAAACAGAATTGGAAGACAAGCAGTAATATACAGGTAGCCTTATTTGTCTTTTTTCCCTCTCTCTTTTTCTCCTTGAGCAGTGCTAGATAAGCCACACTGAGTATTAAACTTATCCAGATGAGTTAAGAGGCAGGCTATAGATCAGGGTTGAGATTTTCCCAATTCAGTTATGGGCAGCCCTCCACAGGATTTCAGTGGTTCTGGAGAAATTCATCTTGCTTTTCCTGGAGGCCTGATGGCAGAGGGTAAACCCTTTTTTTTCCCATTTGACCCCAAGAAATAGGTTCTTGAGCCTCCCACCCCATAATGCCCAGTCAGAGAGGAACACACTTTGAGTATGGCTAGGCACCAACCCTCTAGTCAATCTCCTGGTTTACCTTTGTCAGGATTAACCATGACCAGTTGTTAAATCCAAACTGGGTTCTTCCCATTGCCCTGCACCCTCTGCCTAAGCCAGACGCCAGTGCATAGTGTGGTGGTTAAGGCATTGGATCCCACATGGCTGACTGCGCAGTTCAAGTCCTGGACCTGTTGGCTTGAAAAGCATGCCAGGGGCATGTGTATGCATGCCTAAAATCCCAAGAGGAGAGTGAAGGAGAAGGGTTTGGCATGGCCATCCCCCTTGAGGGGTGCTTTCTTACATTCTCTTTCTGTCTCTCCCTGGCAAGCACACATGCACTATAGCACACTTTTTTTAAAAAGCAAAATGATTTTTAATTTTTATATGAACAAAAGAGTTTTTTTGTTTTTTTTTTTTGTATAAGTGTGTGTTTTGGAAGAGTAGATTTATTTTGGTAAAGGACTCTTGATACTTATTATTTTGGCACTGTAACCCTCTTCATCCTTTATCATGAATAGAACCAGTGTCGGGATGTGGCCAAGAGTCCCCTCCCCCATCACACATCTGTGGTGTGTGTTGCATCACAGAATCCACGTGAATTCTTTGTGTTGTTTCCTGGGAACACACTACTTTTTAATACTTGGCTGTTAGAAATGTCATGATGCATTTTTGCATAGAAAAAACATCATGACTTTTCCAGCAATCTAATAATATGCTCCCCCATCACTCAAAAGCAGGGATCATAGAAAATATTTTGTCAGTTTGGAAATACAAAGAGGGAAAAAAAACATAGGAAAAGTTCCTTGTAAATTTGCTTTATAATAAATCATACATGATGAGAGGACTTTAAAAATTTGTGGAAAAATGGAATTAAGCTGTGAGTTTATTTTGCTGCAAAGATTTTTCAGAGTTTTTTTTTATAATACATGTTTTTAGTGAACTTATTTGAAGACCTCTCACATCTAAACAGCGCTATCCAGATCTGTTTAACATAGTAGGATTTTTAACTATTTAAGTAGTTATATGTTGTATTTTTTAACTCTTCTTTGAAAGAAGAAACATTCATCTTTTTTTGGGGGGGGGCAAACTGAAAATGGTGTATGTGCTCACTAGAGAAAGAGAGAGAAAGGGAAAGTGAGAAAGCAACCCCAGGGGCAAGAGCCACAGTGTAATCCCCTCTCCTCCATTCTCATCTTGGGATTCTGGGTGCACAAACACACACGTGCCCAGAGTGTTTCTTAAGCTACTAGGTCCATGCAGCTGGCCCTGTAGGATCTAGCCACTTCAACTACCATGCCACCAGCTGACCTGGAACATTTAACTTTAAAAATAAAGCGAAATTATAATTTTATAAAATCAGACAACCCTCCTGTGTAGGATCACAAATGCATGGAACATCTCGGGACAAACCATTACGTTTCTTTTTGACCAGGTGGAATGATATTGGGAATATCACAAACAACAAGTCGACTATTCTGGTAGAGCTCATCAACAAAGAAGAGACAGCTCTCTTTCACACGGTAAGCAGAAGGACAAGTCAAGGCAGGGTCCCACAAGTAGCTTGCTATTTGACTTTTCCATTCATAATGCACTTTCCTTACTCTATATCTTGAAAAAATAAATACCCAGTTGAATGCTTACTTTCTAATCCATGCCCAATGCTGTCCTTACTCATTCAAGGATAGCAGGGGTGAAATACCACGTTCAGAATGCTAGGTTTCCAGGATGACTTTGGCTGTAGGAGTTGGTTCACCAGGTGTCATCTTAGCTAGGCTGGCTTGCCTTGTCTGGAGGGCTGCATTTCTCCTCTAGTTACAGCCTTCATGGAATTTGCTGGCCGACTTGAATGGTCTTTTCCATCACAGCCCAAGCTTAGTCTGAAGTAAACGGGGTGACTGGCCTTCTGTTGAGTGCTTCATCGAGGTTCGAGGCTGTTGGTGCATCTCACCGCCTCCGACTTACTGATGCTGGTGTTAACCCCATGTTCTGCCTTGATTTAGCTATTTATTTTTAAAACATTTGGTTTGGAATTATATGCAGACAACACCAGTTCATCAGTGTCACCCCAGCTCATAGGACATGAAAGACTCTTTAGAGTTCTGCCATTCTTTGGTGGGCTTTATAGGCCTAGCCGTTGCTGAAATTCAGTAAGTTGGTTTATTTTTCTGTCCCAGCATGTGATTTTGTGCTTGAGATAAATGGACAAAGGGTTCTGTCTCTGCTCAGAAGAATCCTCGTGAAACGTATAGCTAATCAAACTAATGTTTGTTTATTTTTTTTGTCTCTTTTTTTTCCTCCAAGGATGATATTGAAAATGCCAAGTACATTTCCCGGTTGTTCACTACACGGCACAAGTTTTACAAACAAAACAAAATCTGCACCGAGTGAGTGAACGTTGAATCCCTCTCACTACATGGCTTTGGCTGTACAAGCTCATGTGCTGGGCCACTTTTCCCATTCATTCTTTGCCCTTGTTCCCTGTAGAGCTAAGGAAGTAAGCTGAAGCCAAGCGGGAGGGAGGGAATGTGTGATAAAGACTGTCTAGTGTAGTACCTGTGGCTGGAGAGAAATAATTCACAAATTGACTGTGAAGGCTCAACTGCCTGGATGGGTTGGCCCGCATTAGTGCCTTTCCAACCCTGCCCTGTGAGTTCGGAGGGGCCGCGCAGCTCCCAATTTGCCAGGGTGCCCCTTGTGTCAGATGTGGCAAGTGTTCAGAAGTGGGTAGCCGAGCGACGAGCCAACTTGAAAGAGAAGACGCTCCTGTCATCCGCAGCCCCGTTTCGCTTACACAGTTGGCTAACCCTGCGTGTGCTCCTGGGTCATGTCATCTGACTGTAAATGAGAGGCCAGGGTAATTAGAGGAAGATTTGGAAGACACTCATAGATGTGACAAATCCGTGTGTATTTTTTTAATTTAATTTGGAAATAAAGATGATAAAGGGGACCATGATGAGGGAACTTCATTGTGGCCTGACCTCCGAGGTGGCGTGCTGGGCTCACGCTGTCCTCGTCTTTACCTTGGTTGCCTTCAAAAGACGTTCCTCAGCAGAGTGCGCTTGGCAGTTTGGGCACCCAAGGTTTTTAATTTGTTTCAGAGAGTTCAGGGATGTAAATGTAAGGGAAGAACTGCGTTTCCACCCCCACGGTGGACACATCCAAGAGTGTGTTGAATATTGTCCTAGAGCAGTTCCTGCAGCTGCCTAATCACTGGATCACCAGGTCGTGGCAGACTTGTCTGCTCATGGTGGAGACCCTTTCAAACCACTCAGTGCAGATGGTCACTGTTGGGGTCTGAATATATATCTGATAGTATTAGGCCCACAGCAAAGTGCAAATGTGAATCAGAAGAGCTGGGCAGGGAGTAGCACATAGCAGCCATACTTTCTTATAGACCCCCTCTCTCCTGCAGTTCACACACCATCCTTCCCAGGAGATCCTTGGAGGTCACTTGTGTGTTATTCTACCTTGCTGTGGGCCTTGACTTGTGGGGGTGTCTTTGACATTAACAGGAATTCTATAGTAGACTTTGGTAGGGTGAATTAAAAGATGGTTTTGAGAGGTAGATTTCACTGTCATCTTGGTTTAACCATTTCTCAGTAAATGGCCTTACTGTAAAATTTACTGAGTATTTGTATTTCTTAGGTGGTTTTCTGATATAAGTGAACATCACATATTAGACTGAACACAAAGAAGTAATTATGTTTTCTATGTAAAAATGCATCATGACTTTTCTAACAATCCAGTAATGTATGATTTGATTAAAAACTGGGGCAGTCTTTCTAAAAAGTACACACACACTCCACATATACATTAAATTCTCTATATAAGGGGACTGTAAAAATTTCATAGAAAAATTAAATGAAAGTACAAGTTTATTTTGGTAAACATGCAGAGTTTTGTCATAATATGTGATTTCCCTGAATGTTTTGAAGATCCTTTCTGGCATTTTGGAGGCTCAGCTTAGGTTCTATAAAGACTGGAGGTACCTGTCTAGAGTTTGGCCAAACTTGCACCATCTTAGGGGGCATCTTTCTCTATGCACAAACCGCATTTTCTCCAAAGGTCTCCACTCTCTACCTCCAAACTCTGAGTAACTGATTCTCTGTTCCTGTAGAGGTGTGTTCCTCATCTGGAATATAGCCCCAGGGCATAGCTCAGTATTCCTTAACATGGGGAGAAAAAAATAAGGGGAGGGTATTTAATGTGGATCTGATAATATTGTGTATTTGGTCAGTCATCTGAGAAAATCCAACATTATGATCATATTGCCTTCATTTATAAAAGAAAATGTATTTGTCACCAAAAAGGCAAGAAGAATTAAATCTAAGTAGGGAGAATCCTTTCAATTGAATAATTTTAGCTTGATTAAAAACTTAATCATGGAGACTAGGGAAAGTGTTACCTATTTGGGACACATTACTTGTAGGTACCTTTAATTTCAGTTCTCAAGAATTTGACATTATTTCTAGTTTATTTTTAGCTCTAATTTTTTAAATTAAGTTCATTTTTAGTCTAGAAAAGATTTGATCATATAAATATTTGTAAAATGTGTTATCTCAACATAAATGACATTTTCATAGCTATAGTTAGAAATATTTTATCTAATTTTGATTTTTATTTCACTAGAAGATTATTAAAATATTTTTCCTTCCTGCAATTTTTTTTAAATTATAAAGATTTTATACATACACAAAGGTACATAGAGCACATTTTTTAGTTTTTTTTAAGAATTATTTTATTTAACTTTATTTATTTACTTATTTTTAATTTGACCAGAGAGGGACAGAAAAAGAGCGAGAGAGAAAGTGAGAAAGCAAGCCACAAGGTCCGGGACTTGAACTGTGATCAGCCATGTGGGAGTCTAACACTCTTAACCACTGTTCCACCTGCTGTCCTCTATAGAGTACATTTTTTAAATCCATGTAATGACGGTAATATATTTTTAGTCTTGCTTATTTTCCTCACAATCTTTCTATAGAAATAAGCTTCATTCTTTTAATATTGCTTTGTAGAACTTAAGTATCATGTGTTCCAAACATTTTTAAACTTAAAAAATACAAAGAATGAAAAAAAAGGAAATATTTTTAAAAGCAGTGTTCATGTTTTGGCATCAGTCTTACCAGTTTTGTGTACCTTCCCCTTCTGTCTCTGTTTGTCTGTCTGGTCTTTTTATATCTGATCAATAATAACCATTCTCATTTTTTCACCTTTTCACTTAGACAATCAAATTCTCCACCTCCCATCAGACGCCAGCCCACCTGGAGCCGGTCCTCTCTGGTATGTAGACAATGTTCAAAAACTAAGGAGTCTGACTGTTGAGTGTTCTTTGTTTTGTTAAGGGGTGAAATGGCTAGGGCATCCTGATCAGGAGACACCTCATGAGAACAGAGGAGGACATCATTCTGCAAAGCAGCTGTGATGCACACTTGTGTTGTCCCCGAGAGCCCCTCCCATGCCAATCACCCCTCATAAGTGTGGTTCAGGATTCACTGTGTAATAAGTCTGATTCCAGGCTAACAAAACCATGTTCCTTTAACATATAGCCTGTGTGTTTTCATCTACTGCTTATCTGTCCTGGTTGTTGGGTGAGGGGACATCTTCATTATAAGCTTCACAAATTCTTTTTTATTCACGGCCATAGATAGAGCTTAATAAATTAGTCAGAAAATGGTTAACTAAGCAAAAATTGAATTGGTCTGGTTGATAGCCTCAGGTAGAATATTTGATGGGGAAAGTTGATTGTACACTTTCTAATTTTAGTGCTTTAATTAGCCAACATAATTTTAATTGATCTACTTCCTTTCTTAAAAAATTTTTGCCAGAGGGTTGGGATCAGTGGATCGCCAAATGGTTATTTTGTTGGATTCTCACATGGCTAACCGCGGTTTGAGTCCTGGACCCGTAGGCTTGAAACTTACACTGGGCGAGTGTGTGTGCTCAAAATTCCAGAGGAGAATGGGGAAGGGATTGTTGTGTGGCCCTCCCCACTGGGGGAAGGGGGGGAATTTCTCACTTTCTGTCTCTCCCCCTCCGAGGAGCACATGTGCCCTATAGCAAAAATCTCTTTTTTTTTTTTTGCCAGAGGGCACATGTATTCACCAGAGAGAGAGAGAGATTGGTGGGGGTTCGGAGGGGGTTACAAAGACCCAAACCCACCCATGGGAAATAGTCACACTGCAATCTCTTCTCTGTCTCTCCCTTCATTTGGATTGTGGACACACACACACACACACACACACACGTGACTGGTGTGTTTCTCAACCTTCAGCGCCATACCACCAGCTGGCCCTGTGTTTTATTTTAAGGATTACTTAAACATAATGTAATAGACAGATGCAAAGAGTTTCATGTCTTTTGAAGTGTTCTTCTTCTTTTAACTCACAATTCTTTAATTTTAGGTTATCCTTTTCTACAAATTCAATATAAATGTGATATTTTTCTAGATGAACAGTTCCTTCCAGTTGATAGACTATAATTGAATTTTTCATCATGTGCCACACATACACTATAGTATGTTTTCTGTAACTTTTTAAAAGAGAAGTTTAAAAACATTTTTTGGAAAAATATATAAACAAGGACTTTTAGAATTCTATAGCTGAGTCATTTTTATCAGCACATACTAATTCCCAAGTACCGCTAAATATTATTCATCTCAATTTATACACGATATAATACAGGTGGAGCATTCCTAAACCCAAATTTAAAATGCTCCAGAATCCAATGAATATGTATTTGTGTATCAACGTGACACTACACGTAGGGAATTCTACAGCTGGCCTCATGTGACAGGTCACAGTCAAAATGCTGCAATATAAAAATATCATATAAAATTACCTTCAGACTATGTGTATAAGGTGTACATGAAATATAAAAGAATTTTGTGTTTTGATTTTTGTCCCATCCCCAAGATATCTCATTATAGATATGAAAATATTCCAGAATTTAAAAAATCTGAAATCCAAAACACTTCTGGTCCTAAACATTTTAAATTAGGGACAGTCATTCTGTATGTCACATGTGGTCTTTTGCCTTGGGGATTTATAGGGACATGTTGGACTTTCCCCCTGGGTCACCAGTAGATTTGTCTGTGGCCCAGTTGTTTCCTTCCTTCCTTCCTTCTTCCTTCCTTCCTGTTTTTGCCACAAGGTGCATGCACTTGCCAGAAAGAGACAGAGAGGAAAAGTGAGGAATCACTCCAGGGGAGATGGCCAAGCCACAGTCCCTCCTCCTCCAGTCTCCTCTTGGGATTTTGGGCACACGTGCCCTGCGTGATTTTCAAGCCATTGGGCCCGGGCTTCGAACCATGGTCGGCCACGTAAGAGTCCAACGCCTTAATCACTGTACCACCTGCTAGCTCCTGTGGCCCTATTTCTTAATCTTCTACTTTATTTTTTTTTCCCCTTTTTTCAGGCCATATGTCTTAATTCGTGAGATGAGGTTTTTTTGCCTGTGTCCATGAAACACCTTGAGAGACCAAGTGTTTTAAAACTGTCTTGGGATTTTACCTAATTATCCAGAAATGCAGATGTTTACGTATTTTATTTGAATGAAGATAGTCTACAGGAAGCCTGACTGAATTTGTGGACTCATTCTTTCCCATGCTTTTCGAACTATTTCACTTAGGGTGAATGCGATTAAGGCCAGAGTGCATTGTCTTTTGGCTTCCTGGCAGATAACCCATGGCTGCCCATAGCTGGTTCTCTTTCCTTCCTTCTGCCCCCTGTGTTAGGGCATCTAATTTGTTTCTATATTAGCAGAGCTAGGAAGAAACGGAATAATATTGGAATATATAAAAGAATTAAATAAACAATATAACCCTGAAATTATGTCTGCAGGATTAGTTACTATGGTGTTTTGTCTGTATTCTGATGCCAATTCGTATGAATAGGAGGAATCGGGAAACCAACTTTGTCTTGCCATATATTTCTATGATATAAATCCTGCCCACTGTTTTTTTATTTAAAAAAAAAAAAGGTTAAAAAAGGGGTGGGGGAGGCCTTAAAACCATCTGTTCTACCGTGGAAAACTTGAGTTGAATTACTTACAGCCAAGAGGAAAAATATTTTTAAATTGCAACTCAAACTTCAGCTAGGGGAAGACTTGGGAAGATTTAGGAGTGCTGCAGCGCCTCTTGATACCCCGAATTCTTCTAGATTGATTTAGTTTCATTTCCTCATTTGTTCCCTCTCAACTTCTTTTAACTTGGGGACCTTTTGTCTTCATTGCCTTCATTTGCCCATTCAATGCTCAAACATTGTGTGTAGCAGAGAAAAGCAGAGGTGAGTTATTTCCCCAGCTTCCAAGTCTGGCAAGTGCTCTTCTTCCACAGAGGATTGCTGAGAAACCGTGAGCCCAGCTGGCATTGGGTTTTCTGAGTTTGATCTCAGCTTCTTCTCTTCTAAAACAGCAACCTTTAAAGTAGTATCTGTAGGGCTAGTAGAAATAGAAGAGGTGGGACCAGCAATTAGCGTAATGGCTATGTTGCTGGACTCCCACGTAGTCGACCGTGATTCAAGTCCTGGACCCAGTGGCTTAAATTCACGCCAGGCACGTGTGCGTGTGTGTCCAAGATCCCGAGAGGAGAATGGAGGAGAAGGGATTACGGCATGGCCATCCCCCCGGGGGGTGATTTCTTGCTTTCTCTCTCTGTCTGGCGAGCGCACGCGCCCTATAGCTAAAACCTCTCAAACAAACAAACAAAAAGAAACAGAAGAGGTTATCCTATTTGGTGGCTTACAAACTTAAGAGTTTTTCTTTTTTTTTTTTTCTCCCACAATAAAGCTTTTTAATCAAGCCAGCTCTTCTCTGGAACTCCAGTATCTAAATTAAATGGATAATGTTTGAGATGGGAGAAGAGGCTTGATCTGATGGACCAGTAACTAAGACCTACTGAAGTTAAATGACTTGGTGTAGCTCACACTGGCCCAAAAATATCGTACTTTCTTTGTTGACTTACTGAATACGTAATCTAAGTGTTTTCTTTTCCCTTTAAAAGTTGTTCCCTCTTCTGCAGCAGGAAGTTATTGAGGTCAATTTGAAATGACCACCTTTAAGAGTCTAGTGGAGAAGATTATGCACTGGGCAGGAGTAAGGGGTGGGAGATGGTTGAACTGGACTCCCTGCCACCCTTCCCACATTCTGCTCTACACTGGGGAGGGTCAGTAAGTCACTCACTGTTGGGAGTCACATTGTCGGTTTTCACAAAATCTTAACCACCGGACCTCACTTCACACGGACCTTGTCCCTATTTCTGTGGCTGCAGAAGTCAGTTTTGAATAGAATGAAACAGTTTCTCCTTTCTTTTCTTATTATTTCTTAACTAGGTCATCTTAATATACCCGTTCTAAGTTATTCCTGTTAAAGAAGGTGTGGGAACCTTGCAAGAAGTGTATTAGAAAATAGATAGTAAATGTCTACTTTTAGTCTTGATTGTCATCTCTCTCTCTCTCTGATCCTGAACTATCTTTCCATCTTCCCTGTTTTTTCTCCAGTCCCAAACGTAGTGAAGAGGTGGGGTTATGGATGAGAAGCGGGTGGGGTCGACGAGGTGGCAGGGAGCATGGCTGCACTGTGCCTCTCTGTTAACGTGAGTGGTGGGGACTATCTGTGCTGGGGCTGGTTCCATGCAAATCAATGGCCGTCTCTGTCATGGCCTCCCACCTCTGTGTGTTCTTGTTTCAGCCCAGGCAGCAGCCGTACATCCTGCCTCCCATGCACGTCCAGTGTGGTGAGCACTACTCGGAAACACACACGTCACAAGGTAACTGGGGCTTGCCATTAACGAGAAGTTGGGCCAGCTGCAGTGGCCCAGTGATAGCCCAGGGCTCAGTGATGCTGAAGCCACGTGGGAGGGTCCCAGGTTTGCCTCCTGGAGTCTCCCTGGGCGTGTGCATGTGTGTGTGCTCATAATCCTGTTAACTGAGGAGGGAATGAGTTGCAGTATGAAAACCCTGTTGGGGGTGCATGTCTGCCTATCTGTCTGTTTCTCTTGTGTCTCTCTCTCTCTTTTGAGAAAGAGATACACACACTTGTAGCTCCTTTGTCTCTCTGTTCTCAGTTTTTCTTAACTATGTCGTCTGATCAGATCTGTGTCCACACCTCCTTTTCTTTTTTTTTTTTTTTGGAGAGATTTTCACTGTAGGGCGTGCGCTCGCCAGACAGACAGACAGATACATAGAGACAGAAAGCGAGAAATCACCCCCCAGGGGGGATGGTCACACCGCAATCCCTTCTCCTCCATTCTCCTCTCGGGATCTTGGGCACACACGCACACACACCCGGCGTGAGTTTTAAGCCACCGGGTCCGGGCCCCGCGGGGGACTATGTGGGAATCCAGCGACATAGCCATTACGCTAACTGCTGGTTCCCCACACCTCCTTTTCTGACAATTAAATATTTTCAGTCATTTTTTTTTCTGATTTTGTCTTCTCATGCTCAAAACTATAGTATGATTATGAATGTTCTCTGGCCACAGTTCAGTGTTGTGTGTTAGAAGAGCACTAGACACCTAAATTCAGGGACCTGGATTTAGGAAGCTTTTGTTTCTGTTACTTTAGGTACCACTTTAAATTATATTTATCTTTTACTTGAATTGACCTTGGGGATGATACCATTCTAGGGGAGGATTTCAAGAATGGCTGAAAGAACTCGTAATTCTAGTTTTTGCCTCCCATTGATTGGTTCCTGCTCAGAACAAACTAGTTAGGCTGACATCCTGTGGCTATATTTATTGTGTCTCTTCATGAACATTTAGTGGTCCCTGAGGTAAAGAGACCTGTTCCATTGTAGTCAGGAACATCTCCAGTATTCAGTAACTTTAGACCTATTTTCCTTTTGAAGTTCTTGACTTCTGACCCAAATACCCAGGCCTGCTGCAGAGTCCTGCCCAGGAAAACAGATTTGTCCAATATGAGGACCATGAGTGGTGCCTGATTTCAAAGCTCATGGTAAAATCAAGCGCTTCCCGGGAATCAGCAGTTAGCGTAATGGCTATGTCGCTGGACTCCCATGTAGTCGACTGCGGTTTGTGTCCCGGACCCGGTGGCTTAGAACGCATGCTGGGCGCATGTGCGTGCGTGCGTGCCCAGGATCCTGAGAGGAGAATGGAGGAGAAGGGATTGCGGCATGACCATCCCCCGTGGGGGGTGATTTCTCGCTTTCTGTCTCTATGTCTCTCTCTGTCTGTCTGGTGAGCGCACGTGCCCAATAGCGAAAAAAACCTCTCCCCCCCCCCCCAAAAAAAAAAATATCAAGCGCTTCCCCAGGTGATATCTATTCCAAACCATCAGACCTTTGTTGGTTTAGGTTCACTTTTTGTTTCAGCATGCATTTAAGTGTTCCTTCTGTATGTTGTCTTCTCATCTGAGAAATGGAATGTGTGGGCAGAGACCCTGGGATGTCACTTTTTATGACTTAAACTAAGTCTCCCCACGAATGGGAGGATGAACTTGATCCAGGAAGGGCGATTTGGAAGTTCACATGCCTTTGTTTGACATCTTTAGACAGCATTTTCCATGGCAACGAAGAAGCCTTGTATTGCAACTCTCACAACAGCCTGGACTTAAATTACTTGAATGGCACCGTCACCAATGGCAGCGTGTGCAGCGTTCACAGTGTCAACTCCCTCAATTGCTCGCAGAGTTTCATCCAGGCTTCTCCTGTGTCTTCCAACCTCAGTATCCCTGGGAGTGACATCATGCGGGCAGACTACATCCCAAGCCACCGGCATAGCGCGATCATTGTGCCCTCATACAGGCCGACCCCTGATTATGACACAGTCATGCGGCAGATGAAGAGGGGGATCGTGCACACGGACAGCCAGAGCCAGTCTCTGCGGAACCTCAACATCATCAATACCCATGCCTACAACCAGCCGGAGGACCTGGTGTACAGCCAACCAGAGATGCGGGAGAGGCACCCCTATACTGTCCCGTATGGGCCACAGGGAGGCTATGGTAACAAACTTGTCAGTCCTTCTGACCAGACAAACCCAAAGAATAACATGGTGCCAAGCAAGCCAGGGGCAAGTGCCATCTCACACACTGTGAGCACCCCGGAGTTGGCCAACATGCAGCTGCAAGGTGGCCATAACTACAACACAGCGCATATGCTCAAGAACTATCTCTTCAGGCCTCCGCCCCCCTACCCACGGCCTCGTCCAGCCACCAGCACCCCAGACCTCGCCAGCCACCGCCACAAGTATGTCAGTGGCAGTAGCCCCGACCTGGTGACACGGAAGGTGCAGCTCTCAGTGAAAACTTTCCAAGAGGACAGCTCCCCGGTGGTGCATCAGTCCCTCCAGGAAGTGAGCGAACCTCTCACGGCCACCAAGCACCATGGCCCGGCGAACAAGAGGCATAGCCTGGAGGTGATGAGCAGCATGGTGCGCGGCATGGAGGCCATGACACTCAAGTCACTCAACATCCCTGTGGCTCGCCGGAACACTCTGCGGGAGCAGGGGCCCCCAGAGGAGGGCCCCGGGAGCCATGAGCTCCGCCAGCTGCCTCAGTATCACCATAAGAAGACGCTCTCTGATGCCACAATGCTGATCCACAGCAGTGAGAGCGAGGAGGAGGAGGAGGAGGAAGCTCCAGAACCAGTGTCCCAGATCCCTGGTCTCCGTGAGAAGATGGAGTACAGCGCCCAGCTGCAGGCAGCATTGGCCCGGATTCCCAACAAGCCCCCACCAGAGTACCCTGGACCAAGGAAAAGTGTGAGCAATGGGGCACTGAGGCAGGAGCAGGTGAGCCTTCCCCCTGCTGTCGCCAGAGCCCGGGTGCTGCGGCACGGGCCAGCCAAGGCCATCAGTGTCTCCCGGGCAGACCAGCTGGCTGTCAATGGGCCTTCCCTAGGTCCATCCATCTCGGAACCGGACCTGACAAGTGTGAAGGAGCGGGTCAAAAAAGAGCCTGTGAAGGAGAGGCCTGTGTCAGAAATGTTTTCCCTGGAGGACAGCATTATAGAGAGAGAGATGATGATTAGGGTAAGTGTCTTCCTTTCCCTGGGCATGTCGCAGTGAGAAATCATATGTTCATCAGACCCTGTGAGAATGTGCTACATTTTAAACTTTCATTTGACATTTGAACAGGTAGTATTTTGGCCAGCTGTGGTGGTGCAGTGTTAGTGCAATGCTCCCTGATGCTGGGGCCGCATGGGAAGGGCCCCAGTTTGCATCCTGAGGTCTCCCTGTACATGCTAGGAATGGTTGTGCATGTGTCTGTAATGCTGACCAGCTGAGGCTAGGGGTGGATCATGGCATGAGGACCCTGTGAGGGTGTTTCTTTCCCTCATGGAAAAACAAATAAATGAACTTTATGGGGAAAAAATAGGTAGGATTTTATTTCATAAGACATTGGTTTTTGCCCTTTGAAAGGACTCTTCCCTTCTCATTCATGGTTTCTAACAGGTATTTTGGTATGAACTGCTGAGTAAATTAAGATGTTGTTGAGTTCTATGCCTATGCCAGCATTTTACTATTTACACAAGGCCCCACCCAAATTGTGTGGACTGCTAGATGCTCACTTCCCTATGTTTCTTTGTTTGTTTTTAGGGAAAAAGCATTTTTTTCCCCCTGATTAGATACTGAAATAGCAATGTCCCCTATGGAGTACAGCTTTCTCTATAGATCTGTCTGTCTAGGTGGCTCAGTAATACTGTCTGGATTGGGATACATCTAGCTTTACATTTAGATTTTCTTTCAAAAGATGTGTAGGGGCCAGCAGGTAGTGTGGTAGGTAAGGTGCTGGATTCCCAAATGGCCAACCATGATTGAAGTCCCAGACTTGGAGGCTTGAAAGTCATGCCAGGCATATGTGTGTACATGCCCAAAATTCCAAAGGGAGAAGGGACTATTGCATGGCTATCCCCTAGGAAGTGATTTCTCACTTTTCCTCTGTCTGTCTCTGGCAAGCTCATGTGCCCATGGCAAAAACCTTCAAAAAAAAAAAAGAGATGTGTAACACAAAGTCAAGGAAATTAGAGTATTTAGATAAGTAACTTACTTGCAAGTTTACCATTCAACTTCAATTCCCCATCTAACTTATTCCATCAGTCATATAAATGTATGTGAGTAAACACATGTACATATACTTCATGTAAAGATTCAACCTAGTATTAGACATGAATCACCCTTCTTCAGCCTACATACAATCCCAAGGGCCAATTATGATCTCAGAGCAAGACTATGCAGGTAATAGACTCAAATATAGAAAAACAAAGTGAGTTCCCTCTTCCTAATGAGAAAATTGTTGGGTTGTTGTTGCTACTTTAAAAATCTCCATTGTTGCTTATCCTGGAAATTTTCACTCCCATTTAAAAAGTCATTTAATTACAATGAATCAAACCCAGACTGACTTCATTCACCACAGCTGCATCAAAAAGTAGGGGCCTTATTTTAGGGAGTCCAGAACAGTCATAAGTTAAAGTTTGTTTTAATGGAGTTTATTAGACTCTTTTATATATTTAAATCTTAATTTATCATGGGGCTCAATCAGAAAAGAATCAAGGGTCTGTGTTTTAAGGAAGTCAGGTTGCTGGGTTCAGAAACCTAATTCCCAGTAATGTCATTACTTTAGGAAACCCTTAGGAACATTCTCAACCTCACAGTTTTGGCCATGAGTAGAGCAGAGCTAAGTTTGGTACAGGCAAAACTTTCCCCACTTTTTGCAAACCTAGAGGGAAATTGTGAAAGATGTTCTAACTGTGCCTCTGGCAATTTCAGAAAACCTTTGACTGGGAGTGGAGTAGAATGAGGGGGTGGGTGCCATTGGGGGAATGCTCTCCCAGCTTGGAAAAAAGTAATTCACTGGGAGAAAGAGATTTTTCAATACTTTTGGCTCTGGGCCTCTTCAAAACAGCGTTAGCATGAAGAACCTATCAGTTTAAGCATTTCATTTAGCCATTTCCCCTACCAACTTTGTATTTAATGATGTCCACATGGTGCCATCGCCTCATTTGGTCACATTCATCCTTTTCTTCCATTATCCGTATTAAACAGCCTGTGGCCAGAATCATGGCATGGTCTCCTATACAGAGCTCGGTGCATTATCACAGAGGAGCAGGGGTTTCCACTCTTCTCCCACATGCTATATTCCACTCCACCCTTGTGGGTAAGAGTAACTAGCAAATTTTATCTAATAACTTGCAGTTTGGAAACATGATTACTCTGTTCCTACTTTATTTTTCCCATTGATTTTGATTCCCCCAAATCCCACACGCTCAGGAGCTTGAGGGCTGCTATTTCTGCTTGTGTCCAGATCTTAGAGGAGGATTAGAGGTTCCTTGTGAGCCAGGAGACCAGGCACAAAGGTGGCAGCACCAGTGGCTCTGAGCCCTAGATGATTCTCCATCTTTGTTGGGAGGCAGTGGTTTTGTTTGTTTGTGGTTGTTCTGTAGTTTTGTTTTTTAATGCAGAAACTTACCCCATAGCCTAAGCGGCAGCTCCACATTTCAAATACTTCTTTGCCATCCTTACTATGGGCGGCCTTTGTTGACTGGACAGGAATGGATGAGAGAGGGCTCCCAAGGCCATCTTAGGGCCTGCTTGTTAAGAAAACAATAAGAGAGGACCAGCAGGTGGGGTGGAAGTTAAGGTGCTGGATCCCACATGGCGGGCTGTTTGGTTGAGTCCTGGAATCCCAAGAGTAGATGGAGGGGTGGGGGAGAAAGGATTGCAGCCATCCTCTGTAGGGGTTGATTTTCTCACTTTCCCTCTCTCTCTCTCTATGTCTCGCTTTAGCAAGTGCACATGCCCTATATTAAAAACCTAAAAGCAAAGCAAAGAAAAAGAATGAAGGAAGGGAAGGAAGGAGGGAGAAAGTAAGAGAAAGAGAGAGAGAAAAAAAAATAAAAGAAAAAAGAAGCAATGAGGAACTAAGTCAATGGAAGGGGATGGGGGTGGCAGGTGTGAGAATTGCCTCGAGCAAATTGTCATAATTCTGGAGCTGCCGTCTAGCTGACAGACTGTGCTGGCCTGCTCCTTTATGGAGCCTCCTCCTGCTGCTTCGAAGGTACTTTTCTGCTTCTAGCCTGTACCCGGAGCTCAGATGCAGAGAGGAAAAAGGCCAGATCAGATTTTTGAGTTGTGTTTGATCTTCAGTGAGAAACCAATGGGCTGAGTAAGAAGGAACTAAGAAGCATCCTTCAGTTTACCACTGTGGTTTCAGTTTTCACTAAGTTGGTTGTAGTTCTTTCCCAAGGAAGACAATTCAGTGACTGCTTTGTCTTGGGCCCCATCAGGGTCACCATTTAGTGCAGGTGGGAAGGAAGCAGAAAGACTGTTGGAGAGGACTTCAGGACTATTTTCCTCCAACAATCACTGTCTCCAAACTTTGGAGAGGATAAAGATGGAATCACACCGAACAGAGGCGATAGGGAAAATTTCTCCTCTTCCATGCCGTGAGCAAACAGAAGATCCAAGTTTAAAATACTGCACCTGGGGGTGGATGAGAAACTAAGACCATTCTTAAGAGGATACAGCTTTGGGCTGACAGTCCATGGGTACTTTCGCCCCTTCCTCACAGTTAACTCTGCTGAGCAGCTCCTTTGGCTTGCTCAGTGGTCACCTTTGTCACTGGAACAAGCATCCTCTTGGCAGCAACCATTCCAAGGGTTCCATTCTAACTGTAGGTGACGTGATGACAGGGAGAGACACATAAGGGGGTAATGCAACCCCACCACCCACAGTTAGATATCCTGATAACCCTTTGTGATCTCCCGGCATTGACTCCATCAAGACACCTCCCGAGGGAGTACACTTATACATGATAGAAGAAGAAAAGACTGAAGGCTTAAAGAGACTAGGGATTAGATGACTCCTTCCTCTGTGTCAGTCAAGTGAATCTGCAAACAAGGACACTTTACTTTAGACTGAAATTCTCAACTCGATAAAACTAGTCTGTTTCTATGTTTTATGAAGTCCGTCTGTTCTTAACATAGAAGACAAAATTATTTTCAGAAAATACTCTCTCGTTTTTGAATTTGCCAGGGCATGTACACTCACCAGAGAATGACAGAGGCAGAGGGGATAAAGCACTCCTTAATTGGGTGAGATCACAGTGCAATCCCTTCTCCTCCATTCCTCCAGCCTGCTGAGAATTCGAACATGCATGCGCACACACCCAACAGGTTTTTATAAAGCACCAGGGCCAGGATTTGAGCTGTGCAGTCAGCCATGTGGGCTCTGGCTCCCTTTATTAGGCGATGGGGTTGGCCCAGAAAGCATTCTTAATGGCTTACATGAATGGTAAAAGGAGTTTTGGGTTTTTTTTTTTTTTTTGAAAGATTTTTACTATAAGGCATATGTGCTCGCCAAAGACAGACAGACAAAGACAAAAAGTGAGAAGTCACCCCCAAGAGGGATGGCCATGCCGCAATCCCTTCTCCTCCATTCTCCTCTCAGGATCTTGGCCACACATGCAACCAGTGTGAGATTTAAGCCACTGGGTCCAGGACTCGAACCACGGTCGACAATATGTGAGTCCAAGGACGTAACCATTACGCCATCTGCTGGTACCAAAAGGAGATTTATTTATATCTCAGTTTTGAGGATGTGAGGAAGCATAGCGATTGACCTAACAAGCAGTACTCTGACTGATCCAGTGTCAGAGAACAGGTACAGATGAGAACAGAGGATAGAAACTGAAAAACCACAAATGAGGGCTAGGTGTAAATATCAAAGCCTTCTCCTGAGTATCTACTCAGTCCCTCCAAATCCATGTTCTCCCATAACTGAGTCACATCCCTTGATGTCCCACCATAGTCCACTGGGTGATTTGGGAAAGATAATGCTGGTGGGTCACCGGTAGATGACCCCACTAGGCTTCTGTGTTAGTGAGTTTGCTAAACCATATCAGCTATCCTTCAGGGGATGACACCAGAAGTTCCTCGGGGACCAGAGATCTAATATAGGATTAACACCCTCAATCTTAGCCCCTAGGATGGGAACTTAGAAGATTTCTTTCTTTTCTTTTCTTTTCTTTTCTTTTCTTTTCTTTTCTTTTCTTTCTTTCGTTCTTTTCTTTCTTTCCTTTTTTTCTTTCTTTTCTTTCTTTCTTTTATAAGGTTTTTGTCATAGGGCACATTTACTCACCAGAGAGGTATTTGTCATAGGGCACATTTACTCACCAGAGACAGACAGATAGTGAGAAATCACCCCCTGTGGGGGGATGGTCACATCACAGTCCCTTCTCCATTCTTCTGCTGAGATTTTGGGTATGCATACACGTGTGCCCAGTGTGATTTTCTTTTCTTTTTTTAAAAAATTTATTTAATTTTATTTATTATTATTTTTTAATTTGACCAGAGACAGACAGACAGAGAAAGAGAGAAAGCAAGCCACCAGGTCCAGGACTTGAACCATGGTTAGCCACATGGGAGTCCAGCACCTTAACCACTAGGCCACCTGCTGCCTCCCCCACCACCATGATTTTCAAACTACCTGGTTCAAGATGTTAACCATGGCTGGTCATGTGGGATTCCAGCATCTTAACCACCATGTCACCTGCTGGCCCAGAAGATTTTTTTTATTCTACAATTTTTGTGTCTGGAGCTCTCATTCAGCAATAAAACAAACTGTGTTTCTACAGTATATTGCACATGCCCTGTTTTTCTGTGAGTCCCATGACAAGGTATATTTATAGGGAGTATTTTCTCTTAATTTATTTATCTAGCTAATGAATTAACTAATTAAAAATAAAAGCTTTAAAGTCCTGTGGGAACTGGCTTCCTCGGGTGCAGTGAGAAGAATGAGAAGGCTGTGTTTGAATTCGCCCTGCTAATAGTGATTGTCTGCATTCCTTGGCTGGGGAGTTACAGATTTGGGGAGATTAAAACACATTCCAACATTCAACTGGTATTATAAACAATGAGAACATGCCTTTTCTTGCCACAAGAATCTAGAGAAGCAGAAGATGGCAGGCCTGGAGGCACAGAAGAGGCCGCTGATGTTGGCAGCCTTGAATGGGCTCTCGGTGGCTCGGGTCTCGGGGCGGGAAGAGAATCGAGTTGATGCCACCCGGATTCCCATGGATGAGAGGGTAAGTGCTGGGCTTGTCAAACGATGATTCATTCTCTGTGGTTTTAGGATCCCAACACTCCCTCCTTACCCCAATGTGCAAGTACTAAATAAAGTTTGTTTGATGAATTAATTCCTCAGTTTGAGATTAGGAAGATCTGGCCTCACTGTTCCAACACCTAACTTTGCCAAGAAGGTATATCCACACTTGCGGAAGAAGACCAGCCCTTGTCAGGTGCTTTAGCTGCACAACCTTCATCAGGTCACTCAGTTTCTTTGGCGCTGTTGACTTTTTCTAAAATGAAGAAGTTAAATAATTGCCATTGCTCTTTCTGCGGTCTCTGTGAACGACTGCCATTATTAAGAAGTGATTATTTTATCTAAGCATTTATGAGGGAATTTCCAAAAGTTCATGGAAAAATTGAATTAAAGTATTTGGATACAGAAATTTTGAAATCTTGGCATAGTTTTTTCTCATCTGCATTTTCCATGGGCTTTTGAAGATCCCACATGTAGAGTTCTTTTATTGGGTTGTCAGGAAAGCCATGACATGTTTTTCTATGCAAAATGTGTCAGGGTTTTCCAAACAACCTAATAATATACCCACCCCATTGCATGGCTGTAAAATATGGATTTATAATTGTTAGGATAGGGCACTGTGAGGACTTTGCTTTTGAAGAGCAAAAAGAGATCTCGTAGTGTTTTAGAGGTGAAAAAAGGTATTTCTTTAGTTCCTGAAATTGCCTCAGAAGGTTAAGCAATACACTGTACGAATTTAATCGTATACAGTTACATAATCGCTAATAACATTGGAGCTTAGACTTCTGCCAGCATGTATTGAATATTAGAAAGTTTCAAAGCCAGAAGGGACTTTAGAAGGATCATTTAATCCTATTAATACCACGTTGTTGTAATTAGTAGTTTTGCCAGGGAGGGGGGAAAAGGCGATTTAATTCTTGTTTCTATAAAACTGAGGACAAGTATCATCTTAAAATTTAACTCAATAAAAATAGCTATGTAAGTAGCTAAAACGATGTTTGTATTAGGTTAAGATTAGCCATCTTTTTATCATTAGGACTTCCTGAAAGATGTTAATAGAAAAAATGTTGATTTTGAATTTCAGTTCTTACTGGTTCTTACATATTTGTCAGATTTGTTCTAGTTACAGTATAAGTGAGAAGAATGATTTTCAGACAAGAGAAACTCACATTAGGGTTGCTGAGACCAACTAATCAAATATTAGTTGTACATCTTGAAATCTCTCATAAACACTCTCACTGTAAACACTTAAAGAAGTCTGATTGCTTTAATTAGAGTTTTTGGATAATTCCGAGAGCTGAAGATTGATTTCTGTTGCAGTTCAGAACCCTGAAGAAGAAGCTAGAAGAGGGAATGGTGTTTACAGAATATGAGCAAATTCCAAAGAAGAAAGCAAATGGCATTTTCAGCACAGCAGCCCTGCCAGAAAATGCTGAGCGCAGCCGCATCCGCGAAGTTGTCCCGTACGAGGAGAATAGAGTAGAGCTGATACCAACCAAAGAAAACAACACGGGATATATTAATGCCTCCCATATCAAGGTAAGGACAGCACTTCAGAAGGTTTTTAAAAATGTCTTCTGGGGACCAGCAGTTGCCATAATGGCTATGTTGCTAGACTCCCATGTAGTCTACTGTGGTTTGAGTCCTGGACCCAGTGGCTTAAACTCCCACTAGGTACATGTGCATGCATGCCCAAGATCCTGAGAGGAGAATGGAGGAGAAGGGATTGTGGCGTGGCCATCCCCCCTGGGGGGTGATTTCTCGCTTTCTGTCTCTCTGTCTCTGTCTTCTCGGTCTTTCTGGTGAGTGCAAGCACCCTATAGCAAAAAACCTCTCAAAAAAAAAAAAAAATGTTTTCTGGATTAAAGATAAAAGTGCAGGGGGACCAGCAGGTGGCGTGGTGGTGCAGGCACTGGATTCCCACCTGGATGACTGCAGTGTGAGTCCTAGACCCAGTGGCTCAAAAATCACGCTGGGCATGTGTGTATGCGTCTAAAATCCTGAGAGGAAAATGGAAGAGAACAGATTGTGGTGTGGCCATCCTCCACTAGGGGCAGAGAGGAGTGATGTCTCACTTTCCCTCTGTCTTTGTCGCTCTCCAGCAAGCAATAGCACTTTTCCCTATGACAAAAACCTTAAAACAAAACAAAGCAAAGTAGAAGTGTAGGGCGGAAAAAAAATGTATGGGGTGCTATTGTGCTTTTTGGCTTGTCCCCAGATCCTTAGGGAGTGTTCTTAAACTCCTGTGCTCTCCTTAGTCAAAGGAAGGGCATGCCTGTCATTGCAGAGAAAAGGAAGTCTCCCAGCTTCAGAGAGAACCTCAGGCCACCTATTCTGAAGCTTGCTCATTACCAAGGCTTTAACTTTTTCTTCCCTCCTGAGCTGGAACACTCTCTAAACTCACTGAAGATTGTCCTTTTTTTGTTTGTAATTAGCAAGTGATAAGAGACTTTGGAAGTCACAGGTATTGTATTACTGTCATTTTTATCATTTTTTTATAGCAACAGAAATGACCATTTCTCCATTGTAATACTACAGGCTATTCATTTTACAACTGAAGTTCCAATTTTTCATGATATTTATAAGAGTGGATTAATTTACATGTAAACCAGGATGTGCCGTGGTGGCCAATGTAGCGGTGTTACACTTCTGCTAATAGTCCAAATACTGCAAACCTTCCTACCACAGCATGTCACCGTCAGCGTAGCTTGGGGCCACTTAGAATGCAGGGTTATAGATACATGCGTACACATACAAAGTTCACGTTTCCCAAATCGCTTACCCCCATTTCCTAATAACACAGCATATTTATTTAGAAGGTTACCATTTGTTCCAAACTCCAAAGTGGGAAAATTTGTTTATATTAATGTTAAAGCAGTTGTTACAGTAAGTTTTTAAATGACATTAAGTTGGCTGGGGGGGCTAGCAGGTACTGTAGTGGTTAAGGCACTGGACTCCTACTTGGCAGATCATCATTTGGGTCCTGGAACTGGCGGCTTGAAACTCGTGTGTGTGCCTTCCCAAAATCCTGAGAAGAGAAGGGAGGGGACAGGGTTGTGGTGTGGCCATCTCCTGGTAGTGGGGGTGATATCTCACTTTCTGTCTCTTTGTCTTTCTCTGTCTCTACAGAGAGCACTCATGCCTCATAGTAAAAATCTCGGGCCAGCAGATGGTGTGGTGATTAAGGCACCAGATTCCCACATGGCCAACCACAGCTTGGGTCCTGGACCCAGGGGTTTGAAAGTCACATAGGGTACATGTGCTGAGAGGAGAATGGAGGAGGGATCACGGCATGGGCATCCTCCATGGGTGATTTCTTACTTTTCTTTTCTCTGACAAGTATACTCACCCTATGGCAAAAACCTTAAAAACAAACAAACAGAAAACACTCCACTGTGATTGGTAGCCTTAGAAACCTGTTCTTGACCTTGTCCAGAATTGCTTCCTTTCATAACTGGATTTTTCAACTGTAGCAGAGTTATTAGTAGATTCCTTTGAGTATCTGTAGTATAGTCAGGTATTTGACTTGCGTATGGGTTATAACCGGTTTCAGTATAGAATATGACAAAGAACAACTGGTTATATGTAGTATTTTTGTATGTAGAGCATAGAGAACCATATATACATTTAGGTTTTTGGGGTTTTTTTGCATGGTTTTTGCTATAGGGCGTGTGCACTCGCCAGACAGAAAGAGACAGAGAGATAGAAAGTGAGAGATCATCCTCCAGGGGGGATGGCCACGCCGTAATCCCTTCTCCTCCATTCTCCTCTCTGGATCTTGGGCACACACGCACACGCGTCTGGCGTGAGTTTAAGCCGCTGGGTCCAGGACTTGAACCGCGGTCGACTACATGGGAGTCCACCAAATGTTCCAAACTCCAAAGTGGGAAAATTTGTTTATATTAATGTTAAAGCAGTTGTTACAGTAAGTTTTTAAATGACATTAAGTTGGCTGGGGGGGCTAGCAGGTACTGTAGTGGTTAAGGCACTGGACTCCTACTTGGCAGATCATCATTTGGGTCCTGGAACTGGCGGCTTGAAACTCGTGTGTGTGCCTTCCCAAAATCCTGAGAAGAGAAGGGAGGGGACAGGGTTGTGGTGTGGCCATCTCCTGGTAGTGGGGGTGATATCTCACTTTCTGTCTCTTTGTCTTTCTCTGTCTCTACAGAGAGCACTCATGCCTCATAGTAAAAATCTCGGGCCAGCAGATGGTGTGGTGATTAAGGCACCAGATTCACACATGGCCAACCACAGCTTGGGTCCTGGACCCAGGGGTTTGAAAGTCACATAGGGTACATGTGCTGAGAGGAGAATGGAGGAGGGATCACGGCATGGGCATCCTCCATGGGTGATTTCTTACTTTTCTTTTCTCTGACAAGTATACTCACCCTATGGCAAAAACCTTAAAAACAAACAAACAGAAAACACTCCACTGTGATTGGTAGCCTTAGAAACCTGTTCTTGACCTTGTCCAGAATTGCTTCCTTTCATAACTGGATTTTTCAACTGTAGCAGAGTTATTAGTAGATTCCTTTGAGTATCTGTAGTATAGTCAGGTATTTGACTTGCGTATGGGTTATAACCGGTTTCAGTATAGAATATGACAAAGAACAACTGGTTATATGTAGTATTTTTGTATGTAGAGCATAGAGAACCATATATACATTTAGGTTTTTGGGGTTTTTTTGCATGGTTTTTGCTATAGGGCGTGTGCACTCGCCAGACAGAAAGAGACAGAGAGATAGAAAGTGAGAGATCATCCTCCAGGGGGGATGGTCACGCCGTAATCCCTTCTCCTCCATTCTCCTCTCTGGATCTTGGGCACACACGCACACGCGTCTGGTGTGAGTTTTAAGCCACCGGGTCCGGGACGTGCACCGCGGTCGACTACATGGGAGTCCAGCGTCATAGCCATTACACTAACTGCTGGTCCCAATGCATTTAGTTTTTTGTAACAGAAAGTGCTCTCAGAAGAAATGTGGAAGAACGGCCATTATAGATCACATTGCTCATTTTTGCTTTTATTTTTGAGAGCAAGAACTAAAACAATAAAAAATATAAAACTCAGAAACTCAAGTAAATTGGCAATGGCGAAGTTCATGATACTATAAAAAAAGACTAAATAATGTAGTCAAACAAAGATGCAGATCACACAGCTGCTTCTTGATGGAGTGTCTATGGAAATCTTGCATCTCAGTATTATACTGTCTTCCTGTTTCGGCCAAATTTCTTCCACCGTTTTCCATCTGCTCTCTGGAAAATGCTGTCACTCTACATAAACTGTGCCCACCGGGTATTGTTAACCGAGAAGCGTTCCCTTCCTCAGTGTTCTCTGAGGCCCACATTTCATCTTATGGATCCGGGTTAGACATGGGTGCGTTTAATAGACCCATAGAGCTTGCAAGAACTTGTCCTTGTGTTTTTGGAATAGAGTTGTATATTTTGCCAATGTTTTTCCCCCCTGGTTCCAGGCAGCCATTAACACAGAACAGAGATTTATTTGCTCCAGAGGTGGAATCACATCTGTGAAATCTACCTCAGTGGCACCGGTTGTTGTGTTTTTAATGCAGTTTTTAATATCCTCTTGTCAATACTTGGAATATGCTGAAAGGCCCCAGGCAGCAACATTCTCTGGAAGTATTTATGGTTCCTATAGGTTGGGTGCCAGAGAGGCTAATGTTTAAAATCACAATCCCACAGATAAACTCCTAGCCAGCGAATATATGAATGTTATCTCCCCCCAGTACTTGGAAAATGGATTTTTCTTGCCAGCTTTGACCTAAACATGTCTTGTGTAACAAGACAATAACTGACATTGTTTTTGTTTGAATCAAGTTAGCACATAGTTTCATAAAATAAATGAGGGTAAAAAGTTTCAAACAACGCTCGCTTCATTGCTCTTAGAACTCTCTAGAGATCTGTACTGCATGGATGTGTAGGGGTAGATTTTGCACAGAACAGGAGAACTGAGTTCCTTCAAAGGCTATTTCCCCTTGATAGCGTGACCTTCAGCACTTTGGGCACAACTTATTCATGATTCTCTGCAGCTGATATTTATACCTGCAGCATTATCTTCCCAGACCACCCTGAACTGCCTGGGATGATCATTTCACTATCCAGAATCATGTCTTGACTCTGTAGTTCAGGTGGTTACTGTGGTACTGCACACATGAAGTTATTGGTAAAATGTCACGGGGATCAGCAAGTGCCTTCGTGATCTCTCTGCCCTGTGAAGCACCACAGAGCAGCAGTGACAACGGAGGTTTACGACACACTTTATATCAGGTCAGCAACAGAAAGAGGCTGATCCAGAAGGGGTATTATCCATGGTAGACGTTTTCATTGCTTAAGAGGATGCCATGGCACAGGGTTTTTCAAACTGTAGATCCCAGCATGGGGATGGACTGTAACATCTCTTTGGTATGGTTTTGACCATGCATGTGTTTTCATGAACTAGACTAGATAGAAAAGAATGGAAAATACTAGACTGCATTGCACACGGTAAGTGTAATTATTATTTCATATATATGTGTGCATGTGTATGTATATATGTTTTTAATGGGCACTGGTTTGGAAATGCCGTGAGTCGCAGAGGAATAAAGACATGGTAAATATTTTAATAGGTTTGGGTAGCAAAAGGTGAGAGTGTGTCATTAGCCATTTATGGGCTCAGAGTTTTTGATGATTAACCTGTATGGTCCAAAACACATATTTTTTAAGAGAGATTTTTGTTATAGGGCACATACACTTGCCAGGGACACAGAAAGAGACAGAGAGATAGAAAGCAAGAAATCACCCCCGCCCCACACAGGGGATGGCCATGCCACAATCCCTTCTCCTCCAGTCTCCTCTCAGGATTTCGGGCATCCACGCATACATGCCCAGTGTGAATCTGAAGCTGCTGGGTCTGGGACTTGAACCATGATTGGCTATGTGGGAGTCCAGCAATATAACCACTACACCATCTGCTGATTCCTGATCCAGAAAATATTTCCAGGGTTTTAAGGTGGATCTAAATGGACATACGGTCACCAGGCAGTTTTGTCCTAGACTTGGCATCGATTCACAAAATTTTTTCCTTGGTTTCCAGGTGGTGGTTGGTGGGGCAGAATGGCATTACATAGCCACTCAGGGTCCCCTGCCACACACGTGCCATGACTTCTGGCAGATGGTGTGGGAGCAAGGAGTGAATGTGATCGCCATGGTCACCGCAGAGGAGGTAAGGGAGTGGTCCGCTCAGCATCCTTTCCCCCAGGGGGTGGGGGAGAAGAGCTGACCAGACATGGGCTCTGTGTTTGCGACTTTGTCATCCCTTCCTCCCTCTTGTGCAGATTTTCTGCAGGTCTTCCTCTCTCAGTGTTCATCTGTTTTCTCTCTTACTTCCACATACGTTATTTCCCTCCACAGATCATTTATTACTGTGGCTTTTTCTCCTCTCATTTTTCATCTCACTTTTAACTCCTTTTTTTTTTTTTGCATTGCCACGGACTAAAATGAAAACAAAACAACACAGAACCAGAAACAGCCAAATCTTAGTTCAGCCGGTTGATGGTGTGTGCCAAACAAAACAGTGATCTTTCCGCTAGAATTCGAGACCCTCAGGCTGCTCTGGTTAAACTGACATAGATTCCCAACCTGGGCACTGCCAGCTCCACGTGACATCATGCTTGTCAGCTCAAAAGAGACCAGAAGCTGTTGTTCCTGGAGAGGTGCTATTCTTCAGGGAGGAAGAAAAAAAAAAATCAATCTTTTTCTTCCTTTGCCAAGGCAAACACAGTTTAGTTTTTCTGTGTAACTGGAGACCTCTGTGTGGCGTTATTAGAACTGGTACCCAGCACCAGTTGTTCCAGTCAGCTCGGAGCTTGCTGTTGGGGGGGGTGGGGGGTGGGGAAGAGTGTTGTGTTCCCTCTCTTTTCACATTCTCAACATTTTTTTAACCGCTTCCTTTTGTACCTTTCATTAAATTCCAACTTGTGTTTTGAAGCCATTTAACAGACTGGTTTCCTGTGATTTGAACAATATCCATGACATTGCAATACCCTTTCCAAATTATTTTAAATAGATAGGGAACAGAGAATTAGGGGGTGAGGGAGTGTAGTTCCTTTATTACTGTTTGGAGCAGTTGCCTTCCAGGACACCCTATTAGAAGGTGGTGGTGAAAAGGACTTCCAACTCTTTAAAGGCAGCTGTACTTCCCTGGGCTGACCTTCTGTTTGACCTTCCCACAAAGAAAATGAGTTCTCCTTAAAGTCTCTAGAACAGAGTTCTAATCTTATTGAATTGCATCACTGTGAGGGATTCATTCAGCTAAATACAATGTACCCTCTGTGTGCTATCCCTGTCCCCATGGAACTTATGTACTACTGGAAGGGACAATAAAAAGCAAATAAAATAAGTTCAGATAATACTAAGTGCCATGGAGGGAAAGAAACCAGGTAATGGTAAAGGGAGCAGTTTAGGGATGGTGTTAGGTTGGCAGCCAGGGCCCCTCTTAGGAGGTGGTATTTGAGCAGAGACCTGAGTAACAAGAAAGAGCCAGCCTTGTCAAGACAACGAGAGTCTAGTGATCTGTGTGACAGCCAGAGACATACAGTCTCTTAAACTCCTGGGCCAGTTAGTTGGTGGTGTGGTGTTTGAGGCAGCTAAATCGCACAAGGCTGACTGCACGGTGTAAGTCCTGGACCCAGTGGCTTAGAAGACAGTATGGGCACACGTGTGTTTATATACGTCTAAAATCCTAAAAGGAGACTGGAGGAGAGGATAATCCAATATAACCATACCCCCTGTAGGGTGCTTTCTCACTTTTCAGTGAGAGCATGCTATAGCAAGTTTTGGTTGTTTTTTTGTTTTTGTTTTTCCAGAGGGATTTTTTTGTTATAGGGTGCATACACTCACCAGAGAGATAGAAAGCAAGAAATCACCCCCACACACACACCCAGGGGTGATGGTAATGCCACAGTCCCTTCTCCTCCATTCTCCTCTTGAGATCTTGGGCATGCATGCACATGTGCCCAATGTGAGTTTGAAGCTGCCGAGTCTGGGACTCCAGCCACAGTCAGCTACGTGGGAGTCCAGCAACGTAACCATTATGTCATTTGCTGGTCCTACTATAGCAAGTTTTTAAAAATCCATAACTGATTTAGATACTCAGCAAAACTGTAAACTCAAAGCCTTTTATTTACTCAAGCCTGTTGTCACAGGATTGGTAAATAAAGAGGAAGGCCTATTTCAAACTCAGGAACATACAGTTTTAAACCAAATGAATCTAGGTAAGTCTATTTGTATCCACCAAACATGTGTTGCTTTGCAAATGAGCTAGTCATTAGGATTTCTCTAAAGGCACTGGAGCTCCTAGAGTTATCCCACCCACCTCAGCTCTGTGCTTAATGTCCTCCTGTCCCTCCACCAGCTCCCTGCTCACCCTTCGTCTCCTCAATGCCATCCCCTCCACACACTCTAGTCTCACACCAATGATTTCAAAACTGTGAAGCATTAAAAAGAGGCTTTTCTAAGTGGTTGAAAGTGTTTATTCTCCAAAAAGATTGTAAAATGAAGAGAGAAAGAATGGTGAAATAGGCAGCTATTCTCTTTCTTTATTGTAGATTGAGCTAAAACAAATTGAGCAGTCTGAAATGTAACATTGACACTAGATGATAGAGACAGTGTCAGTAGTCAGTGAGAGAATAGAGCCTGGGCTGACCATCAAAATGTAAAACATAAGTAGAGTAATTACTGGAATCTCTTTCTCATCCACTTAACATTTTTGATTGGCTTCCCATTGTCCATGGATGTCCATGGAGTGACAACCATTTGCCCCACTACTGACTGTGAGGCCTTTCTGATCTCCTCTTCTACCTCCATCTCCACCACTTCCCCAGCCTCTCAGAAGACCTTCCTGTTACTGGGCCAGCAGGTGGTGTGGTAGTTAAGATGCTGGACACTCCCACATGGCTGACCGTGGTCCTGGACCTGGTTGCTTGCTTTCTCACTGTCCCTCTCTCTCTCCTTTTTTTTTTTTTTTTAAAGACAACTTTCTTGTTCCTAAACACTCCAAGCTTGCTCCTGCCTTTGACCTCACACCTGTTCTTTTAACATTCAGCTGTACTCCAGTTGTGAATCTTTTCTATCTTCCATCGATGTAATTGTCTTTATAAAGATTGTATCATCAGAAAAGTCATGACACATTTTTGCATAGAAAAACGTAGAAGAAAAATCATGACTTCTTCCATGACCTGATATTATTTGTCTTAGTTGAAATGTGTAGGATCGACTGTATGATAGACATTGCACAGAGCTACTGAGTTAGTGAATTAAAAGCTATTTTTGTTTCTATTTGTGTCCAGATTTAAAAATTAAGCAGGTGAGAGCTTCCCTGAACTGACTTCCAATTTTGCTTGTTTTGTGCAATGCAGGAGGGTGGACGAACCAAAAGTCACCGATACTGGCCCAAACTGGGTTCCAAGCACAGCTCAGCTACCTATGGCAAGTTCAAGGTCACCACAAAGTTCCGAACAGATTCTGGTTGCTATGCAACCACAGGTTTGAAGGTCAAGCACCTTTTGTCTGGGCAGGAAAGGACGGTGTGGCATTTACAATATACTGACTGGCCGGATCATGGCTGCCCAGAGGATGTGCAAGGATTTTTGTGTAAGTTTTTCCTTCTTAATCTATATTACTATCAGATTGGGTTTTACCAACTTCCTGGTCTGTCTGTTGGAGAGAAGATGGAAAGAGAGAATGCTTTCTCCTCAGTGGACAAAATATTGTAACACTGGTGTATATGTTCTTTTGTTACTATGTAGAACAGAGAAGGATAAGACATGTCATTTATTATATTCTGCTTATCTTTTATGAACATAAGCTGAAGTTAGTTCTATCTTAATTTAGACCTTTAGATGCTCATGATCACTTTTCTGACACATGCTGCAACCTGGATGAACCTTAAAATATGCTAAATAAAAGAAGCTAGATAAAAATGGTCAAGTATTGCTTGACTCCACTGACGTGAAATACCTAGAATAGGCAAATTCAGAGAGACAGAAAGTGTAAGAGAGGGTTCCATAGGTTAGAAGGAAGGAGGAACAGGGGGTTACTGTTTAATGGGTACAGAGTTTCTGTTTGGATAATGAAAAAGGTTCTGGAGATGAATAATAATCAGAGTTGCACAATATTTTGAATATCCTGAATGTCAGTGAATTGTACACTTAAGATGGTTAAAATGGTAAGTTTTATGTGTCTATTTTATCACAATAAAAAGAACTAAAAGTAAATAACTTACTTTTTTCTTTCTATAGAAGATTCGCATCTCATAAGCCCTGCATTTCCTTATAGCAGTATATCTCAGCCAGTACTTTCTCATACCTATAATGAAGATACTAAGCACTATTGAAATCAGCTCATAGTTTTTGAAAATGCAATGTGCTGGGAAGACTAATTCATATATTGACATATATTTTTCCAGGAGATAGTTATTTTAAAAACTCATTCATCTGATTATCTTCAGTGCTCTATATATGCAAAGCCCCAAAGGGACCAGCAGTCAGCATAATGGCTATGTTGCTGAGCTCTCAGGTAGTTGACCATGGTTCGAGTCCTGGGCTTGGTGGCTTAAACTCAGGCCAGGCACGTGTGCGTGCATGCCCAAGACCCCGAGAGGAGAATGGAGAAGAAGGGATTGCGGCATGGCCATCCCCCCTGGGGGGTGATTTCTCACTTTCTATCTCTCTGTCTCTCTCTGTCTGTCTGGCGAATGCATGTGCCCTATAGCAAAAAACCTCTAAAAAAAAAGAAAAAAAGAAAAGCCCCAAATTGGGGCGTGCCCACTATCCAGGCATGGGATCAGGCTCTGAGAACACAGAGGTGAAACTGGCTTGCACAGTCTTTGTTCAGACTGCTCACAGTCTGATGGGAAAGACAGGCCAGTCCCTGCAGTCCAGGCATGAAAGCCAGTACTGTCAGCTGCATTTCAGTGAGGCTACAGCTCACCCTTCACTTTCCACACACTCCCTTTAATGTCCTGCAATGGTAAAGAAGCCTGTTCCTTAGTTCCCCAACTGGGAAGGAGGCCCTGGCACTTTCCACAGATACTTACCTGCTATGTTGTTGACTCTCCAACTAATGGAAGTCCTGTGACCACCACAAAGACTATCTTCCAAATATCAGATAATGTCAAACATGGATTTCACTTTGATATTCATTTAAAATGGGAGGTAGAGGGAAGAAGAGAGAGAAAAACAGGTTTCAATGCCTAAATAGTCCAGTGTACAAGTTCCAACAGAAATGTTCTGGTACATGTTCATTGATAGACGTATTAGTGTTGATGGTACCTGGAGGACAGGATGCTGAAAGGAGAGAGAAGATGATTGGAGTCACAGGATCTTGAATAAGATCTAGAGAGATGTGGTAACTTGCCTAAGGTCAAATGGGCAGTAATCTGTAGTTCAAAATATTAACAGGGAGGATAGTGACCTTGGCAGAAACTTCTTCCTTTCTAGCAGTGCTCTTTTTATTCGTTTTGGTAACCTTTTGCTAATTGACTTATTAAAATTTTTCTCCAAGAGGCAGAAAATGGAAACAATAAAAATAGATCAGCTTGATGCTTGACTATCAGTGCTGATAAAAGAGTGAGCATGTAAGATTGTTACAAGTATAGTCAGATCTTTTTAATTAGAATCAGTATAAGGAAAGCCAATATAAATTACTGAAAAATAGAGGGGTTTTTTGTGTTTTGTTTTGTTTTGTTTTTTAGTTTTTGCTACAGGATGTGTGCACTCGCCAGAGAGAGAGAGAGAGAGAGATAGGTCCCCCAGAGAGGAGTCTATGCCACAGTCCCTTCTCTGTTCTCCTCTCTGGATTTTGGGTACCAATGACCATGTGACTAATGTGTTTCTCAAGCTACCAGGACTAGGACTCAAACCTTTCAGTTGCCTATGTGGGATCCAGCACCTTAACCTCCATGCCAACTGCTAATCCAGTGATACACACACACAGACACACACAGACACACACATAGTTTTGGTTTTTTTTTTTTTTTTTTGAGAGGTTTTTGCTATAGGGCGCGTGCACTTGCCAGAAAGAGACAGAGAGATAGAAAGCGAGAAATCACCCCGCAAGGGGGATGGCCACGCCGCAATCCCTTCTCCTCCATTCTCCTCTCGGGATCTTACACAGGCACGCACACATGCCCGGTGTGAGTTTAAGCCACTGGGTCCAGGACTCCAACTGAGGTCGACTACGTGGGAGTCCAGTGATATAGCCATTTCGCCAACTGCTGATCCCGTCCAGTGATAATTTTAAGAATATAAACTTATTAAGTTATGCTTCTAAGAAACTCAAATCAAGTATGCTGTGCAGGGCCTTAGAATGCTGGCTCTCTGTGTCTTCTAGGTTTTAGAGATTTGTGCCCATATTTAAATGAGATTTCCTGAATGCAGAGTACCTGAACCAGATTGCCTGCTCCTCTTTAGCAGTCTTCATTGAGTCACGGTGTAAGGAAGTTTATTAATACGATAGACATCGAGGAAGCATTTCTTTGAATCCAGTTTCTCTGCATTTTGTGAAAACCTCCACTTGAAGGTGGCATCTGCTGTACTGCCCAACATTTCTTTGGTTTTCCTGTTTAAATTTGGCTCAAGAATAGCTTGGGCCCTCGTATGTGGACATTGCCTTTTGTCAGACAGGACACTCAGTTGCCCAATATCTTTCCCCCCCTCACAATAAAACCATAAGAATTCCACGCACAGTATTTAGCTTGAATTGGCGTCTGCTAGTGCTGTCTCCATCCACCTCACTGTCTCCATACTCTCTCAGTTCGTTCTTCCTGTTTCATTCTCTCATTTACAGTACTCCTCCTCCTGTAGTAGCTGCCCTAACTGCCGTGCTCGTGGTCACACTAATAGCAGCTTGTTTATGTAGGCAGCTCTCTTACTTCAGATTATTTTATAATAGATCAGGTTACAAGGAGAGTTTGTAAAAGAAAGATTTTAAGGGAAATAATCTTCAGATTATTTGGTAATTTGATATGGTTATAAAGAAATGTACAGGTTCTTAGGAGTTAAATGTAAAGATGTTTTTAAATGACTTGAAAGGTTGAAAAGTACTTTTTTCTCACATTTCCCCTCCAGTTTTGTCTAGACTGTTACGTTAGGAGGCGGCTTTCCACATGTCAAGAACCTTCAACTCATTTTCTCTCTGAGCTACTGCATAATCCAAATCACTCAGCGACATTTTTCTGATTTCTGGACTGTCTGCAGATTACATTTATATACTTCCCTCTTTTATTCATGACTCTGAAAAAAGTCACTAATTGCTCTAATTTTGCTTTTGTGCCCAGTTGGAGTTGTGAACAGAACCTTGTGCAACCCAGCTGAGCTAGGCAGATGTTGGAAGGAATGGAAGAGGATCCTGACCGCCCTCTCCACCACACACACACACACACACACACACACACACACACACACACGTTGCCTCCAGAAGGGGGGTTCATCTTGAGCTACTCGCTTAACCCCCTGGAATTCATGCTGAAAAACAGAGTCCCCAAAGTCTATTTTAAAACCTAAAACTGAAGTCAAGCCTCAGTTGACATCCACTCATTCAGCGAGGGGAAGGGAGAAGGGGCAGATGGATGCTCTCTCCCCATCAGAAATTGGCTCTGACAGGCGGACGTTTCAAGGGGACTTAGCTGTTGTTCTGATCCCAGTCTGTTAATAGTAGGAATTGCTGTAAGTAATGTCTAGAATCATCTGCTTGGGGGACTTAGGGATTTGCAGAGGGGAAAACAGAATTTAATTTTTAAAAAAGAACTATTTAATTTAAAGAACAAATTCTCCCATGGACTAATTGACTCCCAGCTGGTCCTTTCTGGATCCAGGACTGTACAGCGGGTACCAGCCAAATAATTAGTATCTTGTAAGAATTGTAAATTATTGTCACTTAAAAAAAAAAAAAAGATTCGCCACCAGTTCCCCCAGCACACACACTTGTATGCAAACCCATGTAGGACTACTTCGGTGACAAGATGTGCATTTTGTCCTGCAGCTTACTTGGAGGAGATCCAGTCGGTCCGTCGCCATACTAACAGCATGCTGGAAGGCCCCAGGAACCAGCACCCCCCCATCGTGGTCCACTGCAGTGCCGGCGTGGGGAGGACCGGCGTGGTTATTCTTTCTGAGCTGATGATCTACTGCCTGGAGCATAATGAAGTGAGTCATTCCAGGCTGCTCTCTGGGTAGTCGGCTTGGAGCCCACGTCTACACCAAGGCCAAACCTTTACCTCTGCCCTTTCCTCCTCAGTGGTTCATTTCTGCTCTCCTGACCAGAGTTTTCCAGACCCAGGGTTCCTACCTTGACTCTGACCTTTACGGTCTTCCTTGTTTTTGACCTCTTAATGCTCTGTGTAGATAGCCAACTAATAGAGAAGAAGAAATGGGACGCTGAGATAGCAGACATTTGGGAACTCTCATCTCAGCATCTACTTCCAGAAGTCAGCAGCATTTTGTAAAATGTCTGGTTTTATTGTGAGTTGTTGTCATGGTGGGTCATTTGGTCACAGATAGTCTAGATGTATTTCGCATCTAATATGTTATGGCCTAAATCCTAGATGAAAAATGTGTCTTACTTGGAAGAGCGAGGGTTTTTTATATAAAGGAGGCTGTTTGTGCTTCCCTAGACTGGCAGTTGCCTGGGGCAGCAGGGCAGGGTAGACATGGGAGCCTGCAGACATCACTCGTCTTTGCATGGGCTGGGTGTCCTGGCTGTTTTCTCTGCAGCTAGTGGCAGTGCAGAACTTGTACCCAAAGGCATGTGCTGTTCCTTTGCTGCTATAGGATTAGAGAATTACATTAAGAGACTCTTGAGGGGCCAGCAGGTGGCATGGTGGTGAAGGCACTGGACTCCCACTGTGGTTCAATTCCCAGACCTGGAGGCTTGCTTTCACATTTTCCCTCTTTCTCTGTCTGTCTGCCTCTGGTGAATGCATATGCCCTATAGAAAATTTTTTAATAATAATGAATAAAATTAAATAAGTAATTCTTTTTTTTTGGAGAGGTTTTCACTATAGGGCGCGTGCGCTCACCAGACAGACAGAGAGAGACATAGAGACAGAAAGCGAGAAATCACCCTCCAGAGGGGATGGCCACGCCGCAATCCCTTCTCCTTCATTCTCCTCTCGGGATCTTGGGCACGCACGCACATGCACCCGGTGTGAGTTTTAAGCCACCGGGTCCGGGACATGAACCGTGGTCGACTGCGTGGGAATCCAGTGACATAGCCATTTCGCTAACTGCTGGTTCCCTAAATAAGTAATTCTTTAATAAAAGATAAAAGACTATTCAGTGTAGATGAGACAAACAAAAATCAAAGGCTAAAGAACAGTTCCTCTGCCTCTGTTTACTTGGGGCTGTTGAATTTTCAAAGGACTTTCACCTTTGTTTCCTTAGTTGGTATTCCTAGCAGGCATCTGGAAGAGCCAGGCTCACGTCATTCCTCCCAGTTTACAGATGACAAAACTGATGCTTCAAAATAATTATGTGACCCTCCTGATGCCACGTGGCTCTTATGTATTATTACCAAGGCAAGAAACACTGTCTTCTACCTTCCAGCTCAGGTGATTTCCCGTCTTCACTCTACCTTCAAACACCAAGAGCCATTTGGTTCTTGTTCTGTTTCCAAGTTTGGAAAAGCAAAGGAAACATTTGTAGTAGTTTGGTGGTTTTTAAAATTACAGAATATCTTCATGTACATTCTATGGAGGATTGTTATGACAATATATATATTTACTGAATAATATCAGTAATTTGAAAATCAGATTAAATATTGTCCCACGAAGTTTGTTATGTCCAGTGTCCAAAAAAAAGGCACCAATAAATGCTGTTTACGTGCAAAGGATTTTAAAACTCCATCCCTATAAAAAGTTCATTTTGAAAAATTTGCCTGTACATAGAAATGTTTGTGCTGCTAAAAAGTAGAAAATCAGCCGTCCCAACTCTAGCCCTGTGTTCAACAAGGGCCAGCAGGTGAAGCAGAGGTTAAAGCAGCTGGATCCCACAGGGCCAACTTTACAGTTCCAGTCCCTGTCCGAATGGCTTTTAAAACATGCTGGGCAGATGTGCATGTGTACCCAACATCCCAAGAGGAGAATGAGGGAGAAGAGGCTGCTGTGTAGTCATCGCCCTGGAGGCTCATCTCTCACTCTCCCTTTCTTTCTTTCTCTCTCTCTTTCTGGTGAGCACACACACCCTGTAGCAAAACTACAAACACACACAAAAACTTATTCTAGAATCATGAGAGTATGTAGCAGAAATTTCATGGGCTCTTCTAGATTTTCATCATTTTGTCTCATATGGGATTTCTTGATTATTTTCTTCCCTCTCCCTGTCACTGCTAGAAATCTATAGAACAGTGAATACCTTGCCACTTAGTCCTAGTCCTGCTAGTGCTAGAAAGATGGACTGAGAGGAGGCGTGATCAATGTGCACACAGGTTGTGGGCATCTGAGCTCACAAAGGCAGTGCCAGCAGTTCTAGGGGAGGAAGAAGGGCCTGCTCATCACATCCCTGCTTAGGTATCATTTCCTCCCTTCATGTCCCTTTCTTCACCAAATGTCCCTCTTTCCTCCATTCCTTCCATACTCCTCCTCTGTTTCCCTTTTCCTTTTCAAACCAAGAAGCTCCTCCTCCATCTTGTCTGACATGAAAGATTGCTCTGTTCTCAGCTCTTTGGAGACCCATCAAAGGCTGAGCCTCACTGAGGCGATGACACCAGGGCTCACTGAATGCCAGATGTCGTTGGTCCAGAAGGACACACACAACGTGGATCAAAGCCAGCGTGGTGCGGAATGAGGGATTCGGCCAACAGGGCCCCCTGTGGACCTGGTGAAGGCTCAGGTGGTTCAAGTCTCTTTGGCGTGTCCAAACATAGCAGATTTCCTCAGTGCCCCACTGCATGCCAGAACATTCTTTGCTGGAACGTGATCAGTCCAAAAAGAACTTCTGCTCCCATTGATATTCAAAGATAGCAGGATGACTCATAGTTTTCACTTCCCTTCCCCTAGCACAAATATAGCCAGCCTTATTTGTGCCATTTCCCATCATTGCTATTGGTAGGTGATTAAGAGAAAAAAGTCTCTACTTTGTTCTTACCCTATTTCAAGACTCATGGGTAAGAATCAAGCCCACTCTTTCAGGAGGAGAGTGGAACATGTTTAGTTTGTTCATTTGTTTTTAAACAAAGGTTTTGACAAAAAAAATATATATGAAACTTCGTTCCCCATATTTATCCTGTCCAAACCTCCCTGCTTTCTTACCATAGCTGAATTTAGCATACTTTATATTTTTAATATAGAAGGCATGCAATTTTAGTGAAATGGCTGTTCTTTTTCCTGGACTTCTCCCTCTTTCATTCTTTTTTATTTTTTTCCAGAGAGGGTTTGTTTGTTTGTTTGTTTGTTTGTTTGTTTTACTATAGGGTGCATGTGCTCACCAGAGAGACAGAAAGATAGAAAGTAAGAAATCACCCCCCTAGGGAGATGACCACATCACAATCCCTTCTCCATTCTCAGGATTTTGGGCACACACACACACACACCCAGCATGAGTTTTAAGGTGCTGGATCTGAGACTTGAACCGTGTGTGGTCAACTACATGGGAGTCCAGCAATACAGCCATTATGCCATCTGCTGGTCCCTCTTACCTTTGTTCTTAACACAGAAAAGTTGAGCATCAAAATTCAAAGGCTCACACTGGGGGCAGGTGGTGGCTCAGTGGTAATAATACAATTGGATCTGGATCTATCATGGAAAGGTCCTGCGTTCACATCCTAGGATCACCCTCTGGTCATGTCAGGCACACACGTGTTTGTGATCTAGAGTGACTGAGACTAGGGATGGATTATGGCAAGAAGGATGTTGGAGCTACCTGTCTTGCTTTGTCTCATTCTCACTCTTCTCTCTGTCTCACTCTCCCATAGGAGAAAGAAAGAAATACACTTAAAGGATTTTGCTTGTTCAAATCTTTTTTTTAAAAAAGGGGGGGGGGGAAGGAAGATGCCTACAGTGAGGTCAAGAATTGTGAGGTATGGACTGAGGGAACAACTCCAGGCTGCCTTGAGAAGCCTCCCTTTGGCCCAGCATTTTGGGTCACTGACTGTGAACTGAAATGTTTCAGTGTGTGCATGTTTTTTCAGAGAGCACTATTGCAGTAGTCTGTCCACAGCTACATCAGTTGCAAAAGGTCAGGTGCTCACTAGCCAGTGAAATGTCTTAATCATCCTGCTATTTGAAACGCGTTGTTTCTCTTCCTAGAGTGAGTGGGAGAAAGTGTCTTCTAAGCAAGACTGAGCAAGTGTTAATGGCCTTGTGATTCCTCGGGTTAGGGATGGCTAACAGTAGAGCCTGTCAGCTGACACCCCTTTATTAAGCACCAGGAACATTCTTTGCCTTGTCTCCAGACTGTCCCATATCAGACAGTACTGTCTTGTGGGCTGAACCTTATGTGTCATTGAGATGGGAACGATGGTGGAGGAGGAGGTACAGGAGGTGGTGGTTGTGGTGGTGATGGTGACCACACCACAACAATGAAACTAGTATGACAGCTAACTGGTATTGAGTGTTTATCTGGTACCGGCACTGTTCTGAGAGCCTTACAGTATTAACTCAAGTACCCTTCACAATACTTGTGAGGTAGGTCCTGGTAGTGCTCGTATCTAACAGAAGAGAAGCTGAGTCACGAGAAGTGTGTCCACGCCCACAGCCAGGAAGTGGTAGAACTGGGATATAACAGACGGAGTCTGACTCAGAGCGCAGGCTCTCTGGGAGAGAAGTGGTCGTATGCTCTCTACCCTTTAGCCTCTGTGTGCAACACAGTGGTGTTTGCCAGACGTCATGTTAATTAAGCTCATTAATAGGTGGCTCTAGGTCATTTATCATGATACAAGTCACTTCAGAGTATAGTTTAAGCAAAGGCCACTCATTACCATCAGGAGCTTATTATCTCAGCTCCCTATTTTGACTTAAGAGTTTGAAGATTCACATGCCTTTTTTTTCCCCCAAACTCTGTTACCCAAGGATGACTGTCTACCCTCCCTCCCCCTCCGCCCTCTTTTTTAAAGGTTTTTGGCATAGGGCACATGCCGGAGAGAGAGACAGAAAGAGCAAAAGTAAGAAATCAGTCTCCGGGGGGATGGCCATGCTTCAATCTCATCCCCTCTATTCTCCTCTTGGCATTTTGGGCATACACACACATGGCCTGGCATGGTTTTCAACTGCTGGGTTGTAAATCTGTGGTTGGCCATGTGGGAGTCCAGTCCACCACATCACCTGCTGGCCCCTTGACTGTCCCTTTTAAACCTATGATATGCCTTACTTTGTTGGTTTTGAAGAACAACTACTAATAATGATGGCATAGCTACGCAGTTTGGAAATAGCTGGTTATTTTTCATGATTTGAAAGTTGCAAAGTGAGGCATGCAGCTGTTTTTATTATTTTCTTTTGTGCCTGCTCTGTCCTTATTAACTTCATGGGTGTCAACATGCCCCTGTGTTGAGAGTTTCTAGGGCAGAGTGAATGTGCCGAGGCCTCGGTGGCCTCAGGAGCTCAGTGATGTGCTTCACAGTGCTTCCCCGAGCTGGTTCAGGAGGACAGAAACCTACGCATGAGGGGGAGGGACCCTGGGACAGCCACTGGTCCATTAAGTACCAGTGATCTCTATGTGGGGACTTAAGAGTTTGTGGAAAATGGAATGAAGGGATGGCTTTATTTTGGTGTAGGAATATTTTGAAATCCAAGCATTGTTTTTCCATAATACACACTGTCCACAAAGCTTTCGAAGACACTTTGTATATATTTCCTTCCATCAGTGATAGTTGTATTTCCCCAAAGAATTCACACATAGACAATCTCATTGTGATACTCAAGATGTTGTTAGTTAAAGGCTTTTACTGCACACACGACTAGTGTCCAGAGATTGTGCTTGGACTTTTTAAAGATCTGCATATAAATTAACTCATTTGATTGAGCCCAGTTCTACAAGATAGCAGGATAGGATAACTGCATTAATAGTGTGTTTATTAATGTTCATAAAATAACGAGTCATTTTATGAAGAACTATGTGCCAGATGGTTCACTAAATGCACATGGATTTCATCATTTGCTTCTGTGAGGTGGGTACTATTTATTACCCCATGTTATTGCTGAGGAAATGGAAGTGACTTGGACAAGACCACACTGCTGTGAGAGGAAAGCCTCATTGCTCTTATTTTACAGACAAGGAAACTAAGCCCGGATGTCTGGAAGTCTAGTACTCGGTACTAGTAGAGTTGAAAGCACCAGTCAGGTTTCGCTGTAACAGAGTTGTATTTGAAACATCACACCAGGGCTCAGACAGTGATGCAGCAGTAATGCAATGCTTTGCAAAGCTGACCCAGATGTGAGGTTTCAGCTTCACATCTGGAGACCTTCACACACACACCGTGCACATGCTCATGATCTGGAGCTGGCTAGGGGTGGATCGTGGCATGAGGACCCTGTTGTGGCTTCTCTGCCTCTCTCTCCATTTCTATCCCTCTCTTTTTCAAATTATTATTACTATTATTATTTGCTAATGAAAGAAAGAAATCCACACCAGTGACATGTGAAAACCAGGTTCTCCAGTTGCTGGTAATAGTCTTGATTTGGGAAACCCACCAGGACAGAGTCCTTTGGTTTCTCTTGCACCTGGGTAAGGGCAGTGGACTGTTCCTGAACAAGGAGCTGAGGAGCAATCAGGGGGAGCTTCCTGTCTCAAGACCTTGTGCTTGTTCTCTTTTTTCTGCAGAAGGTGGAAGTGCCCATGATGTTGAGGCTCCTCCGGGAGCAAAGGATGTTCATGATCCAGACGATTGCTCAGTACAAGTTTGTCTACCAAGTGCTCATCCAGTTCCTCCAAAACTCCAGACTCATTTAACCTCCTCGATCCAGCTCCTGGAAGAGGGACCCAGCTCTATCGTGCAGATAGACAACTCCAGACAACATCTGCTCCCCCAGCAGGGGCAGATGGCTGGCAGCAGGCGGGCTGCAGAAGCCAAGATGATTGACAAACATCATGTATTATTTTATATGAGATAATTTATTTTTTTTCCTTTGAAATAACTTTTGTGAATTATTATAATGCAGTTTTCACTATGATCTAGTGCTTTTCCTTTGAACCACATTTTGACTGATCTGCATTGTAGTACGTGGCAGGAAGGTTGCCAGATGGGTCGTGTTGGAGACAGAGGCATAAGGGAACACATCTCTCATGAAGTCCCAGCCAGATTTGTAACCAACCCTGAAATTTGTCAGCTTAATAGCTCCTGTCCAAATCAAAGACGGCAAGAAAAGGAGTTCATCCTGAAGTGTAAAAAGGCCAAGACCCTTTCCTTGAAGGAAAGTCACCATTCTCGTATACTCGAGGGCTCATGAGGCTTACAGTCACTTCCCTTCCTTCCTCCTTTCTACCCTCATATTCAGTAATCGCTCCCACCTCCACCCGACCCCCCCCCCCCCAAGCTTGAGTTAAATACAGGAACAGCTAGAGAAAACGCTGCCTTTATGTGCAGTAACTGCCGTCTTTCGGGCCGTATGAGAAGCTCTGTGCACTTTCTCAACACCCCTCCTTATTCTGGGCTCCAGGGGACTATTTACCTCATCTCTTTTGCTCAATTAACTCCAGCCTAAGGGCCATGAGGCCTTGGGCCAGGCTGCTGGGAAGCTAGGATACTTGCCCGATTGAGAGGATAATGGAACAGAGTGGGAAGAGAGAAGAGTTGGGGAGGGCCTTGAAATGGTTTATTTAATTATGATGTATATGCTTAATGAGAACCTGAAGGTTGAGATGCTGGATGTGTTCCCCTTTTCCATCAATTACTAAGTTATTGGAAAGGGTATAAAGGACACACTTGGGGAACCTGATTTGGGGGACCTGTTTGGAACTTAGGTAGCAGGGGCCCTGGCCAGGAAATCCCACAAAGCGTGACTATCATCTCTAGGCTTTGGCCTATCAGAGTAGACTTAATCTCATTCTGAACCCTGTAGTCCCAATCTTGGCCCACATGATGGAAAAAAGTCAAACTTTCTCTTTCACAAAATCCTTTGTGGTTTCCTTTTCTCCTTCTAACCCACTCGGGTCAGTGATGGTCTTAGCTGCCCTCAATTTGAAGCTCAGTTCTTAGTTTCTTGTCCATTGGTCAGTGTCCTCCTGAATTTCTTAGGTGAATACACAAGAATGACATGCCACAGATGGCCTCTCTTGCTGATTGTGGGGGTTTTCCTTTCTACATCTAGTTTTTCTCAGACACACCTTTGATATGTGTCTGTGGGTGTGTGGTGATGGGAAGTCACAAAGGCTCACTCTTCTGATTGAGTCGATGGGGTTCTCTTTGTCTTTTCAGCTCAGGAAAAAAGCAGCCCTAGAGGAAGGCATATGGAATGAGTGTAGCACAAAAATACAATGAAATGTTCCTTTCTCCATGTCATTTTTTTCTTGGATACACCTTTGTGATGGAGGTTTTGTTGTTAGAACTGCAGGTGGTCCCTATTCCTTCCTTCTTTGCTGCCTTTATTTGCCCCTGAATAATAAAGACAAAGAATGGCATCAGCTGGACCAAAACGAGAGGGCCTGTGTGACATCCCACCATCTCACCGAAGTGTATGCAAGCAGATTCGCCATTAACTCCTTTGGAATATAATCAACCCAGTTTCAGAGCTGGCCAGATAGTCATTTCCTTAGAGAGTTTTCATCCTGGGGGTACTCTACTAAGGATATCTTAACAGGTGGTCTCAGTTGCTGGTTTACTGCATAATTAACATCAATATTGATTTTTCATCTCTAAGCCCCAACGTGAGCACTGTTAAGATGCCTCATGTGGGCAGCGTAGACCCGGCACCTCTTTGAGCTCATCACTCATGAACTTGCTCTAAACCCATCCATTATTCCCACCTTATGCTTCAGAAAGATTCTTTAATGCATGAAATGTCCTAGTCAAAGTTTATGTTGAAACCCACCGGAAAACATGCAAAAGTTACCTCACATTATTTCATCTTTTAAAACAAATGCTTTTGGTTCTTTAGCACATTTTGCATTCCTTTTCACATCTCCAGTAAATGCCAACATATCTCCTGTTAAATTAGCAGCAGCCATTTAAGTCCTTTCAGTGGCATCTGCATAATAATTGCCCAGAGATGCTTTATATCTGGGAAGCAAGCCAAGGAATAAACCTTGAAGCAAAGTGTATTAAATTAGTTATCTAGTTAGAGCTTTTGGAATGATTTCCTGATGATGTATCAAGTCTGAAGCTAGAGCTGTCAGAGTCTATTGCTGCAGTTTGGATTTAAAGGGAGAACATTTTGAAATGGAGGGGAAGAAAGAGACCATCTCATACACACACACACACACACACACATACACACACACACACCAAACATTTTCCAGCCTCTGGTTTGAAGTTTTCCAGTTGAAATGTTCGGTCTCTTTCATCCGCACTCACTGCGATACACTGACCCGACATGCTTGTCCTTGTTTACTGTGGTCCCTGGGTCATGGGGGCTGAATTTGATGTCTTTATCCTTGAGATAAGAGGAGATGAGCCTGCTGGCAAAGCAGAGGTGTCCTGCTGGACTTTATTGGGTTTAGCTGGGTTCGAAGGCGGTGCCACCTGGTAGTAAGAGTCTCTGGTAGCATTTACAGATAGCATTTCCATACATATTACATACCTCTGTCCCTAGATGAGAAACTACGGATTTAGCTGCATTAAGAGATGTTGGACATAGATTTCTTTATATGAGAGTAATGATGAATGAGCCATTCTGCTGAGCTGGAGTTGAACAAGAGCAGGGAAGGTGAAGATGCCACCCTGTGGAATATTTTACATAAAAAGCTTTCAGGGAGCTCAGATTAGGAGAATTATATTTTTACTAACTTAGTGGGTCAAGATTAAGGAGAACCACTTTATTTTAATTAAGCTGTTGTTTGCCTAAGGGTTGGCTATTTCTGGCATCCTCCAGCAGACTGGATAGAAGGACTCTGTAGACTGCAAGGGGCAGGCCCTGTGGGACTTCATCGCTGGCTAATACTTAACCTTTCTACTTCTCTCAGCTTCTGGTTTTCCATTGTCAGTTCCAGTAGGCACAGTAGGTCCGCATTTTTATTTAGTTCTTTTCCTTATCTTCTAGCTTAATGGAGATGGACCCATAGGAAATTTCCAATAATTGAGCATATTTTCCTGTGAGTACAGAAAATTCATGTGGTTCAACCTCATATGCAGTTGGTTTTTCCTCCTGACATGGTATGGATCCCAATGCCATGGTATGGATCCAAATAAATGTTAATGAACACACAGCATGTGCAGTAGGCGCCTGGGCTTTCTCTGAACCTGCCGTCTTGCCACCTACCTACTTTTCTCTGTCAACCAGTTGTGACCTTTGGACCTTACTCCATGTGTAGGCCATCTCCTAGGTTTGGAAATTGCTTTTAGCAAAGGTGAGTGTCCATTCTGATAGGCTGGATTGGCCATCAGGCACATCCCTAAGGGGTTTTAGCTGCTGTTCTTTCTTGCTGTATAATCTGTATTAGCTGACTGCAGGCCACTCACTGGGGAACACGCCTGGGTCCCAAATGTGTCCTTGGTCAAAAAGCAAAATATGTGTTCTCATTCTCTCTCTCTCACTCCCAATGGTAAGTTTGATGATAAAGGCGAGTATAGTTTTAGGGAAGACATGTCAATACTTGAGGTGAGGTGGGATAGAGTATTCCAGCTGTGTAACAAGGAGCATAAGTTCCAGGGATGGGACTGGGTCAGGCCCACGTTGGTATTCATCTGCTCTTCCTTCCTTCTGTGTCAGGAATAACTCTGTTGGGTCCCTAGAGTAAAGAATTTCCAGAAACATCAACTATTTACTATTGGGCTCTTACGGTGGCCCTTTGTGGGAACGCAGCTTCCCCATGTTTTGCCAAAGATTCTTCTGGTACCTTGTTATATTTTATTGCCAGTGGGTTTTATCAGTCACTATGCTCTTACTGATTTGTATTTTAACTTTAAAAAAAAAAAATTTGCTACAGGTGCAAGTACTTGCTGGGGGTGATGGGCAAAGAAGCATTCCCACACGGGGGTTAGTCACACCACAGTCCCTTCTCTTCTGATTCTCTTTTCAGGATTTTGGGCACACGCACACACACAGAGAGAGAGAGAGAATTTTTTTCAAGCACTCTGCACTCTGGGTCCAGGATTCAAGCTGTACAGTTGGCCACGTAGGATCCAGCTACCTTAACTACAGAATCACCAGCTGGCCCTTGTGTGACTTACTGTCATGAGCAGAGTAACAACTCATCTAGCATTGCTTCCAAGTGGAGAAAGTTGGGTCTTCCATGGGAAGTGCACACATTTCCCAATGACCTACAGCTTCATGGATAGCAAACAGTTGGCCCCATGGTGGGCATACAAAGCTCCAAGATGTTAAACTACATTTGACACTTCCTTGAGCTCTAAGCAAAGCAGTAGAATGATTCTTGTCTTTATTCCCCAGCTCTTAAGACATTTTAGGGCAAAAGGCCTTACTGATCCATCAGTAACAGCAGCATTCCCAGGAGAAACAGGATGTTAAATCTGCCTACTGAGCTGTGTTCGGAAGTCACTGATATTCAGGGCATCCCCTGAAACTCAACCACCAGCTTGACCTATCAATACTCAACCTGCTGCTGCCCACTCTCAGCTTTTGCCTCTTCGTGATAAACTCAGGTTTGTAAGCAATTTTATCCAGCAGTCTGCCTTCCTGATCCTTCCAGCTCACCATAGCTGCATTTTCTTTCTTAGGAGCAAACTATTTAAATGTTCATGAGCTTGGCATTGAATATCTGCCACCCATCGGTTCTGTAGCCTGTTCGGGATAGTCGAGGGGAGGATATGCATCGGTTCCTACTGTTCCGAGCTTTGTCAGCCTTCCTGTTTAAAAATAAATTCAAGGACATTTGAGTTACAAAGCAGGAGGGCTGGAGCTGACAGCCTGACGGTGCAAGTGTCTGCGAAAGTGTCACCATTCCCTCCATCACTTCTGGCCATCAGGATTATTCACAAGCTTACCCGAAGAGCTCTAAATGGGGAAAGGGGAAGGGTGTTTAGATCACTCCTCACTAAGTTTTTTGGTTCACAATTTCCTGCACTCTGGAATATCTGTCCTACTCCCTACCCCCTTTCTGTAATGTTAGACGGATGGAAATTTACCAGTGGCACCCGGGAAGCCATGCTGCAGTGTTGGGATCTGCTTCCCCCTGGTCATGCTTGTAAACTGCATCCTCACTGTTGAGGGAGAGCTTGGTCAATGTCATGGATGATGATGCCAAGTTGATCACATTTAACTGGGGTTGCTGCTCAGAATCTTCTTACAGTGCTGTTAGCAGAGGGTTCTGTCACCCTCATGGCTGCCAGCATCAGCAGTCACAGCTTCTGTGCATCTTGACTGCTCTCACCTACAATCTTAGGGGTGCTGCAACGCCTATTCCCCCTTGCAGCAAGTCTTCATAACCAAGGCATAAAAACTGGGAAAACAAGTAGTGACTGCAGAATTCCTGCCTCGTTGGAGGGTATGGGTGGGACTACTTTGTGATGTGACCAAGAGCATCTCATTCACTTAGAGTGATGGCAGTCCGCCATGTTTTCATGATCAGGTCTCAACAACAGACTATCCTGTTACCACATCCCCCTCCAAGGGACCTAAATCTGGTCACAGAGAATAACTATCTTTTTTTTTGGAGAGGTTTTTTGCTATAGGGCGCATGCGCTCGCCAGACAGACAGACAGAAATCACCCCCCAGGGGGGGATGATCACGCCGCAATCCCTTCTCCTCCATTCTCCTCTCGGGATCTTGGGCATGCGCGCACATGCGCCCAGCATGAGTTTTAAGCCACCGGGTCCAGGACATGAACCGCGGTTGACTACGTGGGAGTCCAGCGACATAGCCATTACACTAACTACTGGTTCCCCAGAATCACTATCTTAAGCTTCTTCAAAATATGTTATTAGGAAATTAATTTTAAAAATTATGTAGTTTCAATAAGATCTGGCAATTGAAAATAACCATAATGAAAATAGCTAGAGAACTTTTAGCAGCCAGGAAGCCACCCTTCCTTTTCTCCCCTGGTGATAGAAACTATCACTCAGTAGTAGAAATGGTAGGAAAGATGGCCGTCAGTCCCAGTCACAGCAGATTCCCACAGCACTTAGTAGTTATTTTGAGGTCAACTTCTACAGGTTCCCAGCAGTTGCATTTGGCGTGGTATTGTATAGGCAGACTGATTTGCTTCTAGTTTCTTCCTGCTTGACTCTGTTCCCTTCATCAGAAACTCCTGACACAGACTGGCCAATGAGGTGAATGAAGCAGGTAATCCTCGGGCTACCCAGGACCATTTCCAAGTTGAGTTGTGATCAATTTTCAGCTAGTCAGGGAGGGAAGGGTCGGAGAAGCCGATCATCCAGTCTGTTCGTAAATCATCCTCTTCCTTCAGCCCAGATCTCCTCCTCCAGGAAAACACAAATGCCATCTCACATGACAAACGTTGAGAGAGAGCTGCAAGGACTAGATTGGGAGCCTTCTGTGCCTTGGGGTGGAATTTTTTGTTAAAATCTCTTTTTTTGAGTTTAGCTGGGGTAACTCTTGGGCAGGGTGCCTGGCGTCTTGTTCTTGGCGTTTCTCAGGGCCTTCTCCACCTCCCTCAACTTCGGTGTTAACTGACAGATACCTTCTGTGTAGAACTCAAAGCTGTCATTGGGAGCCATTTTTTATTTTTCCACTTGAACATGGTAAAATTTTATTGCAGTTTCCTTGGAACTTTGTTGCCAGTTTGGAATCTTAAAAATCCTTGAACTTCATCCGTTTAGACATAAAGTTGCTCTTCGTCAGAGATGACTTCTCATCTATGTCCTTTGTTACTTCAGTCATCAACTAACCTGCTTGAAGACACTTACATGGGAAAAAAAAAGGTTTACATATGCAGATGACTATTAAACGTATAACCTGATGTAACTTGTGTCACATCAAATAACAGATTTATGTAGTTTGTTTCACTGGACTTTAGTGCTACTTCATTCAGTATTTTCATGCTTTCCCTGGTCTGTGTTTTATAAAAGATTGTGAATTTTTATATCATTTGAAACCATTGACATTTAATAGGGTTTGTTTGCAAACAATGTACAGAGAAGTTCCTGACTTAGAAACCAGTTTGTTTTTCAGGTTCTTGGGTCAGCCCACAGAAGCCTGCTGCGTTCTCTTACAGCCAAACTGTAGTCCCGTGTCTGCCAGGTCGGGATGGCTTTTGTGGGCTGACTGGAAATTGAACCACCACCGACTATGGTGTCACCGTAAGAAATGCATTCCAGGTTGGGACTTGGGATCCTGAAAATACGTTCTCCTCCCTGTGGTCACCACCTGCTACCTTGCAAGAGGGAAGCCCAGTCTTTTTACTACCAAACTACAGCGGTGAGGGGAGACAGGGACTGGGAAGTTTACAGGACATTCCCTAAGTTGGGAAGAGATTTGATGACTATTCACGTCAACTGTACTTTGGTATAGACTCCCTATCAATTTAATAATAATAAAGCCTTAAATAAAACTATGCATGCTCTTCTAATGTGCTGGTTGATATCAGTAAATAAGCTTATGCTTGCCAGTTTTATACACAATTATGAGGTGTGTAGAACTGACTTTGACAGTATTTTTTGCACTGTTTCCTATCTGTTTTTATAAAGTCTTAGACATTGGTCCTAGTTGATGTGTTCACTGCCCTTGTCATTGCTGTAAAATGTTTCATATGTGCCTTTACAAATGTGAGATCTTTATTCTAACCTTTTTGTAAAAGATATCTATTGATTTCCATATGCAATAAACCTTTTTTTTTTTTTTTTTCAGAGAAAACAGTTCAATTCTCTCTTCTGTCCTATATGTGTCTGTTAGTGAAAAGCATCTCCATCACTTACTCCTGGGATCATTTTCATAGGCAAAAGCACAGAACCTGTTTTTAAATCGCCAGAAGGTAAATGCACACGCCAGAAAAACAGAATGCACCTCCCCCCCAAGGGGCGTGGCCAAGCCACAATCTCTTTGCCTTCATTTCCCCATCCTGTCAGGACCCTAGGCACATATACCCAGCATGTTTTTCAAGCCACCAGGGCCAGGATTTGAACTGCTGTTGGCCATGCAGGATCCAGCTCCCTTAACCACCAGACTATGAGTCTGACCCACTTTTCTGGGTTTTTTTTTAGATTTTTGCTGTAGGATGCATGTGCTCACTGGAGAGGGAGAGAGAGACAGAGAGAGAAAGAAAGCAAGAAAGCACCCCAAGGTGATGGCCATGCTGCAGTTCCTTCTCCATTCTCCTCTCGGGATCTTGGGCATGCTTGCACACGTACCTGGTGTGAGTTTAAAGCCGCCAGGTCTAGGACTCAAACCGCTGTCAACTATGTGGGAGTCAGTGATGTAATAGCTATTATGTCATCTGTTGGTCCCAGTTTGTTTTTTAAAGCCCATCTGTTACTATCCTGTATAACCTAAGCATACTGTAGATTTAGTTTGAAATTTCTGGTCATGATTGTTAGAAGAAACCTGAAAGGGATGATCACTAACTAGTTAAAAAATAATATTCTAGGGACCAGCAGTTGGCGTACTGGCCTGTCACTGGACTCCTATGTAGTTGACCACGGTTCGAGTCCCGGACCCAGTGGTTTAAACTCACGCCAGGTGCATGTGTGTGCGTGCCCAAGATCCAGAGAGGAGAATGGAGAAAGGATTGCAGCGTGGCCATTCCCCATGGAGGATAATTTCTAACTTTCTGTCTCTCTGTCTTTTCTGGTGAGCGTGCGTGCCCTATAGCAAAAACCTCTCCAAAAAACAAAACAAAACAAATATTCTAAATATGCTAAACCCCACTACGTGCAGTAAAGTGTGTTAAGGGATGTCTGCGTGTGAAGGGAGGAAAACATCAGATTTAGAGCAGATTTCATGCAGTTTTCAGGTCATGGCTATGAAAGATAATTGAAGTGTAAACTCCATCAGGTTTTCCTTATGACTTAATGAGGAAGCACCTCTCTGGACTGTAAGATACCTTCCCAAGAGAAACATCTGCGCATGCAGAAGCGTGTGCTGAGGCCTTCTATACAGTGGTTGCTAACAAACAATTCCCCAGGTTGCTGCTGTCTAGGCTGTGGGGGCCCAAAAGAGCTGGATTTCTGCTGGCCAAGTGGGTAGAGATCACTGTTTGTTCAACAACACAGGGTTGGTAAGGAAAATTTTCCTTTCTCATGCTTCCCCTGGAGTCTTTCCAAAGGAAAAAAAAAAAAAGTACTGCACAGAACAATCAGCGTATGAGAAAGTCTGCTCTCAGATAGATGGAGGGGAAAAAGAAAGCAGAGTATGCACTCCTTTTATGCATTGAGGGGATACTAGCCATGGAGATGTGCAACACGTTCTTCTGCCAGGGAGGGCCAGCCAGGTCACTAGATTGTCCACCACAGATACTTCTTTCTTCCCATCCTCCTCCATAGTCACTGTGCTGGGAAAGCAACTGCAGAATGAAGAGGCTGCCTGACCCACTCCTGGGTAGGTGACTGGGGCTCCCTGGCTTATGGAGAGCATGGGAGGGGTCACGTCCACTTCAATCCTGGGCTTTGGCCACCACTCAAATTCTGCTGCATTTCCTCCCAGAACAACCAAAATAACAAAGGCAGTCCTCCCAATGGATGGAACACACAAACCTCAAATACTGTTATTTTAATTTTCTATCATCATTCAAGTTTGTTCAGAACATTACAATAGGCATGAAGGAAAAATATAAGTGCATTTTAAAAATGCAATCTGTCCAAACGAACATTTGAAACCATGCCAATCTTACAAAAAAAAATTTGTTTTGATATTAAGGTTAAAGATGAAGACCAACCAAATATGGGATAAGCAGGGCTTAAGTGCAAGTGTTATCATTCCAATTATTTTTACAGAAATGTGAGAGTGATGTGCAAGATTTGAAATATTCCAATCCTATAAGGTGTTCGAACTAGAAATGGAATCTGCCATGTTGCGTAGTTTCAGTGGCTTTCAATTTCTTGTTTGATCTCAGAAATATATGGATGATCTTTGCCGTGAGCTACTTCCATGATCGCAATGGCCTAGGAGAGAGTGAGACGAACACAGGATGAGAACCCAGATGCCCACCCCTCACACTGCCTTCCCTACCAACGTGAATTCAAGTCCGACTTCTCTTTAAGCCCGGGATGCACGCTGGCTTTTAGAGCTATGTTCCCCTCCACAGTGTAGCTTTTTAAACAAAGGAGACAAGATCACCTGATAACCAACTGGTGACCCTGTCTCTCTACTGCTGAATAAACATTCTGCAAAAATATTCAGGTAGTAGCTGGAGAGAGAATGTAGGGAATTGATTTCAGACATTCTTTTGCTCCGCTACCCTCACTATTTCAGTGAACAATGCTTCAGGGACTGAATTACTACTTGACTGTGTTCAGCCAAGAAAACACAATGGGGGAACTGAAAGTCCAAAGTAAACTTTACATCTTCTAAGCTGTCCGATGTGGCCACACCATTGTTCCCTTTTGAAAAGTGCATCTTTTCCTTTAAGGACCTATTCTACAAACTTGAAAACCAGTGCAGGTTTTATTTGGGGAACGCTAGAGAAAACAAACATGTTAACCAGGTTTCATGACAGGCAGTGTGACGTGGATGAGCTTCCAGTGCTCCATCATCTAGCTGTGTGGTCTGGAGCAATTTACTCACCCACTCTGCCTCATTCTCCCCATCCGTACGAGAGGAACATCGGCATTTCGGGGCTAAGACGCGAAGCGTTTAGTGCCTGGCCTTAGGACGTCTATGTCAACTGCAGTCTGTAAGAATTGATTTTGCTCTTCTGTATTCAACCGTAGTGTCCCCAGAAGAGTCTGCAGTGACTCTAGCAATGGGGAGTGTTTGATGGCCTGTGATTAGGGCTGTGGCAGTGCATGCACCAGAAAGAGACAGAAAGCAAGAAATCACCCCCCAGGGTGGATGGCCATACCGCAATCCCTTTTCCGTTCTCCTCTCAGGATCTTGGGCACACGCACACACGCCCGGTGTGAGTTTAAGCCACTGGGTCTGGGACTCGAACTGCAGTTGACTACATGGGAGTCCAGTGATGTAGACATTACGCCACCTGCTGGTCCCTGGCAGGCATTCCTTGAACACATCCTTGCCCTAGACCTTGAACCTCAGGGGCAGGCTGTCCAGTGCAAGCCTCAGAAACCACCTGTTTTAGATGCTTCCCCTTGTCCTCGGCAGTCACTTCAACACTTGTGTTTCTCGTTCAGATCTACCCTACCCTTTACTTATCTATTACTTTACCCACTAGAACTTCACAATTCTGGCCTACGTGGCTCATTTTCCCTCAACCTCACTAGATGGCAAACACGTTACCTTACATTCTGGCTGGGCCCTAACCCTGCTATTTGGAACATGGGACCTTGCATATCTCCCCAGATGGTCTACTGGGGTACTTTGCGGAATGTGAAGGTGAGTCTATGGTCCCAGCATTTATAAACAGTCTTTTACATGAGTAGACTATTCCCCAATGGCACCATATGAATTGTTAACTTCCATATAAGGAACCATAAGCCTCAATATTCAGGATGATGGCAGGAAGATGTGTCAGGCCTGGCCATCTGGGCAGCACAGGACAGCCTCGCGCACTGAGAGCCAACACTGCCCAGGGTCCTAGTTCCCTTGTGCTTTTGAGACAGCGTGGGTAGGAGGAGCTGCAATTTCTTTCCTTTTTTTTTTTAATAGATTTTTGCCTTAGGGTGCATGCGCTCGCTGAAGAGAGATAGTGAGAGGGAAAGTGAGAAATCATTTTGGCCACTCTGCAATCCCTTCTCCTCCTGGAATCTTGGGCACACATGCACACATACCCAGCGTGATTTGCAAGCCACTGGGTGGAGGACTCAAACCTTGGTCGGCCATGTGGAAGTCCAGCACTGTGCCATCTGCTGGCCCCCATTAGAAGCTGCAGTTTACTTGGAAAGACTCTGAGTGAAAGCTCCACTTTATACCCCTGGTTACTTAGTCTGCTTGAACCTCACTTTCTTCATCAGAAGATATTTTTATGAGAATTAATAGAAAAAAAACAGGGCCGGCACCATAGTATAGTAGTTAAACACTGTGCTTGAGGAGCAGATCCTACACAGCTCACCACAGTTCAAACCCCAGCCCTGAAGGCTTGGTAAACATGCTAGGTGCATGTGCACACCCAGAATCCTGATGGGATAGAGAAACAGAGGAAAAGGACTGAGGCCTGACCATACCCCATTGGGAGGTGTTTCTTTACCAAGCACATGTGCTCTCTGATGAGGGGGAATAAAAACAAAAAACGTAAGGATCCTGGTGTATAAATGGTGCTCAATGAAGGGTGACAAAGACACTGGGTGCATTTTAGAAACTACACAGGCACAGCCCTAAGGCCGAGCAACTCTCCACTGCCAGCCCCCGACTTTGCCACAGGTGGGCATCATCATTCTCTAAATCTTTTTTTTGAGATGCTTTTGCTACAGGGCCCGTGCACTCGCCGGAAAGACAGTCAGAGAGATAGAAAACAAGAAATCGCCACCTAGGGGGGATGGCCACGCTGCAATCCTTCTCCTCCATTCTCCTCTCAGGATCTTGGACACATTCGCACACACGCCCAGTGCGAGTTTAAGCCACCGGGTCTGGGACTCAAACCACAGTCGACTATATGGGAGTCCAGTGACATAGCCATTACGCCAACTGCTGATCCCTATCATTCTCTAAATCTTAAAGGTCCGATAAAAGGACAAAAGGCCTCACCACCATTTCTGGCCCAGCCAGCAGCATCTGTCTACTTCCATGTCTTGCAAGGAAAGGTAGTACCCCTCTCCTTGCCACGGCTGAGCCTGGGACCTTGGCCAGCTCTCCTGACATATGCACCCCTTTCCTTATAGGAGGCCTATGTACAAATGTGGCGTAGGCCCAGCCACTTATTCCAAT
>NW_006159982.1:958764-974880 GCF_000334495.1 Tupaia belangeri chinensis | reverse complement strand
CACCGAGCTCCTGTGGCTGGAGGGTGGGTCAGGAGCTGGTCATCCTCCACAACTTTAGCCACTGGCCTTGGGAGGTGCGAGGAGCACAAAGGAGGCCATCCGGCCGTGCGGAATCCTAACCTCTGGTCACAGACGTACCTTCTTCAGGGCTCGCTCTCCTGCGGCTTTGTTTTCCAGGCCCATGTACAGTCTTCCTAGCTTCAACCACATGGAGGCCACGTTGAGGGAGTACAGTGGGTAGTGCTTGCTGCAAGGACACAGAGACAGCAGGCCACCTTACTTACTGCCACACCGCAGGCCAGTGGCTGCTGAGATTGTGGGCAGACTCCACGGCAGCTAGGCTTCTCCAAACTCGCCAGGCTCTGGCAGGGGCATACAGATGGCTCCTCAGGATCTGATCATCAGTGCCTTTCATTCTTCCCAGCCTGTGCATTTCTGAAAAGCTACATGAACACTGCTAGAGAAATCCTATACAGAATGTAAATGTAATACTCAGTCCCACTCTGGGTTGTTCTATTTCAGGTGTACCCAAAGCAAGGCCCTGGGAAAATATATTTTAGCATAAATGTCGCATTTGTGAGTGTAGCAATTAGGCCTGTCAGCTCAGTACATTTACACACATACACACCTCCATGTCTTAAGAGCCCATTTTCAGGGCCAGCAAGTGGTGTGGTGACTAAGGCCCTGGACTCCCACATAGTCGACCATGGTTCTAAGCTTGAGTCTGGCAGCTTGCTTTCTTACTTTCTCTCTCTCGTAAGTACACATGCCCTATAACAAATTTTAAAATAATAAATAAATCATTCTTTTTTTAAAAAAAAAGCCAATCTTGTCATACCCTCTGATTATTGCTCGTTTAGCAAAATTATAAACTCTCTGAAGTCAGGAGAACATCTCCCATTCTTCTAGATTCCTCCTGTTGTCTGGTAGAGGGCCCGGTGCACAGCAGCTGTTTGCTTCTGGGATTTAAGTGCTGGTGGGGCCTGCCTAAGAAAAGGCTACTCCTCCAGGTCAGGGCCCAGGAGGCAGCTCCTGGCAAGAAAGCATGTGTGTTTGTACACATATGTAGGGAGCAGTATTTACATACCAGTCTGCTCCAGCCTGTCTATCCTGAGAGTCTGTCCAGAAGAGTCATGTTCTAGCAATATTCCTGGGCCAGAGACAATGGACTACCTGTATCACTGGGGACCAGCAGCCCCAGAGCTAGACCTCTGGGAAGGCCCAGCAAGGGACAATGATGAGGCTGGTCTGCTGTCTATCTGTCTCCCTACAGATCCCCCAGAAGGAAGGGCGCATGAGAGCAGAGGAGCTCTTTGCCCACTCCTGGAGGAAGGAAAGGTTTTGAGATGATCCCCAAGGCAACAAATTCTGTTTCCAAGAGCAGCTTTTAGGAGCTGGCTTCCCCTTGGGCTCCCCCTGCTGGCTAATGGGAGCACAGTGGGGTGGGTGGAGGGCAGTCCTGGCAGTGGACTTTCAGACTAGACACAGACTTTACAACCCCCGATCTTAAAACCTGCAGCGGTACTGAGGGCTTCTCAAACTCATGAGAAACACCTAGGTGCTTGTGGAACTTAAGGAGTTCTGGGTCCAATGCCCACAGATTCTGATCTGCTTGGCATACTTGGTCTTGGGCAGACCCTGTAAATGTGGAGCATTGATCTTAAAGAGCGCTCTGGTGACCTGAGCTACACCACCCCAGCCCTGAAGGAGCTAGCCGAAGTCAGAGGATGTCAAGACTTCCTGCTGTCACCCACTTCAGGGTTTAATAACCCTCTTCCCTGTGGCTAATACTATAACTACAAGTTAAAACCCAACTTGTTTTACTGAAACCTAGGAAGGGTGGGTATTACCTAACTACAGCCTCCCAATGGTCTCAGAGTTTGTCCACTTGCAAACTGGGGTTGCAATGTGGAAAAGTAAAAGGGGATGGTGTAAGCAGTTTTTTTAAGACCACCACATTCCCAATTCACAAATACCCTTTATTTCTTGAGAGAGAGATTTTTGCTATAGGGCACATGTGGTCACTGGGAAGACACAGAGACAGAAAGCAAGAAATCACTCCCCAGGGACGATGGTCACACTACAATCCCTCTTCCTCCATTCCCCCTCTCCAGATCTTGAACCTCATGCACATGCACCCGGCATGAGTTTTCACCAGGTCCAGGAACTGAACGGCAGTCGACGACATGGGAGTCTAGCAATGTAACCATTACGCCATCTGCTTTTTAACACTAGCCTGAATCAACCACTGTGGATATGGGCCCTGGGCGAAGGCTGGGCTAGACCTGGTCTGCATAACCTCAACCTGCCTCCTTTGGTGTCTCCTTGGGAGGGATGAAGGACCACACCTGCCTCAGTGGAACAGCGCCCTGCACCTGTACCTCCAGATGTGGTGCAGAGAAGAGCCTGCTGTTCTAGGCCTGTTCCAACATGGACAGGAGGATGACAACACAGCTGTTCGCATTCCATCCCGTGCCAGGACGATCAGAACGGCCACTGCAATCACCTGTAGGGCTTAATGATTCTCTGTCCGTATCGCAGGGCTCCTTCCCAGTCCTGCATGTACAAGCAGACGCCCATGGCCTGGTACATCATGTGCAGCATGTACACGTTGCTGTCCTCGAACACGGAGCTCATCTTCTCCTGGCTGAGCTCGCAAATCTCCAGCAACTCACTAGGGGGTGCTGTGGTGTCAAGGGAATGACCAAACATGAGAGGCCCCTGCCGCTGGGAGACTTCCCTAGGCAAGGTTCAAGAAATGATTTCATCCACTCCACCTACATCCCCTGAAATAGTAAATCCCAGAAAGATAAGTGAAAAAGAAACTTTGTGTTTCTCAAAGAAACAAACTAGGAAACCTGAAGACCTCAACTGCTAAACAAACTACAGAATTATAGCCATGGCACAGTCCTTCAGCCTGATGGGAACATGTTGATCAGGACCACATCCTCAGTCTTCTTAAATTCAAATCCTTACCCAAGCTAGAACCCTGAGCACATCAGGTGGAGGATTTTAAAGGAAGTTGACCCCACAGTTCTTTCTTGGGCTGAGAAATAATGTGCCATTCTTCTAAGTTCCTGCCACTGAATTTACATTCTACCCTCTGGTTAGAAATTTAAGCCCTTAAGAACATGGACTTGGGGACCAGCAGTTAGCGTAATGGCTATGTTGCTGGACTCCCACGTAGTCGACCGTGGTTTGAGTCCCAGACCCGGTGGTTTAAACTCACGCCGGGTGCATGTGCGTGCGTGCCTAAGATCCCAAGAGGAGAATGGAGAAGGGATTGCGGCGTGGCCATCCCCCCTGGGGGGTGATTTCTCGCTTTCTGTGTCTCTGTCTCTGTCTGTCTGGTGAGCGCACGTGCCCTATAGCAAAAACCTCTCAAAAAAAAAAAAAAAAAGAACATGGACTTGTATAGTCGACAGAACTGGAGTAAAATGTGAGATGTGATCTGACCAGCTGTGTCCCCAGGGTTAATTACATGCTAACTCTAAGCCTCTTTCCTCATCTGCTACATGGGAATGCCAAAAGCCCCTATCCAGTGTCCTTGAGGGCAGGGGTAAAATCATCAAGGCTCCTGGCAAGGTACCATGCCCAAAGTAAGATGCCCAATAAATGAGGGCCTTCAAGAGCCTGTTCTTCACTGTATTCTGCCACGTGGAGCTCCTAACCAAACTAATAAAACAAGGAAAATTAAGGACAGTATAAAACCCTGGCAGGACTGACGCTACATCATGGGTGGTCAACACATCTTCTCACATGTACCAGTCAACAGTCTCTCTTCGATGTTGAGAACTGTGAGCCCACCTTGTTCTGCTGTCCCTTCTCAGTTCCCCACCACCTCTTGCAGGTGAGGGATAGTAAACTGGACAGTTGTAAAGGATATATTTGTAGTGCTTGGCTCTCCGGAACTCCTCAATGACATTGCGTGCATATCTGACCATGTCACGGATGGCTTCTGCCTTTGGGGGATCATTGAGCTTCCGGATTTCCACCTTGGCCTTATCCTGAGGGAAATGTCCGTAAGTGGAAGGCATTACGATCCATGGAAACCAAGCTGATGAGGAAATCATTTAAATAACACATATTCCCATGCAGGGGTAAAGGCCTACCCATTCCAAGGTTACAGAAGAATTAAAGGAAATTAGGCAATGGATCTAAAGGAAATTCAATACTCTAGTACCTTTTTACAAAAACAAAAATCTATTAACTTTCTAGCAATCCTTACCTAGGGAGGACGCCTAGAATGTGTTTGCTAGGGTGTTTACACACCTACAAATTAAGAGAATAGTAATAATTTGGGCAATGCCAGGGAAATTCCATATATTATGGTGAAGAGGCCAGATAAGCCTGGAAATTGTTCTCCTATGCTTTTTCCCTCCCCTTTTTTGAGCATTCCTTTCTTTTCAAGAAATAGTAATTTGAAAGATCTTTCTCTTATTTGTACACGGTAATAGAAATGTTTTCATCAGTTACTGGGAGCAGGTTTGAACAGAGACCCAGTCTAACCAGATTCCCTCTGGCTGTCTTTGTAAGGCATATCTTAAGGGTCAAAAATATCATAGGAGGAAATTCGCTAAGTGAGATAGGGGCACTCATTCGACAGGGAGGTCCTGAGCCCAGGGTGCTGTAGTGTCGGCATCCCTATCAGGTTGGTGAACCCACCTTGTCTTTGGTGGTGCACTCGTGGCACTCACAGGTGAAGAAGTAAGAATCCCGTAACCGGTCGTTCCTATCTTCTGTTGGGTACAGGAGGTCAATATAGCTGGTGAAAACCTAAGGGCTCCAAAAAGGCAATACCTCAGTCTGCTGCCCTCATCATTCCCAAGGCTCTGCACACCTCTGTGGTAGGGTCCTCTCAGGAAAGGAGGATGAGGCGGGCCACGGTAGAGGACACTGTTCACTTTAATACACTGCATTCCTTAAACCCAGAGGCCACCTAGTGTTGTCCACCTCCTCGTGTGGAGAGAAAGTCTACCGACTCAACGAGTCCTTAAAGCAGCCAACTGCGAGGTGAAAGAAGCCCTTCCTCCTCTTTCCCCCTTCTGTCCCAGAAGGAGCAATCTGTGAATCTACCCCAGGAGTATATGGCTTTGTCTCACCCAAAAGGGGAAAGATTCCACAAGGCCTTGGGATTCAGCCTGTGCTGTCTCTGCCTGGCTTTGTTTAGCCTCTTCTATCTCACAGCTCGGGATGGTCCAGATGCTTCCGTTGCTGACTGCTAGGTGCATGCAGTATGGTGTGGACACATGCGCACTGCTCCGCTCCCTCCTCTCCACACTGGCTGGCAATGGGGCAAGAGGTCCTACTCAGCTGGCTGGGGCTAACAGCTCTGGGGTGCAGAAGTCAGGTGGGGAAAGCACGGCTTCTAGAACACCAGCGTGCTATGGCCTGACCCAGCAGGCAGCTCCTGATCCTGACAGGCCAAAAACACTGGAAGTCTTCCCGCTGGGCAATGGGTTCCCCCGTCCTTGCTTGTTCCTGACAGGGTCTGTAACTAAGACTCGGAGCATATGGAGAAGGCCGGCATCTCAATGTCCATCACCTACTCGCTGGGACACACAGCCAGGCTTACGTTGGACGGAAGAGATGGATTTCACAAAGCCGCCAGCGTGCCAGTGACCCCTGGCACTGCCAAACAGGCAGGGAAAGAACGTGCACAGGACTAGATGCTGCAGGGGCAGCCAGGCCCCCCCAGACCTGGCCATGCTGGGGCTCACTAAGACACCCTGAGGAATGGTTCCTTCCTCCCTGAAGGGCAAGTAACCCGCAAAGCACTGACTTTCCAAAGAATGGAGGTTACTATGTTTGAGATCGGAACACATGAGGGCAATCGCCAGCCCTGCTTCCCTCCCAGGGCATGAGCCTGCCCGACATCCTTGGAAATGACTGATGGACACAGTGCAACAAACAGAAGGTTCCAGAAGATGGCGACAAAGGCCACTCAAGTGTCACTGCTCGCAGCTCAGACTGAACTAGTCTTGGTGCCAAACCATTTGTCTCTCTCATCAATACACAGGACTATGGGGGCCGGTGAGGAAATTCTGACGGACTACAATCGTCTGCTTTAATGGAGAGATCAGGGTAGTCTTGTAAGACATTCAGAGACCCAGATACTCTGGCCGAAGGGATACGCTTGTCATGAGGGAGTCGGCAAAGGGTAGAGAGGCCAACCTGCACCCTGAGTCTCAGGCCCCAAGTCAGCTGTGCACTCGTTAACATCTTCCAAGAAATCACAGCATTTATCATCGAATACACTGGTAATTATCTCTAGAATATAAAATATCCCCAAATGCACCTTGAAACAGCATTATAAATCACTGAACTGAATTTTAATCTAAATGTGTAGTTATAGTTCCTATATATAAAGTCACAGGTCTTGCTAAGAGTACAGAGCATACATACAGCAATTAATCAGGCCAGCCTTTTCAAGGTGTGGCATCTTATGAGGCCGCTGAGGAATCACAGCATGTGAAAAGAAAAGGGAACCACTTAGCAAGTGACAGGACACCTGGTTCACCCCCCAGCCCTAAGTCAGGGAGAAGCAGTGATGGTGCCTCTTGGCCATCGACTACCTCTGCTTCTCCAATCAGCACAGGCAGCTGGCCGGCTGAATTACCTGCCTAATGAAGTGCACCACAAACCACGTCCAGAGGTGGAACCCACCTGATGTGAAATGCTGCCAAGGTACTCAGAACAACAGCTCTGTGGCTACATGGGTTTTGGATAACCAAGGCTTTGGACCTTTTGGATGGGGACAGACAAGAATTCAACAGTCCCAAACAAGAGAACAAAGGGGGGGAGGGACTCAACCTCAATTGTGTGGCAACAGAGATACGCAGACTCTTAAAAAAGAATCAAAACCTTTATTCTGACCATTTCAGCAGTCTTCTTTCTCTTTAAATCTCTATAAACCTTTGTGAGAAATTTAGCTGAATCTATTCTTTCCTGATTCTTCTTGACCAAGGATGGAAATGGTAGGCACCAAATGGAAGCCCCGAAGTGTGGGGCTCCAAGCTATGGGTGCTCAACTGGGTCATTAACCCATGGAGGGTCTGAGGACAGATGCAGTTCAATGGCTGGAATCTCTTACACCCAAAGTTGTTAAGTGATGCTGCACAGATCTGTCTACACTGCCTTTCAAGCAAGGGTCACAAACTCACCTCCTCTCCAGGGCTGATTTCGTGTACGGCTCTTACTTCTGCCAGGGTCCCTCTGTAGGTCACAATGACATTGGGACAACAGCTATGATTCATCAGAGCAACACTGTCGAGAAGAGAAAACCCAGGTTTCTTAAGGAGGTAGAGACATAATTCCCTTGGCTGCTTGTTTGCTAGGTCTGTAAGATTTTTTTTTTTAAATGTTATAGTTGGTCATCATATTCTAAGAGGTTATTCTGCATGCATTTATAATCTCATATAACATCTGAAACTTCAACCCTACTGAAAAGTAAAATCTTCAGCCCAAAACAGAGATATCTAAGCCAAAACCAAAACACACATGACAGTGAAGACAGCAACAAGGCCAGCCAGGTAGAATGGTGGTTAGGGTGGCTGGATTCCACATGGCCAACTGTGCGGTTCAAGTCCGGAACCCAGTGGCTTGGAAAACATACCAGGCACATGTGTGTGCGTGCCTAAAACTCCAAGAAAACAGTAAAGGTGAAGGGACTGCAGTGTGGTCATCCCCTCTGAGGGGTGCTTTCTCATTTTCTTCCTCTCCTCCGCCTCCCTGGCTCCTTCTGGAGCACATACACCCCATGGCAAATTGAGGGGAAAAAAAGCAACAAATGGCACATGTATTCCTTCCTGAAAGATGCAGGTCTCAAAATTAAAAACCTATTGCATTGTATGCTGCAAAAGGCAAACAGGTTGTCTCTTCAAGCAGCTTTTTATACTAGTGGGTTGTTTCTCACATGTCTTCAGATGTTGAGAAATGCTCGCTTCCTGAGTGAGGGAGGGCTGTGATCGCCCCAGAGACCTGGAGAAGCCCGTCTGAGTCTCACTGCACCTCAATTTCCTCATCTGGGAAATTGGGACATGACTGTTCTGCTGCCCACTGTCTGCTTTTCAGGGACAGCGAGGACAGAGAGAGATTCGCCTATGCGAGGTGCTTTGAGCTTTCTGATTATATCAAGGTCAAAGTTCTGAGAGCAGAAATTTCTAAACTACAGGTTTTGCTTGATCTCTGAAAATGCTGCCTTTGAAATCACAATGCCGATAAGATTTTAGCCCGAAGGGATTTTTTTTCCCCAATTAAAACTGCCCGGAAACTGGGGCTCATGCTCCCATGGCACTCACATCCATGTGTATCAGGGTCACCTGTCTGACCCTTCAGAGGCCAGACCCCTCCCCTGCTTGCCCAGAGAATACAAAAAAGTGAGAGGTTTCGAAGCCTGACAAGGGCGAGCTGCCCCGGGTTTGCCATGAGGGGTGCTGGAGGGGGAGTGACCGTCTTCCACCTCCTTTTTTGTGAGAGGTTTAAGTGGAGTGTGTGGTCTTATGCAGGGACCAACAGATGACTTCCAAGTCTTGTCTTTGGGAGGGATACAGTTGCGCCCTGCACTGGGGCCCACCCTGGTTCCTAGCAAGTGATACACAGGGAATTGACGCTGGGAAATTTGCTGCCTGAATGTGCGGTGAGGACAGCTGAATGAAAGGAAAAGCCGCTCTCTATTGGGTTGGGCTGTCAGGAATATCGTGACAAATATCTGCATAGACAAATACGTGACTTTCTGGATGACCAAATAGAACTGTCCTACAGAAGAACTATATTTAATATCTTTATTAGATCTCTTTTAATGGGTACAAAAGACATGCACTATAGCAAAAACTCTCAAACAACTCATCGTTCCTGGGTAGCCACTGAGAAGCACGGAGGCTGCGACCACACCACTCCATCTCGCTTTTCGTCTTTACCATACTGAGAGCAGAGACTCCAGGCTCGATTTTGGTTCAGAAGTGAATGTAAGTCCTCACAGGGACCAAGGCCCTCCCTCTTTTTTTTAATCTTCCTTTTTCTAAGCGCAAAATTCTAAACAGAGATTCGCCCCCAAATACTTCTCTCCTCACTATCAGAATTCAGAATTCGAAATGCAGGTGACACGATTTTGTCCGTAGGGACAGTCATTTTATGGGAGTAAATTGTTGGTCTCTCTGGTTTAAGTGAGTCTGTCAGAGCTGCTCATGAGACAAAAGACTTGCACCTGGCACACAATATCCCTTTAGATGCAACCAATTTATGATGTGGATTAATTCAGGCTGGGGATACAGGAAGGGTTCCTTGGCCATCTTTGAAGCAAGGGCTTGATATCAGGGGCCTGAAGCATTCTAGAAATGCCCATTTCAGCAGGGAGACAACATCAAAGCATTCTGGGTAATCTACTAAGTTATAAAGGTCTTCACTTGTCAATTCACTAGGCTTTTCTTTTTTTGGGGGGGGTGGGGGCGAGAGAGAGACAGAGAGAGGGAAAATAAGTAATCACCCCCTAGTGGGGATGGCCACACTGCAATCCGTTCTCTTCCATTCTCCTCTTGGGATTTTGGGCATGCATGTGCATGCATTGGTGTGATTTTCAAGCTGCCGGGCCCGGGGCTCAAGCCACAGTCAGGATGTAGGAGTCCAGAGCCTTAGCCACTATGCCACCTGCAGGCCCCTAACCAGGCTTTCTTAAATCACTCATGTGTTTTTGCAAATAGAGAGAAAACTCCTATAGTTCCTTAAAATTTTTCTCTAGTTTACTACTTCGGTAATATTCTCCTTCTAAACTACGCTGTGTCCGTGCTGGTATTTTTCCAAAACGACAGATGAGGAAGAAGTGCATCTATTCGCCACCCAAGCCAACTGCCAATTCTTGGCTGGCAATTACCGTTTCACTTTGAGCGTAAGAAACCCAAAGATTTCCAGAACCATCATTATGCAAAAGCAGATTTCTCAGCAGGGCCTGGACTGTTTCTTCTATACACACTATAAAATATTCCTTAATAACAGCTCTCTGCCTAGCAGGACTTAACAAGCAACTGTTCTCTTAACTACTACCTTCAGATCCTTAAGTAGAAAGGAAATATTTTGAAATCTGGCAGATTAAAAAGCTGTCTTAATTCACTTGGAGTTTCATGTCTACCACATGCAGTTAAATGAGTTATAGAAAAATCAAGAAAAAAATCAAATTGGTGTTAAATAAGTAAAAAGAAGAGAAGTCAAACTCAGCCTACTCAGGAAATATTGCTGATCCCAAATGAGAAAGTTCTTCATCTTCAATCGTGAAGCCATTACAGTTAACCTGCAATGAGAAGAGGGGAGAAAGAAAGAAAAAAGTTGCTAAAATTTCTCTCTGAATGGAGAGCATTTCTTTAATTGCGACCTTTAAGAAATTAATGGGGAACATGTTCTAATTTAGTAGTTTCAAAAGCTTTCGTTTGGCCATGGCATCCTTTATTCAAACAAAATTTATGTGTCATCCTACATGGAAATAAAGACAAGAACTATTAGGGTTGAAGCACTCTACAGGGTGGCCTGCCTACTCATCTAAATATAAGGGTGTGTTCAAAAAATTACAGATAACAGATATTGTGAAAAAACTATCCATGGATTTGAAAATTATTACATACCAAAATATAGTTGTACTCTCAAAAATATTTTTAAATTTCTTTTATGAGTGTGGAGGACAGAAAAAGAATAAATGAGAAAGAAAAAGAGCACGTTTATATGTGGACCCCCAACAGGGTCTGGAGGCCATGATCCAACCCGCTTCTAGCAGCCCCAGATCATGGGCATGCACTTACACAGGGAGGTTTTCAGACACAAACTGGGAACTTTCCCATGTGGGTCAGGGCATGGGCTGTTTCTTCTACACACACTATAAAATAGTATGTAGCAGCACTGTGCTCCAACACCGTGCCAACCTCTGGGAGCTAAATTTGTACTTTAATTCCACTTCCATAAACTTTTTGGTACCTTTATTGAGTGGCCTAAGAACACTTCAGTCCCCTAAAGCTGCATGGACTGAAGTTTGCACACCTTCCTGGGAGTCAGGACATCCTGAGTCAGGACAGCTGGAGTCTAATCCCAATTATGCCACAGCTTCATTGTGTGATCTTGAGCCCATCACTGAGGGCCTCTGTTCTTAAAAAAGGAGGCACTTATTCCAATGCCTGTCTCATAAGGTGAAGTGGTAAATATGAAAGTCCTTACTCATCTCCTCTAATCACTGTCCCTCCCTTTGAGGGACAAAGGACCAAGGGCCTGAATCTGAGGGACTGAGACCTGGCCTTTCATGTCTCAGCCAAACCGACCCCTGGCTACTTTCTCATCCTTTAAAAGAAATGTTGCATTGAAAAATAGTAAGGGCAACTCATCAGGCTTAACTTAGAGGGAACAGGCTGAAAATGAGGACTGTAAATGCCAATTTCTGTATTGTTCTATAAATTCATTCTTTCTACAGACATCTATGGAGAGCCTTGATGTGCTGGGCACTGTGCACAGAAAAATGAAAAGGCCAAAATCTGTGGCCTCAAAGGACACCCAGTCTCTTGGAAGACGATTCAATGGTGTTCTTTATACGTCTCTAACATTTCAAGCAGGAAGGGAACTCAATCTCTTTACTTTTTACGTGACGAACCTAAAGTCTGAGAGGAGCAGGAACTTGTCTATAGTCAGAAAACGAGTTGGTGGCAATGGCTGAAACTCCTGCTCATCCCAAGCTGCTGGTGAGGTGTGCATGCCAGATGATTCCACCCCATGCTCCTCCACACCTGGAGACACTGGTCAGCCATAGTTCAGGCCAACTGATGGATTTTTTATAAAACTAGCATCCCCTGAGCACTTCCTCCCAGCTGGGCACCATGCTAAGGATTGTAAATCCGGGTCTCACTCTACGATCATTATCTACACTCCTTTTGCAAATGTGAGAACTGAGGCTCAGAGAGGTTCGCTCTTACATGATATGTTCAAGGAAATAAAAGTGGCAACTGGCAGAAGAAAAGTCAAGAGTTCACACTGGAAAGTCTGACAAGGCCTGGTTTCTTTACCCTATATACCATGTTTCTTCTAAAACTGACTCGAGCTACTAAATGTTAAGGTGACAATTTAATAAGATTAAAGAGCCAATGACAAAGGCTTGGAAATCTCAGTACTCACAGAAGTGAGGCTATGATGGGTCTGACTTGCAGTGTTTATATACAATTCAACTTAAGAAGAAGAAAATGGGAGGGCACTACAGGTTAATAAAATAACACACAGCCTTTGACATCCCAAGCAGCTGGGTGTTTCTGGGCTGAGGAAAGCTGGCATACTATTTTTTGTGCCAACATCAAGTATTCTGACCAATTTTGCCAATGGACATCAGTAACCATAAACCAATGATCATCAACCAAGGGTTTTACACTCATTCAACAAAGTTCACTGGAGCATGAACGTGTGTCCTGCACTTTACTAGATACTAAGTGATCTCTATACAATCTTAGACTTGATTCTGACATGCCTCGGCAGGGTTCTGGTACCCGCAAATGACAACAAATGTTTGAAAATGAAAGAATGAATGAGAGAATTAGGCGTCAATTTTCAAAACTGATCTACCGCTCCTTACTACTATCAGGGATTCTTGCTGCTTTGCTATCTCCTCTAGAGCAAGCCCAGCTGGGACAGTCTATGACTCCGGGTTCCTTCAGGCTTGAAGGTTCCATGACCATCAGGCCCTTTGCTCCCTCCTCTTCCCGTGGAAGAACATGCGTATTTCTTCATAAGTGAAGGCTCCTGTAAGCCTAAGTGTTGTTACTGCTTCTTTCGGGAAGGTGGTGATGGCGTTTAAACTGAACTGCATAGCAATTATCCTGCCAGCTCTCCCTCCCTTCTGTAATCTCCCTATAGAAAAAAAAGGGAACTGTGCGTTAAGAAAGATGCATGGGCCAGAGTCCTCTTTTTCAAGTCAAATCAGGCATTAAGTGCCTTGCAGGAGCTAGTCTCATAATTAGCATTTAGACTCAATGTAGGCTGCACACCAAAAATACACTTCCCAACCACGCATATGTTCCCGGTGATTAAAACACACCTCGGTGCTGTTGAAGGAGGGTGTTGCCTTCTGCCGCCAGCTGTTGTGAGGCTGCACCGTTAACCCACAGAAGCCTCTGAGCACCAGACAGAGGAGAGGGCTCTAAGGCTGGGGCAGTGGTCACTGTGGCTAGGGGTTGATAGGCAGGACCGCAGGGGTCACGGGGCTGCAGCAACACTTCTCAATTTTGCTTGGCAGTTTTCTTTGGAGGATGCTAAATGTCCTTTTTAAATTTACATGTGAAAAGGTGTGTGCATGGGTTCTTTTGTGAACACAATCTCAGAATGGACACTATGATCTGATAAAGTCTATAAAAGAATTACCTACAGTTATATGTGTACATATATAAATGTATATATAAATCTGCGTATATATATACACACATACATACATATGTGTGTGTATGTATATACTATATACACACATATGTGTATACACACACACACAGTTTTTTCTCTTTTTAAGGCACATATGTTCTGGATTTTATGAGTCATTCCAAATTTCACAAACTCTTATTTTTCCCACATGTATACTTATACTTGTACGATCAGTGCCTTGAGCTCGATTATAGAAATACGGTCCCTGGGCCAGCTAGTGGCACGGTGGCAAAGGTAGCTGGATCCCCACATGCCAATCATCCAGTTCAAGTTCTGGACCCCATGACTTGAGAAACATACTGGGTATGTATGCAGGGTGCCCAAAAATCCTGAAAAGAGGAAGAAATGGAGGAGAAAGGATTGACCATTCCTCATGGGAGTGATTTCTCACTTTCTCTTTCTCTGTCTTTCTCCAGTGAGCTCGTGCACCCATATCATGCACCCATATTAACACCAATAATTCATCTAATTCATCTACCAGCATGTGTCACTGTGTCAGAGGAAGGTTTATCTTTCCTTATAGCTAGAAGTGAAGATACTTTAGGTTTACTTTTTCATATAGCCATGCCTCCTCTAACCCAGAAAAAAAAAAAAATCACATACTCAGTTTAACAAAAAATATAAGAGAAGTCAATTCCTCAACTTCCTATTCTCAAATAAATCCACTATCTTAGGATTCTTAGGAAAATGTGGTGTACATCCGAGATCATAAGAAATTCAGGAAGGTCGCTTATCCCTTCTACCTTAACACTCACAACCTGAACCTTTTTTTTTTTCCTTTTGTAAGGAATAGCTTTTTTTTTTTTTTCCTGATTATGACAGTCACATAACTAAAATATATATAAATAAACTCTGGAAGAGAATTCACTGAACTGTTAACAGTGGTTCTTCTGAAAAGGTTGAAGTGGATAGAAATAAGATTCATTCCTTTATATGTGCAATTTATAATGTGTGTGCTTTTTACCTTTTTCCTCTTGGTATTTTTTTAAGTAATACATGCTCATTGTAGAAAAATGCAGAATATCATCCAGCAAAAACAGCTAAATTTTTCCATAACTCAGAAGACAATCAACAGAAAACTTCCATTTAATCTTTACATAGGTCTGTGTTTCTTCGTAGCATACACATTTTTCATCCTGCTTCTATACTTAAGGTTGTATCATTATTTTACTACATCCTTAGTCTTTAAAACGTAACTTACAAAGGCAACGTACCCTTCCATCACATGGCTGTGCCACAATTCATTTAATCAAACTGTTACTGCTCACCCTTTTCTAATATTTCTTTCTTCCTCCTTCTGTCTTTGTTCCTTTCCCTCTCTTCCTTCGTTCCTTCCTTCCTTGGGCTTTTAAAAGAACCCTACAATAAACTTGTATGTAAATCTCTGTCCATAATCTCCAGATTATTTCCTCGGCAGATTCCTAGAAATGGAATTACTGGGTAAAGGATACATTAGTGATGCTTATTCTACTCTAAGACAAAAACATGTCATTGTCCACCTAAGCTCATTTATACAATGAGAGGCAGAAGGTTCTGGCAGGACAATGGAGCTACCTGCACTAATGGAGCAGAATCCCAGTATTTCACCCTGGGTAGGTCACCTTCTACTAGATGCCCAGTGAGTGGGGGAAGAAAGGGGAGGTGAGGGAGAGAAGCCCTCGCAGTGACAGGAAGACTATATCCTGCTGGAGCAAGCCAGCTACATCCTTGCCTCTTTTCTCCTGACACTGTCCAAGCCATGGCCTCTCCAGTGGCCTACTTTCCAGTTCTTTCATCACTTTGAGGTTGTCCTTATTTAGGAGCCTCTCTTAATTTTTAAATTCTCTCTGATTTTAGAAAACCTAGGCTTCTCTACGCAAGATTTCGAAGCACCCATCAGGAAAGTCTTCCTGCATGTGGATCTGCTCAGGCTCCTCTGTGTGGTGGCTGTCCTTGCTTGGCCACCAGAGGAGGCTCCTCTCAGGGGATCTGCATAGGTTTTATCAATGCAGCCTTGGTAGGAGTAAAAAATCACTACAGATAGAAGGACAGCTTTTTTAGAAGGGAAAGTTTAAGAGAAGCAAAGTAAAATTTAATGTAGGAACTTCAAATGATCTTTCTCTGCAGAGCTTAGAGTATGCATAGTACTGAGGGCAACGGCTACTTGTTTTCACAATCTCTTTCCCAAGCAGAGGTAGAGGTGAATCTTCTACAGTCTACCCCACAGTGAAGGCATCACAGAGGGGACCTTGACCTATTCAGGTCATCTAGCAGGGTCACAGCAACTCAGGGTCCAACAGGCCCAGAGCCCGGCCGCCAAGTGAGACCAACTTCTATTACCATTGCATTCACTGAGTATGGGTGGAGAGAGGATAGGCCACACTGATGTCCCCTGATGGCGCGTGCTTACCTGTGCAAAGAGTACTACTAGGTTATCGTTGTCAGGGAACTCGAGGTGCTTGGAGTAGAAGTGGCGGAGTGCAGCAATGTCACTCTGAATCAAATCCTTCTTCTCATTGTCTAACTTATCCAGATCTGTGGACAAACAATCCATTATTCACCAGGTAGAAAACTGGATTTCTAGCTATATCCTTTTCTTACCACAGCTAGCATGGAGAAGAGGGAAAAAGAAAAATTAAAAACCAATATGTCCAGCCACCAGAGAATATTCTTCCCCATCACTTGGCCTCAACGAACGCTAGGGGAAGACAA
>NW_006159982.1:945362-958733 GCF_000334495.1 Tupaia belangeri chinensis | reverse complement strand
CTTCTTTTGTTCCTCTGACAAGTGGAAGTCACCAGGACATGAAATCTCAAGTGTCCATTAGCAATGAGGGTGGGGATGAGTGACGATGACGGAGAACAGGACTCGGTCTGGTCAAGGGCCCTCCAACTAGGCCCTGGAAACTGTGTCATGGTCAAGCAACTGGACAGCTTTGATTTAATGCCTTCTGTAAGGACATCAGCTGTTTCCAGGACTGCAATTCAGCAAAGACCCAAAAATACTCAGCATGCCAGAGAGCCAGCAGCAGACAGCTCGGGATGCAATAATTCACCCTGGGAGTTCCGAACTCCGCTCGGTTTCCTAACAACCCTGTCAACTCAGAAAACCTAAGTGGAAGCATTTTTCAAAACAGCACACAGACCAAATAGAAATTAGTAATTAGGAAAACCACAATCCCTACTAAGAGCACAAGCTGTCCCTTCCTTTCTTTGATCCTGCTTGATCCACAATGACTTTGCAGCCAAAATAACTGCCCAGCTGATCACAGAAAGACTTACGTGACTCAAACTCCTTCACAGCTAACAATTTCTCTGAAGGCGTTCTCTCTGGGTGGGTTTTCTAGTAATTGGAGAAGAAATCACACAGATAGAGATTTTAGCAACCAGTGTTAAAGTATCACTTTCAATTTTGTATCAACATGAAAAAAAAAAAGGCAATAATTCCCAAGGAAGTAAATGAAACTATACTCGGGGTCTATGCTGGGCTCTGGGAGTGTTTGCAACATCCAAACCCAAGATGCTCAAAAAAGCCTTTTCAAGTGTCTGTGCATCCCTAACACCCTGATAATACTATGCACATAGTAGGCTCAAAAATGCTTAGGATGGGAAAGAGCAGAGCCAGAAAACAAGTTTTTTAGGCCCTTACTTAAAAGGACCAAGTCCACAGACAAACCATCCTATTTATTATTTCTCCTTCTAAAAAGGAACAAAATCAAACCCCCATCCATTTTACACTTTCTTTACGCATAGGCTAAAATGATCTGTGTTTCAAAAAGAACACTTTTGGTTGTATCTGTGAGCCCAGATTCACTTTAAACGTGTTGCTGGCTTTGTTCTAGACACCCCAAGAGGAGCCAACAATAGTAAACCTGCTAGGCTTTGAGAACATGAATAAACTTGGTGTTGACAAGAGTTCAAACACAGAGCGCAGGAGCTGGCCTGAGGCTGCGTCTTTGTAATCTGGCTATTCAATTTGGGGATACAGGTGGTCTAGCAGGGCGCTCTCACCTCCCTAGTTAACATGTTAAGTTTCCCCTGGGCAGTTGGTAGCCGGTCTCCCCTAATCCTTTGCAAGCTACTAGAATACAAATGGTCTGTTTTTTTAATCATCAAATCCTATAGAGATAAAACGATGGTCAGGTAACTTTTCACTTAATACACTATTAGGAGTAGTAGTAATTATAATAAAAGTTGAATGAAACTACTATAAACTCATCATACAATTCAGGCTACGGCTCCTGGTGCCAAAATATTTCAATAGTTCTTTTTAGGAGCAGAAATCTTCCATTCACAGGATCCCTTTCTATAAGATTAGTAAGTCATCGCCTGGGAAAGCTTTTCATTCAGGAAAGTACAGCGGTTTCTTCTGAACTCTTAACCATAGCACTCGAAATAACATCAATTAAGGCAGGGCGGGAGGGGGGCCGTCAGATTGGCCCACCACTCCCAAGACTACACAGATGGCGCTGAGGGCTTACTTACCCTGACACCCACCCAGTCACACCACTGCCTTGTGCTTTCTCTGTCTGCTCAACCAGTCTGCATACATTTAAGGATCACTGTTATTAAGGAGCTCAAAGTCAACCTCCTTTAGAGAAAAAGCAATTCTGATCTTTCAGTGTTACTCCACAGAAGAGCCTCGTATGGCTTGGCTTACTCTGTGCTGGCAAAGTGGCACTTCGGCAAGCACCTGACCCAGGCTGAAAATAGCGTTCGGATGACCTCAGAGTTTGGAAATGTTCTACTTCTGTTTATGCAGCCGGATCCTAACTTGGTCTGGGCACAGAAACATGCAAATCATGACAATCACATTTGGTTGGGATTAAAAATACAGAAACATTGTAGGGCAGCAGGGGGTGGGGGGGGCACTGGAAGATATCTGAGAGAGGTAGATGTGAAAGCTTTGAAAGACCTGCAGCACCACCGCCAACGTCCTCCCTAGGATGCAGAAGCAAAGCCCCATGGATGTGTGCCCTCTGAGCTCCATCAGAGCAGGTTCCATGGATGTGTGCCCTCTGAGCTCCATCAGAGTAGGTTCCATGGATGTGTGCCCTCTGAGCTCCATCATGTGTGCTGTCTGAGCTCCATCAGAGCAGGTTCCATGGATGTGTGCTGTCTGAGTTCCATCATGTGTGCTGTCTGAGCTCCATCAGAACCAGCTGGCTTTATGCAGGACAAGTCCTGTGGTGTTTCCAGGTCTTCCTTTTAGTTTGGGCCTTCAGAGATCAAGTGACTAATGAACACGTAATCGGTAAGGACTGACCAAGCAAAGGGGAGAAGAGTCGTCTTGGCATCACCTTTGGAGAAAACTGTTGATGGCTGTCACTTATTATCATCAGGGGTTTCTCTTTCTTTCCTTCTTCCCACACCCCCCCCCGCCCCGCCCCCAGGTTTGTGAACTCTTCCTTTCCCTGCTTGCTCTGTTTTTCTTTCCTTCTTCCCACACACACCCTCGCCCCGCCCCCAGGTTTGTGAACTCTTCCTTTCCCTGCTTGCTCGGTTTTACTTTTCCACTCTTTCTCTTCTTTGCAGAATGGCATCCTTCGGGTTGTCCCAACCAATTTCTTGCCTGCCTATGAATGGGAAAGGAAGGAGAAGGGGAGCAGAACAGTGCCCAGGATGGAGGCAGTGGGGACGGGATGCACTCTGCATGTCAGACAGCAAAGAGGGAAAAAATCTCAAAGCTTACCAGCCAGTCCACCACCCTAGGAAGCTCTAATTATTTTCAGTCAGGTTTTTCATGCCATGAAAGGCCATATTTTTCTATGTAAACTTGTCTCAAAAAAAGCTTTGAATTTAAAAGCTGTGACTGTGTTCCTATTCTGGGGTAAATAGATCCTAACTGCAGAGAGAATGCAACAAACTAGCTCATGCCTGGAGTGTTTTTTCCATCCCCTGTCCATGCAATGTGACAGGAAATGGAATCTAAGGATGTTTAGCAAGAAATGATCATCACAGGTCACTCATCTTTCTGATGTTGGAGAGAAAAATAAGATAAAATGCTCTTGAACATGAGCCATGTTTCTCACCTGTTTGGCCAGAATCCTTGCAGTCAGCCTTACAGTCTCAGAGGGATTCCAGTTTTCTCCAAAAACAACCATGGGAGAGCATTCCAGTTTGTGCATGGGCCAATCTTCTTTCTGGGAATATTAAAAAAAATACATATATTTAAAAACCCACACGCCCTGGAATACAGTGCCAGAAGAGAGGATGCACTAAGTCCACCTAGGTGAGGTCAAGGGAAGTATGTTTCCTTTTGCAAAACATGAGGATGTTCATAAACACTAGAGATAAAAAACATCCTTTAAGGTAGATATTATATGATTGCATAACCTTGACTTGGGCCTGGCTAAGGAGGGTGGGATGATGGCATTTGTTCTGTAATTTTTTTTTTTTTTTCATCAAGCATCTCAGGGCTTCCTGCAGCCCCTCATTATCCCAAACAACACACAGACCTTCCTGTTATCTGTGTAAGCTGACATATTGCAGGGGTGAGAGGGTCAGGTATTAGCCATTGGTTTGGCTCTGCTCCCGTATAGTTCTGATGGCTCTGTTCTTAGGTTAAGGCAAGGAAGTGACAGTAATGGACCCAGAAATTACACACACACACACACACACACACACACACACAAATGAGGGCTTTGTCAAGGGTCTGCAAAGAGTCCAGTAAGGACAACTATTGGACATGTTTAGGAGTACAAAAGAGCATTTGGTAAAATGGTAGCATTTCTTTCTCTCATATGCCTTAACATTTTCCCCTTAGGCAGCCGTACACACCCCTGCAGCCTCCCCCTCCCTAGCCTCTGCTCCAGGCACCTTAAGGGACCTGCCAGATCACCTGTCAACCAGCACTTTCCCCACCCCTCTCCCTTCCCATGCTTCTGCTGCTTCTGAGTAGTCTCCTCCCCTGACACACTAAGTATTTTTTAGAATTTTGGTTCAGTATCTGTCTCCTCCATTACACTAAGGGACCTTAAGTCCGTTTTGTCCATAATGGCAACCCCAGAACCTACAACAGTATTTAGGAGGCACTCAACAAGCTGCAGAATCAATGAAGATGTCTTCATACCTTGCTCCCACATTCCCCCTATCCAATCCCAAAAAGGAGGGACACCATGTCACTTAATGATTTAATGAAATAAATGGCGCAGCCCCCTGGCTCAAGTTCTGTGCCAAGGTGTTCTGCAGAGTTAAATAACAGGGTGCCGAATATCACTGAGAACAAGGAGAGAAAGAAATGGCAAGATATGCACAAGGGAGGAGTGGATCTGTTTTTAGCCAAAGCCTAAGATGCGAGTATGGTGACAAGTATGGTGACGAGGCAGCGGGGGGACATACAGCAGGGGGGACTGGCTTCCTGCAGACTAAAGCAAAGAGGAAGACAGAGAGGGAAATGAGGACCACCAGCCCAGCGGGGGACAGGAGATAACTGACGACTACTGACAAGTGTCTACTATAATCCAAGAAACTCTAAGAAAAGTCTAATTAAGATAGGCTTCCTATCCTAACAAGCCTTTAAATGGTTGGTTTTCTGAATTCTGGGTGGTGCTTTGGTGTTTACCAACAATGAACTCCAGGGAGAAACAAGTTAAACATTTATTAATGTAACTTGTTCATCACTTATTATAATCAGTTTATTAATACAATTTAAAACAGATGCTAGTATCGATAATACAAAATATTAACATTTATTGATATAAATGTCCTCAAAGGGAAGGGAACCTAACTCCCAGGAACACTCTGGGGGAAAGTAGCGCACTGTCAAATGGGAGGGCCACTGGTCTGAGACGCAGCGAACCCGCGTTCTTGTCCCCACTCTGCAGCAGGGTAGCTGTGTGATGCCGGAGCGGCCTTCTAATTCCTTTGCACCTGTTCCCTTGGCTGCAAATAACATGATCCCCAAGTTACTTAGCAGGTCCAGAATTCTGAGTCTGTGATTTTACACCTTCTAACAGTGATAATCAGCCACAAAGCTCGAAGGCTACCAACGAATGCGGGACCTTCACGTTGGGAGAACTGGGCATTCATGTCAACACAAAGGGTCACTGTGAGGACCCGACAAGCTAATTCATGAAAAGCACCCAGAACAGTGCCTGGCACACAGTGCGCTCTCAACAGGCGTTGGCAATTGTCCATCTACTGGGTCGTTCATTCAGTAAGTGCTGCTGCATCTGACCCTCCTCGAGGCAGGGGTGGGCCATGATTCCCTTGACTTCCTATAGAGGATGATCAGGTCAGAACATGAGGTAAAGTAAAAGCACTTGTGAGTAGATACAGTCCCGCACACTGCAGGTAAATCAGGAAGCTGGATACATTTGGGGACATGCAGAATTATATTAGTTTTATCAAGGGAAATGAACCAACATAATAATAAGCTTTACTTTCTTTTTTGAAGGGGATGAGAGATGTGGGTTAAGGGAAGAAGGAGAGATACCACAATGGTACTGCTCAGCATTAATTCTTAAATAAAAAATGGGGGGAAAGGAGGAAAACATGTGGTAGAAATGTCAGGCAGGTTTTGAGTATATTTTGATAAACTTCCTTCTATCACAATCCATATAGCTTAAAGACCCTGACAGAGACAACCTGCCCCAATCTTGACCGTGAATAACTATAAACAACCACACTGGATAAGACTGGGAAAAGAATTAGGTTGGCCTGATGAATAGTAATGAGTATTATTAATTATTAGGTTAGTAATAGCTTTACTTGTGAATACTGGTAGTTTTGCTGCAGTTATTTTGCAGTACTTTGTGCTTTTTAAAAATATTTGTGTCCGTTTTTCCAAAAACATTTCCTATTTTTCTTCAACATTCAAACTATTACTCCTGCCCTGATATAAAATTTAATGTAAACTAAGGTCCCATTTTCCAGGAAAATGATACACATGTACAGGAAGGATTCAGAAAGACACACACCAACATATGTTACTAATGGCTCTCAAGGGATACGATTATGGATACTCATTCTTTTCTTCCTTTAGTCTGTAACCTTCTGATTTTTGTATACTGAGCGCAGATTCATTGTGTAATAAAATTAAGCAATCAAATCGACATAAAAGTAAGAGACAGGCCAAGCTGCAGTAGCACATGCTGGATGCCACTGCTCAGCAGGCAGAGGCCACACGGGAGACCCAGGTTCAATTCCCGGTCCACCCTGAAAGCCACAAGTGGTGCACACCTGTGGTTCCAGCTACTCAAAGTTGAGACAGGAAGTATAGTGACCATGTCTAAAACAGCACACAGACACTTTTTTTTTTTTTAGTAAGATATGGCCTTTTCTATAATCTTTATAAACTTCTAATTCATTTTCAGTCACAAAAATAACTGTTATACATACGAGTTTCACTTTTGTGCATGGGCGAAACTGCTTAAAGATGCATAGAGTTGAAAAATGTTCTCTGGGTGGACCAGCATTTCCCACACTGGAAGGGGGATTATTATGGCACCTGGTTTTCTGCTGAGCAAATGACACACTGCCTTTCTGGATAACGAGACTGGGTGTTGATCCTGAATCCCTTTTCTAACTCTAGCATTTGGTGTTTCTACTGTTCCAGTCAAGCGTTCAACACAAATACAGTCTACTTGTATACATGCAGATGAGATTTCTTAAAATGTAGAAGAGCAAGAAAATGTCATAGAATTGCAACTTTCTACTAGCATTATCTTTGAGAGGGAGAGTACAAATGCAATCGGGATCCTGACCACCTCACCTGAAAATGACAGTAGGCGGCCTATGCTTTGCTTGTGGTCCCATTACAGGAGTGCTGGGATACACTCAGAACTCACACACACACACTTTCCTACTGGTGAAGGAATTTAGAAAGAGCAGCCCAAGTCCTATGGAAGGTCAGTAGGTGGCGTGGAGGTTAGGGACCTGGATCCCATGGCCTACAGTGTTTAATTCTGGACCCTGTGGCTGGGAAAATATGCTGGGTGCATGTGTGTGCATGCCCAAAATTCAGAGAAGAGAATGGTGGAGAAAGGACTGCAGCATGGCCATCCACCCATTTCTCACTTTGCCTCTCTTTCTCTGTCTCTCTCTCTCTGGTGAGTGCATGCATCCTACAGCAAACCACCCCCCCCCTTAAAAAAAAAACCTCTTCCTACTTTAAAAAGCATATTCAAAAACGCTCTCACCTCCATATACAGAACACAGAGGGTTTTTCCCCCTAAGTCCCTTAAAGTTAGAGGAATCTACACCCTAGAACTCTCTACTGGACTATAATTACTCTACATAGTAACTTCCTAAAACTGTTCTCTTGAACATGTCATGGTACAATTTAATGCAACAATCAAAGAACTGAATAATATACCTATTTTTCCAGGCATATTTATAAAAAATAAACATAGTTCATTAAAACCCACAGGTTACAAAATAAGCCTAACTAAAAAGGAATTCCCATTTCTTTTATATCTCCTTTTGTTACTCTTTCATGCAATATCAATTAAAATCTGTCCTCTGGCACCATCACAAGAGTCAGGTGAACCAGGAGGGAAGTATAGGGGACAGGACTGAAGGTATCAGATAAAGCAAAGCCCCAAAGCACCATGGTAGAGAAGAGGTGTGGCGAAAATGAACGCAGCGACTCAATGTCCTGAGATGCCTCATTTTGCCAAAAGGGAAAGCCCTCAGAAACAGGGTGCTCCTTCGGACTCTTGGAGAGGTGTCTGGCCAACATGTGATGGACACACACATGGCTCTTCCCTAAGGCCACTTCCCTGCCTCTGTCATTCCCACAGTCTCCTGGCCGGCCCTCTGTACACTGAGCCTGTGAAGCATGGGCCCAGCTCTGCCACTGCCTGACCGTGGGCAGGTCTCCCCACCACTCAGAACATTGTTTTCTTATTTCCTGATGGGTTGGTCGATAATTTCCACCCAACTCCACCATCTGCTGTGTGGCACTGACCACCTGATGACAAGAGAGGGTTCCTGTTTCAAGGTGGCCCAGCCCTTCCCTAGCAGCAGGGGGCCAAGGAGGAGAATCACCTTCCCCACTGCAGCTTCTGTTTGGTGCCACCTGCTATTCTTTGGGGAAGCCTCCCTCCGCTTTGATTGCATCCAAACATTCTCAAGCCAAACCCTGAAAACCTTTTCATCTGGAGCAAAGGTCCCAGCCTCCTCCCTAAAGACCTCTGCATGGAGCTGTGGCCTGCCCTTTCTTTCTAGCGCTTACTTTCACTGGGCTTTTAAGCCTTCTTTATCTCATTAAAATACGCTGCCCCACACTTAACTTGCTTTTTCAGCACATGAAGATGAACTATCAATATCTTTTTTTGTTTGTTTTAAAAAAGTATTTTATTTAATTATATTCATTGTCATTATTTTATTGAAGTTGATCAGAGAGTGTCAGAGAGAAGGAAAGTGAGAAAACAAGGTGCCCGGTAAAAGACTCGAACCACGGTCAGCCATGTAGGAGACTAGCCACCTTAAACACCATGCCACCTGCTGGTCCCAAACTATCAGTACCTTAATGGTCATTAGTCTCTTCCTTCAGAGAAGGAGACAGATGAAACAAAAACTAAACTTCCAGGTCAAATCCTGCCTGCCACCTCCAGAAACGAGAGGCTTCAGGAGCTGCAATATCACTTGTCACCAGAGAGGGTCCTTTGGTCATGAGACCCTGAACAGAAGCACAGAGAAAAGAACTGTGGAAGCACTCACCAGGGCTCGAGGTGCCTTTGCCCAGAAGCTGGGAAGTCGCAGGGAAAACGCTCTATTGTGAGGCTGGACACCACAGGCTGTCTTGGCCTGCAGCCTTTGAACATTAGAATCCCTGAACTCTTTTCTCCCTCCTGGGGTTCCTCGCTGCCCAAGCAATTGCCTCACTATGACGTGGCCACCCATGTGGCATCGCTCCAGCAAGAGAAGGCACAGACTGCAGAAGTAGAGGCACTGGGTACATAAGGGCTGGGGCTTTTGGCTAGTGTGAGCCTCCCCCAAAAGAGGATGCCCCTCATTGTGTGCTCACAGATCATTTCTGAGTCTGTAGATCTGGGAGACTAGGTCGTGGGGAAGGGGAAGCATAATGTGCATCTCAGTGTCTGCACCTGGGCCCTGACAATCACCAAGACACTGTCACTCCGCGAGGCCCTAATGGAGACAGCTTAGCAGAGCCCTCGGGAGACAGAGTTAACTGCGTCCCTAACTGGCTCTGACGCTGGCATCACTGATCCCAGCCTCCTCCCTAAAGACCTCTGCATGGAGCTGTGGCCTGCCCTTTCTTTCTAGCGCTTACTTTCACTGGGCTTTTAAGCCTTCTTTATCTCATTAAAATACGCTGCCCCACACTTAACTTGCTTTTTCAGCACATGAAGATGAACTATCAATATCTTTTTTTGTTTGTTTTAAAAAAGTATTTTATTTAATTATATTCATTGTCATTATTTTATTGAAGTTGATCAGAGAGTGTCAGAGAGAAGGAAAGTGAGAAAACAAGGTGCCCGGTAAAAGACTCGAACCACGGTCAGCCATGTAGGAGTCTAGCCACCTTAAACACCATGCCACCTGCTGGTCCCAAACTATCAGTACCTTAATGGTCATTAGTCTCTTCCTTCAGAGAAGGAGACAGATGAAACAAAAACTAAACTTCCAGGTCAAATCCTGCCTGCCACCTCCAGAAACGAGAGGCTTCAGGAGCTGCAATATCACTTGTCACCAGAGAGGGTCCTTTGGTCATGAGACCCTGAACAGAAGCACAGAGAAAAGAACTGTGGAAGCACTCACCAGGGCTCGAGGTGCCTTTGCCCAGAAGCTGGGAAGTCGCAGGGAAAACGCTCTATTGTGAGGCTGGACACCACAGGCTGTCTTGGCCTGCAGCCTTTGAACATTAGAATCCCTGAACTCTTTTCTCCCTCCTGGGGTTCCTCGCTGCCCAAGCAATTGCCTCACTATGACGTGGCCACCCATGTGGCATCGCTCCAGCAAGAGAAGGCACAGACTGCAGAAGTAGAGGCACTGGGTACATAAGGGCTGGGGCTTTTGGCTAGTGTGAGCCTCCCCCAAAAGAGGATGCCCCTCATTGTGTGCTCACAGATCATTTCTGAGTCTGTAGATCTGGGAGACTAGGTCGTGGGGAAGGGGAAGCATAATGTGCATCTCAGTGTCTGCACCTGGGCCCTGACAATCACCAAGACACTGTCACTCCGCGAGGCCCTAATGGGAGACAGCTTAGCAGAGCCCTCGGGAGACAGAGTTAACTGCGTCCCTAACTGGCTCTGACGCTGGCATCACTGAACTGCTCACGGTGCAGTCTGCAGAGGAGTTGAGACTCATTGTGCAAAAAACATCGCTCGCATGATAACACCATGAGTGCCCTCCAGTTCTTAAAATCCAGCCTCTCGTAGGTTAGAACAACAAACCCCTTTAATAAAAACATGCCATTTTCTTTATTTCTTGCAAAAATCTAGGTGTGGCTCCAGCCTGAATGATACACCTCAACTTCAGTATGGACTGTAAGATTATTATTATTAACTATTAAAGGTTGTGCGAAGAGATCGCTTTCCCCTAAATCGTTAGAACATGAATGTGTTTTCTATGGAATACCTCAGCACATTCTGTGGAACCAGTGTTTACTGTAACAGTTTGGGGAACATCACTCTTAGTCCCTCAAAGAGGCTACCAAGAGGCTACTCAATCTCACACAGTAGGATTTGCCTGGGCCTATCCATCAACCCAGCCTCCTGAGCCCCTCCTCCGGCCTCCCAGGCCTTGGCTCCAAATACCAGGTTGGAGCAGCCGCCCTCTGGTTACGCAAAGGCTGTGCTGGGGCTCACCTAAATCCAGCTGCAAAGCAGGTGGGGCTCGAGGGGCCCAAGTGTGAGGGAGAGCCTGCTACAGAGATTCATAAACACACAGATCCTGGACAGCGAGAACTTCAGAAATGTAAAGACAACATTTTCACACTTTTCATTGGTTATCTTTGTACTTTCCATCATTGCTGGCAACCTCGGCGGCAAGCGCTACACTTTGGTCACACACCTGCCTGCGCCTAACATGGTTTTCGTCCTGCCTTTTCCACTTCTGTGCACCTGCATGGAGCCCCAGACTGTGACTGCCCAGTGCCAGCTGCCCCATAGTCCTGGGGCAGCACCCACACAAGGGGACCCAGCCGCATCCTAGGCCACAAGGAAGCTTCCCAGCTCTAGCTGCAGGATGCTGCGGAAAGCCATGACACAGAGGAAGATGTTGGGGTCCCGATCTTCTGAGGAAATAGGGCCCTCCCTGCCAGATGGCCCAGTACCTACCTGACACTCCACATTGCAGTAAAATGCCTGCTTGCATCTTCCACATTTGGACAATCCTTCTTTCCTTAAAAACAGAAAGGACATTGTAGTGGCGAGAGGCGCAGAGACAACTGTGAAGCAATAGTAAGACCCTTGGGCTGGAGGGCAGAGCCAAGGGTCATCTCCCCTCACTCTCCCACCAGATGCATCCCCCCAACACACACACACACACACACACGGAGATTTTGACCAGAGTCAGTCCCAGGAGTAGTGAGTCAGTCAAACAGAACGTGCACCAACATTTACTTAGCCCTGCCAGCTTAGGGTCACCATCAAGAGACAAAGGACGGACACTCTGACTTAGTGACCCTGGCCTGGGACACCTCAACTGTTGGCTTCATTTTGCACTTTTATTATTCAGTAGCTTGGGGCAGGTCCAAGGCTCTTATGTCCTCAGTTTCTCATCAGCTAAGGAGGCACAGCAGTAAACAGAACCATGCTGTGGTTTGACCCCATGAAGAGGGACCATTAGGATACACCGACCCTGGTGAAAACGCCATGCAAGTGACGGTTCTCATATGAGAGCCTGCAAGTGATGACCAGACAGCACGAGTGTGCCAGAGCCGTCCCGATGCTGTCTAGAAAGCTACATTTAAAATAATGCCACCTGGCAAGCAGGGCATGTTCTTGGATACAGTATTACTGGATCCGCCTGGTACACACACCCACCTTGTCAGTGCACAGTTCTGTGACTCTTCTGAGTCTTCATTAATTAGGTCAACTCGACCTGCTCCTTGCTGTATCCCTAGCTTCCCATGAAGGAAAGGGATGTTGTTGTTCCCCAACTATGGGTGCTAGTGCATGTGCCTGAGACAAACCCAGCTCTTCCAAAAACCTGGCAAGCCACTGAAGTAAACCACGCACTGTGAAACTCTTTAACTTTTTCCTTCGGTGGGAAACAGCCACATGGTTTAAGTTAGAGCACGATCTAGAAAGCCTGCCATCTGATTCTCGCCCGCGTGCTGAAGCCAGCTCTTTGACTCATGGAGATGCTGCCACCAGGAAGGGCACTCTGCTGCTACAGGAACTGCATTGCTACAGAGCCACCTTAGGCCACCGCGGCCCTCCTCCCCTGCAGCCCGGCAGCCCTGACACGGATAGAGCCGCCTGAGGCCACCGCGGCCCGCCTCCCCTGCAGCCCGGCAGCCCTGACACGGAGAGAGGGGTGAGTGTGCGGCGCGGCTGGCATTTTCCATGGCAGAGTTAGACATCGTCACGCTGCAGGATCCTCCGCTGCTTCCCATCAGCGAGTGGCAGTCACCACACTCCTCCTACGGAATCAAGAAAGTGTTCCAAAAATGCCACCGTGGGAGCTTAAACAGACTGCCTCGCAGCTTTCGTGACAGCACTTGGATTGCAAGAAGCAGTCTGAAGAATGTGTGGGAGAAAAACACATCTTGGGTTGAGGCATAAATAAATATTCCAAGTTTGCACATCTCAACAGTTCGAGAAGGAACCCACTCATTTGGCTGAGTGGATTTTTCTGGTCTGAAATACCCCCTGAAGGGAAGGTCGGAAGGGATCGAAACTCCGACTTCACATTTTGAAACATAAAAGAAACGAGATGCTCTCAGATTTTATACTGAGGGAAAAGGAAGTACAGATCGGCGAGGGCTATGTGCTGTGGACGCAAAGCAACGCCCAGGCCTGGGAGGTAAAGAGTAGCAAGGCCATGGGGATCCTGCAAACTATTTCCAAAAAGAGGGGCTTTGGACACAAAGGTGGGGAGACACCAGCCCTAAGGATACCAATCTGAACCGTCATTTTTTTTTTTTTTTAATGTTTGAGGTTTTGTTTCTGTAGGGGGACAGGTTCTAGACTTCTATGCGACTCTGTCTAAAGCTACTAAC
>NW_006159982.1:921021-945349 GCF_000334495.1 Tupaia belangeri chinensis | reverse complement strand
CTCCCCAAGCTTCCAGAAAAGCAAAATTTGTAAAATGTCATGGGATCGTGAACCACTTAACGTCTATAGTCGGATCACTGAAGCAAGAGGCTTTGAAATCAGAGCTAAGATCCCCCCAATGTAAACAATGAGGAAATGACCACATTTTAAAATATATTGATTAGTTCCACAGCATACAGAAAAGCAAGGGTTTATAAAGGCTTCTCACTCAGAAGCCAGAAGTAAAGTTAGCAAGAAACCATGGCTTCTTGTTTTTAAGTGTCAATGGAACAGCCCAGAGAGAGAAAAGACACTTGGCTCCAGGGACCTAGGAAAGAACTCTGGTGGGATTTCATCAAAATAATCCACCACCCCAAGGCCAGCCTGCATTTGAATGGCTAGTCATCAACTTCACAAACTACAAACAATAAAAAGCAGGAAGAAAAGACTCCCTTTACCGTGTTAGCCATGAGCTATGTGCTTCCTAGGTATCCACCACTGTGGCTCCCAAGCTGTGATCAGACTGGCGGGTCGCCAGAGATCCTTTGCCGGGCGGGGGTGTGTGTGGGGGTGTCGTATCAAGTCAAAACTACTTTAAAAATAATACTAAGACACTATTTGCATGCCCCCTCCCCACCATCTTGACAAGCACAGAGTAAAAGGTATAAAGTGTCAGGCTGCCTGGAAAGAAACACTTCAGATGCCTTAGCGTCCACCACATCAGTGCCACCAAAGGGTCTTTAGCGTCCTTGTACTCTTCCCTGCCCTGTGCTTGTAGTAAGGGGTGAAAGCCAGTTTCACTTCGAAGGTCCCTGATAAGGGACCAGCAGATGGCATAATGGTTATGACGCTGGATTCCCACGGAGTCGAGCTTGGTTTGAGTCTTGAACCTGGTGGCTTCAAACTCACGGTGGGCAAGTGTGTGTGTGCCCAAAATCCTGAGGGGAGACAGGAGAAGGGCTTGCAGCATGGCCATCCTCTCTGAGGGGTGACTTCTCACTTTCTGTCTCTCTGTTGAACACATGCACCCTATAGCAAAAATCTCTCTCTCTAACAACAAAAAGAATATCCCTGATGAAACAGTGATGAATATTAATTTTACTGCACCTTGATTCTTAAGTATTTATCTTTTTGGTACCCCATGATGAAATGGGAAGCAAGCAGCAAGTGTTTCTGCTTTTTACTCAGGCACGAAGGCTCTCTCACAGAAAAAGTATTTGTGACGGTGGCACTGTGAACTGCACAAGATGCTTTTTTCTTAGAATACCATTTTTTTACTGGCAAGTGCAGCTTTGGACAAACTGTGGTTATTAAGAGTTGAGCATTTGGCAGATAAATGATCAAGATGAATGAAGTGAGCCTGTCACTTCTGAGAAAACAGTATTTGTTGCCAATAATAAAACTTAAGCTTTCAAGCAAAAATTAGAATTTTGGAAAACATATCTGTCACCCTGATTTTGACGTTTCTCAATACTGAAGACTTTCCTTCTAAGATTGGTGATGATGCTGTGATTTTTTAAAATAAGGCTTGACAAAATGAGTCAACTTTTAAGAAATCTACATAATTCTGTGAATGAGGATTTTCCAAATGACAAAGGCATGATATTTTGGAAGTTTTACATAGCTGAAATTCAGACTAAGTGCAAGATAAGTATGTTTTAGTGTAACAGAGTACATAACGTTCACTTACGCAACTCTAGACTGAACATTATAACTGACTTAAGACTGTATCACTTAACGAGTCTTAGTGCTGAGTTAAAGAATATCCATATTTGGGACCAGCAAATGGCATAATGGTTACGTCGCTGGACTCCCACATAGATAGTCAAACACAGTTCAAGTCCTGGACGTGGCGGCTTAAAACTCACGCTAGGCACATGTGTGTGCATGTCCCAAATCCTGAAAGGAGAATGAAGGAGAAGGGATTGTAGTGTGGCCATCCCCCCTGGGGGATTTCTCGCTTACTGTCTCTGTCTCTTTGGTGACCACATGCACCCTATAGCAAAAATCACCCTTTTTAAAAAAAAATAAATCCACATTTAACTGAAAGTGACGGCTTAAAACTCACGCTAGGCACATGTGTGTGCATGTCCCAAATCCTGAAAGGAGAATGAAGGAGAAGGGATTGTAGTGTGGCCATCCCCCCTGGGGGATTTCTCGCTTACTGTCTCTGTCTCTTTGGTGACCACATGCACCCTATAGCAAAAATCACCCTTTTTAAAAAAAAATAAATCCACATTTAACTGAAAAGGCTCTTGAAATTCTCTTCCCTTTCTAATTACAAAATTTATATAGCTGAATTTTTGCCATATACTTCAACCAAAATAACTTAATACTACAGATTGAATTCAGAAGCATATTTGAGAATCTGGCTGTCTTCTACAAATCCAGGCATAAAAGAAACTAGTAAACAAAACAACAATAAAAAAAATACCACTATTCTCATTGATTCATTTTGCAAAGTATTTCTCACCAGACAAAAAATGTTAACAGTAATGGTTATCATTTTTCAACGAATACCTTATCATTTTTTCTGTTGAATTTCAAACATGGTAAATATTGACAAATATAACCCAGGTGAACAAAAGTTATTTGGAGATTGCCATACTTTTTTAGAGTATAGATGGGTTGAGACTAAAAAGTCTGAGAACACTGAATTCTCTTAATAATGCCATCAGGCTTGGGGCCAGCATGTGGTGTTGTACTTAAGGCACTGGACTCCCACATGGTCAAGTGGGTTCGAGTACTGGACCCACTGATTTGAAAATCACATCAAGCACACGTGTGTGCATCACGAAAATCCAAAGAGGAGAATGGAGTAGAAGGGACTGTGGCATGGTCATCCCCCAGGGGGTGATTTCTCATAGTCTCTCTGTCTCATTCTATTTCTCCAGTGAGTACACATGCTCTCTAGAAAAATCTCTTTTAAAAAATCCCATCAAGAGTATGAAGAAGTTATTATTCCTATTTTTTGAAGACAATGAGAACCCTGGAGGTGAAGTAGCTGCCCCACCACGGTCATTCAGCAAGTAGGTACCAGAGTGTGAGTTTACATGCTTTTGCTGTCGCCATGTAAGAACATCCTTTCTTAAGCATGGAGACAACTGTCCAGGAGGACAGGCTTTGTGAAGTGAAAAGAACCTGTGTCTAGATAAGCTAATAGTAATAAGAAAACACCAGGTGAGGGATTTTTTACTCTGCTTTGCATAATGTCCACTCTGCAGGGGCATCCCATTCATCTTACTGTGCGTCAGGGATGCAGTGGGGAGGATTCAGAACCATTTCCCAAGAGGCTTAGGAAGACACATGGTCACACGTGTGCTTCTGCCCTCTGCGATTCCGTGATGCAGTAAGATGCTCACCAGACACCAGCACCATGACCTTGGACCTCCAAAACCAATGACAACAATGGTGGCAATAGATAATAGACTACAGTGAAAACAAATGGGTATTCGAGAACTTTTGAAATCTGGACCAACTGTAATAACCCCGTTCAACTACTGGGTTGTGTTACTGGCATGGAAACCTGCTCTGTCTAATGTTCCATGAGGTGGGGCATTGATCTTAGGGTGGACAATCAAGTGTTCTGTTACCAGCTCTCTCAAAATAAAATCCATGAATTTTATCAATAAAAAAAAAAAAGATTTGGGGAGGGAGTATCCTACAAAAAAGGTCTCTCAGCCAACTGTGACAGAGTCAGTTTTACTTAAAACAGTATGAGAAAAAAACAAGAATCGATGTCATATGTACTCTATGCAAACAAAGTCCCACTCTCCCATTCCATTTAGTAAACCACATGCTCTTCAGACACTGGGAGAGTACAAGTTGGGCCGTACCCTCCAGGAACTTGGTGACAGAAACTGCACTTCTTACTAACAACTGAAAAGCCTTGCCTGGCTCCAGCGCCAATACTATTGGGTTGTCAGAAAAGTCACGATGCAGGCCAATACTATTGGGTTGTCGGAAAAGTCACGATGCATTTTTTTTCTATGCAAAAAAATTCATAGAAAAAATGCATCGTGACTTTTCCGACAACCCTATATTTTACATATGCTCACTGAGTCAGCTATCTGGTTATATGTGAATTTTCTTAACAAAGACTCTCTTGAGCCAGCCTGCCTTCAGATTACAAGACGAGAAAAGCTATCAGTCTTTGATAGTATTGCACGTGATAGTGACTAATGTTAAGAATCTACGTTGAGCTATTTTTGTATATAAGCAATTCTAAATGAGGTGAGGTAGGGGTGAAGGGAGAGAGCTTTGCTGAAACTGTCCAGACATGGGCTTCAGTTCTTTCCTGAACTAAGGAGAGATGTAAACTCTTCCTAAGTCTTAGGGCTGAAAGTTGGACTAAAATTTGGTGAACTGGTCCCTGCAATGTGTATTTACGTGTGTGTGTGCGTACTTGAGAGAGAAAGGAGATAAAGAGAGATCCTGGGAGTGTTTGACTACTACCAACTGAGGAGTTACAGCCAGAGAGAAACTTCATAAGGGCTATTCCTTTTCACCATAGGAATATACCAGGCATTTGGAATAAACTCTGTTCCTACAGAAGGTACAGTCGTAAATCTTTCATTTGCAACATAACCTGATCTGAATTTTCCAGTAGACTTCGAGAAAGACTGTGCAAAACAAAGAAAATGAAGTCTCCTTTAAAAAGAAAGAAAGAAAGATCAGGAATAACTCAAAAGGAATAGAACCAAAAGGAAAATTAAGAAACAGCTACCAATAACCTCTTACAATGGTTCCGAGCCCTGGCTGCCAGAGGTATGGACCATCAATTCTCATTTGATTGGTATGTGCTGGGCCCAGACATTGGGATTTTTAGAAAACTCTCAGCAGGTTCTAATAATTGTGATCCCAGAATGCAGAACCACTGGCTTAGGGCAATATATTGGTTTGAGCAGCTTTCTGGAGCAGCATTTGCTATACAGACAGCACTGAAGCTCTGTAGGTTGCTTACAGTGTAAATTTTCTTAAGAATAAATATGTACACTGGATGGATTAGGTTGTTTAGCTACCCTTGATGCAGAGGGTTGGGATGATCAGGCCCAACTCCAGTGTCTAATCTGGAGCAGCAAGCTGATTAGGTTCTTGTCCCAAATTCACAAAGACTTAGAGACACAGACACAGGGAGGGGATGGCAGAGCAGAGTTCATTAAGAGAGGAAAGGAAAAACAGCTCCCAAGCAGGGAGTGGTCCCAGGAATGGGTTTCCAAACAGGAGCTAGGGCAAGGGGTTTTTATCCCAGCAAAAGGGACTTGTGCAAAGACTTAAAGACACAGACACAGGGAGGGGATGGCAAAGCAGAGTTCATTAAGAGGAGAGGAAAAACAGCTCCCAAGCAGGGAGGGGTCCCAGGAATGGGTTTCCAAACAGGAGCTAGGGCAAGGGGTTTTTATCCCAGCAAAAGGGACTTGTGCATGCACTTCCTTCATGGTAGCTACATGTCAGGTGATTCACCTCATTCTCCTATTTGGGAGTAGCTCACAAATCACAAGACTTTGGATACTTAGATCTTAATTAGCAATCAGCAGATCTTTGTGTAAAGTCTGTGGCCCATAAAGTTTCTAGTTTTTATCATGTTTTCTCCAAGTCTAAGATCAAGATTTGTTCTTTGATGTTTTTTTTTTCCCTTAAATATAATCTCATTTAGACCCCCTTATCTTGCAGGTGCAAGTCTGCATGTCAAATTCCTATTCCTCAAATGATAGCTCAGGGCAAGTTATGACTCAAGGTCCTTTGCTCTCTTGCTCTCCAGACCAAGAGAGACTACACTCTTTGTTTGGAATATAGCAGTGAGATGGAAAATGTTAGCTTTAGTTCATTATCTCAAGCAGGTTGTAAGCAGCTCTTACAGTTAGAGCTGGAAGCAGTTCTCTGTGTGAGCAAGCAGTGAGAGCTAATCTGGTGAGAGCAGTGAATGACTTTTATTAAATGCTTGACCCAAGTGACTCCATCTTGGAAGCCGCCTCCATCTGACGGGTCTCTACCCTAACTATATGTGTGTGTCCATTTCCTACCATAGTGACTTTTCCACAGGGGCCCCTGCCCTATTTACCTACTCATTGGGTCTAACTCTAGTCTCAATGTGATCCTAGGTAAGTTATCCATCTTTCCTGAAGTTCAGTTTTTCTTCCCTATGAAATAGTTTCTGTCTTGTAAGTTTACTATGAAAATTCAATAAGAGAATACCAGCGGGTGTTGAATATCAATATATTGCTTGGGACATTGTAAATATTCAATAAATGTTGGACACTACTGGAATCTTAATTTTTTCACCGTTGTTTGTTTTTTTTACAGCGATGTCAACTGTTAAAATACCTTCAGTGCAGTCTCATTCAGACTCATAACAAGTAGATCTATATTTCTAAAGACATTGTTTTATGGGAAAATATCTGCCCTGCTGTGAATAGAAGGGCTCTTTGAACTTAAGCCGTGGTTCTATCCACAAAGGCGGGAAAGAAATGTTACAGAAAAATGCAAGTATTTTATTATCAGTGACTAGACCAGAACTTAGAAGACACGGTCCTGTCATTTCCAACCAGAGGAGACACTGATTAATTTCCTTGCTTTTAAAAATAGGAAGCCGTGGAGATCAACAAGTTAGAAATGTAATTAACAACTCCTGCTAGTTAATGTGCTGCCGCAGGTGCTGTTGGTCTAGATAAAAAGGATTGGATTCTGTAAGCTCCCTACTTTCTGCTACTGAAATGAATGCTTAGTGGGTTTCACCATGAAAGAAAATGATACTGGCATCGAGGGGGTTTGCAATAACAATTACTTTTAACTAACGGTGACAGAAGAAGTGACAAGTATGCTCTGTGGAACACAGGCAGCCCCAGCCGAATGAAAAAGAGAATCAGGAAAAAAGCCCAGCAGCGCAATATAACTTCACCATAGGCTGAAACAAGACAATCAGAAACAAAGTTAGCCTCCCACCCAGCCAGAGTGGTTACACTAGCAAGGTCTCCAATCTTGTTTGAGAGAAATAAAAATTGGAGGAATGGTGGCAGAACCCTATTATAACCCTGGTCAGGGGACAAGAATAATACTCGGGCTACCGGTTTTTGTGTAACAGTAAAAATGCTTCACACATGACTTTAATCCACAATGTAACACTGAAACGGGACCCACGTGCAGCGGGGGGCTTCTTCCCAACCTTCGCCTTAGCACTGGGCTTTGTTCTGAGGCTTGTTAAAAGTTACAGCCCTCATCCTCTAGGGGAGGCAGGAAATATTTAGGGCAGTGAGGTAGCATCTAATAGGTTTTTCCAACTATCAGAATTGGAGCCCTGATTCACAAGAAGGCTAGGTTCGATGGTCAGGGTAATGGCTGGCCTTGTTATAAAATGATGCCAATTAGGATTAGGACTGTTTTAATGCAGGTTCTGTCCGTGATGTGATGAAATTTACCTTTACCTTAGAAAGAAAAAAAATCCACAAAGCTTATGGATGGAAGAAATGTTTAGCCTATGGAATAGCAAATACTTTATTACTCTTATTCAGCTGCTAGAAGAAACCGACATAAAGACCTTACTTGTAAGCCCTGTGCAGTCAATCGCTAAAGCTTGCTCAAAGACTTAACGTATGCACTTTTAAAATGTAGCACTTTTAAAATGTAGTGTTTTCCTCTAGAAATGTTCTAATTTCTTAACTTTTGTGCAACATTAAAATGACACTTTGTTGGGATCAGCAGATGGCATATCGGCTGCATCGCTGGATTTCCACATAGTCAAACACGGTTCAAATCCCAGACCTGGCGGCTTAAAACTCATGCTGGGTACACATGCATGTGTGGATGCCCAAAATCCCAAGAGGAGAATGGAGAAGGGATTGCAGCATGGCCATGCCACATCAGGGGTGATTTTTCACTTTCTGTCTCTCTGGAAAGCACACCCACCCTGTAGCAAAAATCTCTCTTAAAAAGAAAAGACACTTTGTAACACAGTAGCCCAGTCAAGAAGGCTTGCTCATAACATTTATTCCACACAAGTCACCCTGAGGTCCAGCAGGTAGAGACAATTGTTTGACGTACAGGAGGCACAGACGGCGGCTGATCCATGAAGAGTTTGCTGCCAACTTGATGCAGTGCAGCAAGTAGTTTTATGGAAGCCTGGGTGCCTGCAGGCATTAAGTCTCCATGGACCCTCAGTCTTATAATCCGTTTAACTGTTTGCTAGGTTCTGGGGCCTGCACTCTGGACCTCACCGTTTGGGGAAGTGAGTATTATTCAGGGAACAGCTTTGGCCAGAGGCTGCTTCCTGGGGGTAGAGGGAAGCCAAATATGGAGGACAAATGGTCCATTTCCTACACATACCCCACACACCTCCTAGTTAGTTTACTTCTACTTCCCTAACGCCTATACTGATTAAGAAGTTAAAAAAAAAAAAAGTCTTTCTCCTTTCTAAAAACAATTTTAATAGCCCTTATTTCACTTCTTTATTGCTTATGTATTTGGTATTTTTAAAATTTGCCTGAGGAAGCATGCACTTGCTGAAGAGAGACAGAGATAGAAAGCAAGAAAGCAACCCCTCAATGAGGCATAGTAATGACACAATCCCTTCTCCATTTCTCCCTCTTTTTGGGATTTTGGACAGGAATGCACATGTGTCTGGGGTGTTTTTCAAGCCAATGGGTCTGGGACTTGAGTGGGGAGGTCAGTCATGTGGGATCCAGCCTCCTTAAATTACCATGCCACAGGCTGACCCCAAATGTCTTTTTTTTTAAGACTTATTTTAACTTTATTTATTTGAATTTGACCAGAGAGGGGCAGAGTGAGAGAGAGGGAAAGTGAGAAACTAAGTTGCAGGTCTCAAGTTCTCTCATACAGGAACTGATAAGACGTGAGAGCTTCAAAATGTTCACGGAAAATATGTATAAAAAATGCATGGATTTTAAAATATCTTTACACAAAAACAATCTCATGCTCTAATCTTTCTCTTCTATGAAAATATTTGATGTCTCCTTATAGATAATATCCACCATTTCTTCCAACAGTATGATAAATGATAGATGTCCACTGAGACTTTGTAAAGAATACCAACATTATTAGAGTCCCCTCTGAGCACAACATGTGATTAAATATCAAAGAAAATGACAAACCAAAGCCACAAAAACTTACTTCAACACATAAAATACTCTTAACAGTTCTCCTTACTTTGACATTCTGTCCACAAAGTAGAAATAAATAAGCCTTAAAATACCTTTATAATCTAATGCTAAACAATAGGTCCCAGACGACCAGATCTTTCCTCTGCAGCTAGTGAAAAGTAATTCCCTGCCCAACGGACATTTTTAATTGTTTACAGAAGAATTTTAAGAGTTCACACTTTCATCTCTTTGGTTTTATTTTCCTACAGGCAAACAGTGAAAAAACTAAATTACCGATGCGTGTGTCATCCAATCATCCTACTTGCGGACTTTACCTTGAGAACGCAAAAATATCAGGTATTATTTGAGCAGTTTTGAGACATTTTTCTTTGAGTCCTAATTGATTTACTTGTATTTCCGAATGCAGAACATTTCACACTAGAATATCCTGCATATGAGGCAGTAAAGAAACGTGTTAATGTATCGCAGCCAAGTAAGTTCTATTTAAAAAGTATCACTCTCTATGCCCAATGTACTGTGCTAGGCTCTGGGGAATGCCTTTGGGGGGAAAAAATGAGCTATTTGGAGAAAAAAGTCCTACCTATATGACAATGGAATACATTGTGTCATCGAGAAAGTCAGGACACATTTTTGCATAGAAGAACATAGAAAAATATGTCATGACTTCCCTGACAACCTAATAAATGTCAGGCAAAATGATCCAACATCCGGACAGCCCAGCTGATGGTGAACTGAGAGCAGAAAGCTATCCCATGGTGCTGAGCTCCTGGAGGACCCAGGAGTCAGTACAAGGGCACTTTCAGAGGACCGTCTTGTTATTCAGCTTTGAATCTGCATAATTAGAGCACAATGCCTCAGAGAGGAGGGCTTTCAAGAAATGTAAAACTACTATAAGATAAATATAAGGTTGTACATAAATAAAATGAAGAGATTTGCAAGCTAAAGTAGTCAAGAAGCAGCTTTATAAAAAAAAGATGCAATTTGGGACCAGCAGTTAGCGTAATGGCTATGTCGCTGGACTCCCACATAGTCGACAGCAGTTCACATCCCGGACCCGGTGGCTTAAAACTCACACAGGTTGTGTGTGCGGTTGTGTGTGCGTGCGTGCCCAAGATCCTGAGAGGAGAATGGAGGAGAAGGATTGCAGAGTGGCCATCCCCCCAGGGGGTGATTTCTCGCTTTCTGTCTGTCTGTCTGTCTCTCTCTGTCTGTCTGGCAAGCGCACATGCCCTTAGCAAAAACCTCTCCAGAAAAAAGAAAAAAAAGGTGCAATTTGAGCTGGACCTGTGAGTATGAACAAACGAGGTCTGAGGCCTTACCTGGGAAGGAGGTTGAGGATAAGGAAGGAAATAGTGCAGAGAAAAGCATTCTATGTTACCAACAGACAGCAGGAAAAGTGAGGAATGATATAGCACCCTTCTAGGATACTGGAAAGACCAACCAGATTAAGTTTAGGGTCTGAAAAAGGTAGAGACATTTAATATGGAGGATTTAAGCAGTTAAGATTTTGTCCTGAAAGAAATGGGGAGGCAATGAAGGGTTCTGAGAATCCTGACAAGCATTCGTTTCCAAGTATGAACAGAACTATATACTTAGATGGGTGAGGAGGCCTGCCTACAGGGCCACTGGTAAGTTGCAGAAAGTCATCTCACACATATTTTCAACAGAGAGACTTGCTAGGTGCTGGGACTACAGAGCTCAGTAAGGCCTAACTCTTGCACTCAAGGAGTGTGACAAAGGAAGTACACATAGGTGACAAAGGAACAAAGACAGAGGGAACTGATCTGGCCTAAAGAAGTCAAGATAGAACCTGTGCAGTGGGCCAGCAAAGGGGGGCACACAGGGGGGAATCCGTAAGATGCGTACATGCACGTGCATATGTGTGTACGCGTGTGCATCTCCTTCAGCAATTTAGGACCGCCAGACTGAAACTGACATGGCAGAGCAAGCCAAACTCAGATATGGCGCCTGATGCTGACAGCCTGGGGCTTCCCACCAAGCAAGCAGCCTTCATTCTGCAGTGGCGCTCCAATGGGGCCATTCTCTGAAGACAAGAAAGAGAAGGTGGAGGTGGGCTTCTTGTTTTCCCCCTCTCTGCACCTAGAAAATATTTGGTAGCCAGCTGTATAAAGTTGGAACACAAGCCAAAATCAATGAAATATTAGGTGAAAATAAGAAGATTGTTTCTAAATCCCTACTTCCTTGTTAACCTGAGTGGTTTTAAGTTGATAAAAATCTAAACAATTTTTTAAACATTTTTTAGAGAGATTTTTTGCTATATGACGCACGCGCTTGCCAGACAGAGGCAGAAACATCAAAGTGAGAAATCACCGCCCCAGGGGGAGATGGCCACACCGCAATCCCTTCTCTTCCATTCCCCTCTCAAGATCTTGGGCATGCATGCACACGCGCCCAGCATGAGTTTTAAGTCGCCGGGTCCGGGTCTCAAACTGCGGTCAACTACATGGAAGTCCAGCAACATAACCATTAGCCCATCTGCTAGTCCCATAAATATAAACAATTTTGTAAAGTGATATTTACAAATAGTTACTCAGGTGAATGGGTAGGCTACATTCCAATAATTTCCGCAATCCCTTCTCTTCCATTCCCCTCTCAAGATCTTGGGCATGCATGCACACGCGCCCAGCATGAGTTTTAAGTCGCCGGGTCCGGGTCTCAAACTGCGGTCAACTACATGGAAGTCCAGCAACATAACCATTAGCCCATCTGCTAGTCCCATAAATATAAACAATTTTGTAAAGTGATATTTACAAATAGTTACTCAGGTGAATGGGTAGGCTACATTCCAATAATTTCCAATATATGCAGGATGAATTGTGGCATAGCAGTAAAACACCAGCACTCTGCAAGGCTGACCCACACGGGAGGCTGTCGGTTCTCATCTGGAGAACTCCATGATAGCAGCAGGCCCAAATGTGCCCATGATCCAGTGCTGGCTAAAGCTGAGAGTGGACTGCAGAAACAAGACTTTGCTGGGGGGTGCTGCAGTCTCTCTTTCTATCTGTCTGTCTCTTTCACTCATGGAAGAACTAAATAAACTTATATATATCTACGCAGAGCCTCTGCTGCTTTAAACAACGTAGGGATGTTTCCATGTCATTAGCTCTAAGTATTATCTGACCAGAGCTCTCTCTCAGTTTGTGTAAGTCACCAGCCAGGGTGCTGTGGTTAAGCATTCTGACTGACAGAATGTTCTATATAACATATATGGAATACCAGTTTTCAGTTGAGTAAGAGGGAGAAAGAGAAAATACTTGGCCTCCAAACCTTACAGCCTTCAGCAGATGTGCACCTTCCATACATCTGCTGAAACCGTACAAAGTTCAAAGTGAGGCTGGAGACAGGGACCCTAAAAATATAGTTAGGGTATAGGCCCAAAATGGAATCACAGTATGGCTATGTTTTAAGATGGAGACATAACGGCTCAGCAGCAGCGAAGCTCTCACTGAACTGCTTGCTCACAAGAAAACAACAGTGGCTTAAGGATGGACCTAAAGTAGTGACTTAAGGATGAACCTAAAACAAATATAGCAATTAAGGCTTTTCTCTAGCTCCTACCACATTCCAGAAAGAAGGTAATGGTTTTATGGCCCCAAACTTTTAGAGAAATAGTCTCCTGACCTTTGTACCCACTCCAAAATTAGAAGAAAAACTGGTCCATCTAGCATGTGCCTCCCACCTCCAGGGGGACACATGCACATGTCCCTCCTGAGAACAAGCCTGAACAAATCCCCTCCTGACCAAGATAAAAACCCCTTGCCTCAGTATCTCTTTGACAACCTATTTCTGGGGACTCCTCCCTGATTAGGCGCTATTCTCTCCTTCAGTAAACTCCGCTTTGCTATCCTCTCTCTGTGTGTGCATCTCTAATTCTTTATGAGTGTGAGACATGGAATTCACTGCTGTTGCTGCATTGGATACTAGGTCCAGGCACCACAACCTCTCAAGTCAAAAACACGGGGTAAAATGAAAATGAATAAAATCTACTAGACTATAAGCTCCAAAATGGAGAGACTTTCTTTTCTTCTTGATTGTTTTCCAGAGATACAGAACCCAGTGTCAAAAGACAAAACTACAACAAACTTACTTACAGATGACACTGGCTATTTACAATGGTAGACACCATTCCACAAAAGCAGCAGAAAGAGAGCTCAACAGTGGACTTCTACAAGGTGGAAACAACAGATAGTGAGCTGACTATTCATCAGGTTACTTTTTAGTAAGGGTAAAAGCAGAAGGGACTTTATTCTTATGCTGACTCCAGTGGACTAGAATCTCCTGTTTTCAGGGGGGAAAAGAGGGAAGGAGATCTGTGTTGAGCTTGGATCTGCTGGTCATGTGTCAATTGGCATGAAAGACTCCATTTTGGTTTGGTCTGGTGTACTGGGGATGGCACCTCAGTCTACACAATGGCCTCACACAACTGTTTAACACCAGTTCAGTCTTCCATAAATATAAATTTTTTTATTACATTAAAAATAAAATCCCTACCCTCAAGGAGTTTACCATTGGCTCATAAATCAACGTCTCTTACTGTTGAGGTTTTAAGAACATGTTGAGGTTATCACTGATCAGCAATTGTTACCAGATCACAAATTAGTGGAACTGACAGACTAGAGATTTTTCAGGTGGTGATAGGCAAGTATTTTCTGTACAAACATGATGGTGAGAAAAATCACCCAAACCTCAGCCAGTAGCTACATCCCTGAATAGTCTTTCCTGGTACACTCACAGATCCAAGAGAAAAAGTTCTTCCCGTCCAAGGACGTTTCATTTTTGTCACAGATTTCAACATAACTCCTTTCAAGCGCCAGGATATAAAATCTGTGAGATTTTTATTCGGCTCCATTGAAACACTATCTGTATCTTTTGGGGCAGACAGGTTTTCTTTCCACATCCTCTCCTAGGCTCTGTTCAAGTCTTCAAGCCTAATTGAAATTCACTTCTCTAGTGAGGTATCCTGGATTCTGCTCTCCTCCAAAGCGACTGTCTCTCCTGGGTACCGACACACTGCTTGTGCATTTAAATGCATTGGCGGATACACAGCAACGTCTCCTTTACCACCACAAGCATTAATTTTGAACTCTCTGTAGTACAAAGGTGCCAAAAATAAGCACTTAACAAATTCTCAAGATCCACCCTTTCCCAAAGCGAACCCAATTCATTTTAATAATATACATGCAATATTTCCACTTAGTCATCTGAAACCTTCCACTCCAGGCACAAGAGTCACCAGATTTTATGTTAATAAATTGGCACAAGGAGTTCCATACTATTTTTAAATATTTGATTGAAGGAGAATCTGAGAGACACAGCTGGATCCTCAGTGAATGCATGGACTAGAAAGATAAGTTGTTTCCTGAACCTTCCAGATTTTTTTTTTTGTATTATTTTCCTTTTTGCATATTTCTGTCCTTCAGAGGAGTCTTGAAGAGATCTGATTTCCTTCTGTTCTATTGTGCTGGTGTGAACGCCTTTGCAATTGAAAAGGAGGCCTCGGAGGGTGGCAGGAACGAACTCAGCAGAAGTTACACAAAGTGAGGTGTGTGGCTTTGTGACTGGCAAGAGCGATAATGAGGCCAAGGTCATGGGATCAATCCCTGAAAAGCCACTTCAGTCAATTCCCTAGCAGAGGACTGCACCCTAAACTACTGCCGATTTTCTAGAAATCCTAATATGTGAGGATAGGGATGTGGGTGGGAGAGGGGTGGTAATGAACAGAGACTAATAATGCAAGTCCCTGGGAGGGGAAAAAAAACTCTCCTTGCATCCCAGAACAGGCCACTAACCTCGAGGAAGGGGCCAGCTGGGGGTGGCATAACCCTTGATATGGCTTCAGAAAACCACTAAGAGGCTAAGTTTGAAGCAGGCATGACTCCATTTTGGAGGAGCGCCTCCAAGAGAAGTGGGGAATGAAGGAGGAGCGACTGCAGCTTGGAGGAGCGCCTCCATTATGAATTGTTAAATTCCTAAGACTGGGAACCTACCTTCTACACTTTTGTCTAACAGTAAATAGAGCGATTAACATTTCTATTGTCCTTAAAACCCCACTTCTCCTAGTTGCCTTAAGATAAGGTCCAGTTGCCTGGACCTTGCCTGGAGCCATAGAGACTACTGAGATTCCATTGTGTTTGGGTAAGGATCGAACATACCCGCAGGGATGATTAACCTGCTTTCCTGCTTTTCTGTCTCTGTGATGTGCTTTTGCTTGCTTTTACCTTATAAAACCCTACCCCGACCCTTTCAAGCCCACTGCTCTTTGTCTTGGTGAATTTTCACCTCATCCTGGACCTGATTGTGCATTTTTGGCCTATATAAGCTTATTTTCTTTTCACTAGGGGCTGCGAGGTTTTGAGAGACCTGAGGTTCTCTCCCCCCCCCACCAGGCTTAATCAATAAACCCCAATAAATTTGGCTATTTCTGGCGGTCCTCTTATTTCTCGCTGAGTAGACTATAACAAGCTGACCAGAGTTCGAGGTCTGACTCTGTCCAGTGCAATCGGGTGCCCTGTAATAGGCCTTTGTAGCTTCCTAGTGATCATCAGCACCCACACACACATATCCGATGGTACGCACCCAAGCCCGTAGAAGGGCCAGGCTGTCCATGAGAGGCCAACACAAGTGAACATTTTTCAGAAATCAAACTGAGGACAGCTCTGTAGGGCAGGAGTGGGGCCGTGTGCATAGAGAGCCAGATCCCATGTGGCCAACTACAATCAGAATACTAGCCCCAATGGCTTAAAAACACATTAGGTGCATGTGCCCCAAATCTTGAAAGGATAGAAAAACAGATAAGGGACTGTGGTGTGACCACGCCTCACTGGGAGTGAGGAGGGCATCTCGCTTGCTCATTCTTGCTCTTTCTCTCTCTCACCAGTGCATGCACCCTCTAGCAATAGAAGAAAAAAAAAAAAAAAGAAAGAAAGAAAAAAAGAAAGGGAAAAAAAAAATCAAACCAGACTTGCACATACCAGATGAAAGCATGCCTTGAACTGAGAAGTTCGAGTACCTCAACCTTACATTGAAAGGCCAAAAAAGGTGTGTGGTGGAAGGAGTGAATTGAATTATTCATGACTCCAAGAATATAAAGGAGGCTTCTAATTCTGAGTGCTTCCTCAGGAGGCAGAAATAAATTGGCATACAATTGTAATTGTTTCATATTTTTTATATTGACAGGAAAAGGCCGGCATATTAGCCCAAGCCCAAGTCCACAGACGTCAGGATTAAACATCACAACAAAGCAGAAATGCTCTTTGCAATTTTCTCACTGTGTCACATTATAAAATAGACAATTCTGCTGTCTCAAGTTCTCACGAATGCTGAGTTCTCCTTAGGACCCAGTTCCTGCCAAACTATAGCACTGAGACTGTCTATTCCCCAAAGAATTTAAGGAGTTATTAAATTATCTTATGATGGGTAGTATACAACTTGCTTGTTCTACAGGAATACAACGTAGAGGCCTCCTTGGCCAGTTACACCTTAAATTTTGTGTATTTCCAAATGTCACTAATTTAACTTATGCACAAAGAGAGAGTCTAAAGAACAAATTCAAAACAAAGGAGGTTACCAGACAAGAAGACCCTACCAGACAGCACAGAGACAAGCTCTTTATAAGAGAGGTCTTTGAAAAGTCTATGGAAAATGCACATTACAGGGGGGACCTGTGCATGGGCTGGACTCATAACCTAGTGCTTAAGGGAAGCCATATCCCACGTGGCTGACTGCGGTTTGAATCCTGGTCCTGGTGGCTTGAGGGACATGCCAGGTACATATCCATGCATGCCCCAAATCCTTGCAAGATAAATAGAGAAGAGATTGTGTCATGGCCATGCCCTACGGAGGGGGGCTTATTCTCTAGTAAGTAAAGGCCCTAGCAAGTGGGGAGGGGAGGAACTGCATAGATTTCAAGTTTTTTGGCACCAAAATGAACTCATACTTTAATTCCATTTTGTCCATCATTTTTAAGTTCCTGGGTATGTATGTATAAAGACAGAAATGATGAACTCTGGCTTAGTGCTAACATCACATTTTTAAGTATTCCAAACCTACCATAGGATCAAAGCCTGATGCTCTTTCTATACTCCAGTATGTAATAATGGGTAATACCAAGTACAAGGGGGGGGGGTCCTATTGCAAATACCAAAGCCTCTTAATAAACCAACATCTCTGAACCCCTATCAGCATAAGATCTCAATTGAAGACAGCTGAATCAATTGATGTATTAATTTTAGAAACAATGAATTCGTTTGTTGAATTACCTGGGGGTGGGGGGTGGTTACTAAAATGGGATAAAAACTTCCTTCTCCAGAGAAGAAAGCAGCAGGGGATTAAGCCCCCAGTCTCCAGGTATAACCCACACAGGGCTTAAATAGGATTGAGTATGGAGCAGAAATAAGAAGACCCACTTAGTCTGTGGGATATAACTGTTAGATCCATGCATTCCAGTGAATTTCAGTGAATTCAATCATGTCTGGTTCACTGAGTGGCTGGGACTTACAAGTAGGTGCAGGCAAAGAGGGGCACAGGAAGGAAGATGGCACTTGAGACAGGAAGATGTGTCCCTGAAGGGCACAGAGCCTGGCCATTAGGAGGCACTCAATAAGTAGGTGATGAAAAAATACATAGAATTCGGGGCTGGCAGATGGCCTGGGAGTTAAGAGCATCAGACTCCCACATGGCCGACTGTGTTTCGAGTTCCAGACTCAGCGGCTTGCTTTCTCACTCCCCCCTTCCCTCTCTCTCTCTCTCACTCTGCCCCTCTCTGGTAAAAATTAAAATAAATAAATAAAACAAAGTTTAATAAAATAATTCTTTAAAAAGAATTACATGGAATTCAAGGAAATTGCTGAACTTTTCCAACACTCAGTTTATTCTCTCACAGAAGGGATAAGGCCCTCCTCTGCCCCAGCCATGTGTGGACGGATCAAAATAAGAATGTATCTGGAAATATGCTTTATGAGCTGTGCAAAGAGCGGTATGATTTAAAGGAATGTCATTTTACATGAGATCTTCAGATTTTTTTTTTTTTTTTTGATTGAGAGGATTTTGTGCAATTGCTTTTGGGAGGGAAAGGTGTTAGACGGTGGTTTTAACTCACCAGGGTTTGAATTTCACTTCAGGATATCCTGCTGCTGTTCTGTGTCTTTCATCTGAAATCATTTCTAAACCTGCAGCTTGGACTGAGCCCCTAGAAGCTCGAACAGAAATTACGCTCCCTGAGTATGAAAAATATGCAAGCAATGGTGCCGGGTATATTTCAAGACTTAAAGGACATATCCTTGTCACAGCGGAGGAGCAGAGAGGAGCCACAATATCCTTGCTGTGTGAGAAATTCTGTTTTCTTCCCTTTATTTTTTGACAAATATTTGTTTAATCTCATATAAAGAGAGTCATAAAAGCCTCTAATCACTTCGTAGTTGGAAAAGGCTCTTTTTCAAAGAAGCTTTACCTACTTAAGTTTGTCAGTATCATTTCCATCAGGTTCTAACATTTACCTAAAACCAATCCCAGACCCCCAGGGTTATTCTGGGGGTCCAAGGTTGAAGACTGCTGGTTAGAGCTCGTGGGTTCCTGTTCTACCTTACTGACAACTCCACCAGTCAACAAACGATTCCCAAGCCTTCCTTGTCAATAGCCCCACCCCAACCTCACCGCCATAAAAATGTCTCTGAAATTACAATTTATGTCAGAAGACACTCGTGTATGTGAAAGAGAATCCGTGACAAAGCCCAGTCACACTGCAATCCTTTTTCTTCCAATTTTCTACCCGACAGAATCCCAGGCATGCACACATGTTCTTGGCATGTGTTTCAAGCCACCACAGCTGTGACTCCACCCCTGGTCATCCATGTGGGGTCCAGCTTCCTCTATACGGTATTTAATCGCTGAGCTACAGGGCCTACCCTGAAATTATGATATTTTTATCACACAATTAAATTAAGTCAAAAACATTTAGCCGGCAGAGTTCATCAAGCCAGTCCGAGACCAGGCTGATCTTGACGGCTTACCCAGTGCTAGGGTGGTGCTCAGTAAATGACTTCCATCATCTCATTTAATTCTCACAAGTAGCCGGGGTGGCTGACAGTATTAGCACACACCCTTTACAGATAAAGGAGCTCAGGAGTTCAAGGAGGTGGTGGGATAATTTGCCTAACGACAAACCATTAGGAAGGAATCAAAAATCAAACCCAGACAACCTGGCACAAAGTCCTTCTCTGCTGTCTGTATCTGAATACACACAAAAAACTTAAAATACTGAAATGCTGAAAGTGACAGCACAGTATTTCCCTACCTAATGCACAGAGGACTGAGTTTTGTATTCTTCAGTGTAACTTTTTTAGGGGAAATTCGTTACATGTGTGTGTGTCTAGATAGATAGATAGTATATAGGTAGGTAGATAGGTAGATAGATATATATACATAGTTTTTGTTATAGGGCATGTATGATTGCTGGAAGAGAGACAGATAGTGACAGAGAAAGTGAGAAACCACTTCCCAGTGGAGAGAGCCACACTTCAATTCCTTCTCCTCCACTCCCCTCTTGCGATTCTGGGCAGGCACACACATACACCCGGCATGAGTTTCAGGCCACTGGTTCCAGAACTCAAACTACAGTCAGCCAAGTGGGAGTCCAACACCTTAACTACTATGCCACTTGCTAGGCCAGCTGTCTGAATAGTTTAATCCTACTACCCATTTTACAAAAATACATCTAAAAGATAAAGAGCGTGTGTCTGATTTTTTATTCAGAAAACATGATAATCTGGAATCCCCACTTGTACCTTTAAATACTCCTCAGAGAATGTCTTGGCAACACCCCCTCTGATGTCCACCTTCAGACAACCAGGACCAGGGTTATTTCAGAGAACCCTAAAAAGGTAACATCAAAACTTCGTGGCCCTTCATACTGATCAAGAACAACAAAATGTCATTTTGCCAGTTTGGTACAACAATGGAGAAGACAAGCTGAACGCCACAGAAACAATCTAGAGACACTAGGGAGAAAATGTATTTAAAACTGCTGAACTAGGGACCAGAAGACAGTGTCATGGTTACACTGCTGGATTCCCACACAACTGACTACAGTTCAAGTCCCGGACCTGGTGGCTTGCAACTCACACTGGGTGCATGTGCATGCAGCATGGCAATCCCCCCCTGGGGGTGATTTCTCTCTGTTTCTCTCTGTCTCTCTGGTGAGCGCACACGCCCTATAGCAAAAATCTCTTCAAAAAAAAAAAAAGAGCTGCTGAAATAGAACATCTGAAGTGTACTGCTTATGCAAACTTTTTAATTTTTAAAACCACCACTCTGAGTGAACCAGACATGACTGAAGTTCACTGAAACGGAGATCTAACAGTTCTGTTCCAAGGAGGTTAAGTGGGTCTTCTTATTTTCCTCCCATACTTAGAACAACCAGTCAAAGAAAAGATAATACTCTTGTCCTTAAATGACTAGGAGTCAAGAGAATAAAAGATCAAAAGGGAGATGTCTGCCCACCCCAGGAATCACGCACAGCACAAGTTTCTGGGGAAAATAACATCAAAAGTTAAAACATATCCAATGCTCAGGCTGAAATACATTTCTACATATCTTTAAAAAAAAAAAAACCTGGGACCAGCAGACGGTGTGGTGGTTGGAATGCTAGACTCCCACATGGTCAACTGTGAGGCCTGGACGTGACAGCTTCAAAATCATGCTGGGTGCATGTACTTACATGCTCAAAATCCAGAGCGAAGATTGGAGGAGGGTTTGCGGGTGTGGCCATCCTCCCTAGAGTATGAATTCTCACTTTGCCCCTCTCTGTCTCTCTCTCTCCAGGGAGTACACGCACCCTCTGGTAAAAGCATTTAAAAAAAGCCATAAAACGTTGGCCAATGGCCAAAATGTATGCTACATGTGTGTGTTTGTGTCTGTGTGTGTGTGTATATAAAGAGATACTGAAGAGGTGGGAAAGGTACAACTTCTACTAGAAGACATAACTTTTCGCAGGTGAGCCAATGTACACATCTTTCCAATGTCACCCAAAAGAGAGGACATACAAATTTATCCCAGAAATAATCCTTTCAATAGCTCTGATAATAAGAATCCCATTCCGTTGAAACCAAAAACATTTCCATTTTCAATTTATAGAACATAGTTATTTCTTTTTTTTTCTTGAGAGAGAGATATTTTTGCTATAGGGTGCATGCGTTCACTGGACAGAGAGAGAGAGAGAGACCGACAGAAAGCAAGAAATCACCACCACCACCACCCCCCGCCCCGGGGGAATGGCCATGCTGCAGTCCCTTCTCCTCCATTCTCCTCTTGGGATTTGGGAACTCAAGCACATGTGCCTGGCATGAGTTTTAAGCCACTGGGTCTGGCAGTCCAGTAACGTAACTGTGACATCATCTGCTGATCCCAAATTTACAGAACATACTTATTTCTGAAGAAATGACCTTTTCTCATTAAAATAAGTTAAATTCTAATACAGCTCAGGTGATACAAGAAAATCTTAGGGTGCTCATTTCTCTTAAGTTATATTATTTTCATTAAAGTTCAAGTACAAGAAAGAGTAAGAGGCGATTTTCTTTTAGGTATTTGGAGCAGAGGAGCGCTAGGGGATTTTGACCTGTACACATGGATCTCTGTAGAATTCTGCTCCTATGCCTTTAAGACATAGGAAGACTACAGACTTCTAAAACTCCAAGGAAAAATGAAATTCAAATCTGAGTTTGTTTCAGGACCCCCCCAAAAAAATCCATGCATAGGCTTTTTTTTTTTTGGAGAGATTTTCACTGTAGGGCGCGTGCGCTCGCCAGACAGACAGAGAGAGACATAGAGACAGAAAGCGAGAAATCACCCCCCAGGGGGGATGGTCACACCGCAATCCCTTCTCCTCCATTCTCCTCTCGGGATCTTGGGCACGCACGCACACGCGCCCGGCATGAGTTTTAAGCCACTGGGTCCGGGACACGAACCGCGGTCGACTACGTGGGAGTCCAGCGACATAGCCATTACGCTAACTGCTGGTTCCCAATAGGCTTTTCATTATACATTTTCCATGAACTATCTGAAGACCCTTCCTACAGGTGTCCCCAGTACCACTGCAGATTGTACTGTCCTCAGTCACATGCCATCAGTTGACAGAGGAAATGGTACAACAATCTATTAGACTAATCTGACCATTAACTCTAAACCAACTAGATTTACCAGAACTAGAGTGGCATACAAAGACCTTTCTAACTTCATGGGGGTCGTGGGTATCATCTCTTGCTTATTAGTTCAGTGCATTTCAAATGAGTCTCTGGGAAGAGAAAAGAGATGAACTGTAGTGAGTCACTGAAGTTCACCTGAGCCAACCAGAAAACGAGGGATCTGGGAGAACCACCCCCTTACTGCAGGAGGAAGCCCTGGTGAGCGGCCTAAGGTGACAGTGACACTAACAAATGCCAATCAGAAAAATGCAAAGAATAAAAGGGGGAGGGACAGCGTACTTGGTCACTGGTGGCAGAATAACTGAGGCAGTGTTTGTGATGTGGAGTGTGGTCTCGCAAGAACACACTAAGGTCAAGGTTGGGGGCACCTAAGCGCAGTAGACACAATTAGGGCACTCCTGGCTAAACAGAAGCAACTCTCAGCTCTTCTCCTTTCAAAACCCAGAGATTTGATCTTTAATTCACTGGAGGACAGGACTGGCGACTACCACCTGAGCACCTACTATGCGCCTGGCATCCAGTCTCACCTCTCAACGATGGGTCCAGGTGTCGTGGGGTCCCCGGCGGAGACTCCTTCTGGCTCCTTCTGTGCTGGGTGACCTGCTTTGCTCCTGCCACTGCAGACACCCACACTGCTGCAGACTCTGAGCCACAGCAAGGCTCAGAAGATCAAGGGACCAGTCACAGCAGCCTTTTTAACTTTGGGAAAACCCAATGCTCACTTCACTCAAACGTCGCAAAGTGGTGCCATGACCCTTTAGCTCTTGGCTCACCAATTCAAAGAGCCACATCACATACAGCCCTTAAGCTGCCCACGGCATGATTCTGTGTCTAGTTCCTTTCCAGGTCCCCCAAACGGAAGACAGTTCTGGCGGGGAGTCCAGGCAAGATTACTCTAATATTCAGCCTTTGTCCCTTCTTTTGCTATGTCTTATTGTAGATGAAGCCTCACGGGTCTGGGGGATTGCGTACTTCAGTGTATCCTGGACTGAAGACCTGTATTCAAAAGGTACCGTAGGCCCTCCGGTGAGTTTAAGCTGGCCTAGGAATCTCCATTTCAAAGATGAAGAAACTGAGGTTCAAAGAAAGGAAAGCAGGGGGCTTTCCCTGAGGAAGGCCTGGTACAAACTTAACCCAGATGCTATGCATCCTGCCTTTGTAACCCTGCTGAGCACTAGCTAGAGAGGATGGGGCGGAAGTCAAAGATGTCAGGTTTCACTCCCGTAATTAATGGATTAATTAGCGAGTTATATGTGAATGCATATACCCAACTACACATCCTCTCTAGCTTTAGTTTTCTTGTCTGTAAAATGAACGGACCTAGGACGGGAGTGCTGATTTTTAAGATGCCTTTCAGTTCTGAAAATGTCATAAGGCTTGAGGATACCATTATGTGTGTGCTTGTGTGAGAATACACAGTTATACGTCACACACACAAATACAAACACGAGTGGACTTCAAAACCTCGGTGGAAAAGTGGGATCAATGTACAAGTTTATTTTGGTGCAAAATATTCTAAACCTATGCATACTTTTTTCATACTGCGTGTTTCCATAAACTTGCTGAAGATTTCTCGCGCCTATAGTACATCATAATTACCTACTGTTTCTAACCACACATCTCACCACCCCCACAGCGACGATGTCTAGGTATTCTCAACCCAGGGCTAGCTAGAAGCGTCTCACAATGCACCCCTCGGAGTCCTGGGTGGGTGGCCAGCCCCGCTGGCCACTCTCCAAAACCCCCATGAACAGACTGAGCAGCAAGAGGAGCAGTCGGGTACTTGACATGACATTTCAGGTCATTGGATTGCTGGGAGGAAACGGCCAGTACGAGGCAGGGCTGTGCAAGACGACAGAGCAAACCGCAGGAAGCCCGGGTTAAAGGTGACAGACTGTGGCTGCGCAAACCTGGACCCCGCTGCCAAAGCGGCAGGCGGGGAACGCGCGTCCACGCTTGGGACAACCTGGTCCCTGGCCCACATTTGATGGCAGGGACCTGCACCCCGAGGTGGGCACA
>NW_006159982.1:900118-920141 GCF_000334495.1 Tupaia belangeri chinensis | reverse complement strand
TTTCCGGTGTGGCAGCAACAAAGAGCCGCAGCCCTTGCGGTTCCTGCGAAGGGGGCGTGAGGCTCTGCGCCTCCGCGGCGTCTCAGCCAACCTAGCCCCACGCTGGCTTCTCTCCGTAGGCGATGGGGTCTCCCGGGGGAAGGGACCCCGAGGGCGTCCTTGCGCGGCCGGCTTGGCCCCAAGGATGACCCGCCCTTGTAAATGGAAGGGAGCAAGCCATCTCTCCACCCCTCGTTCTGTCGTTGTCAAAGACCCTAGAAGGAGCGATGGGACACCGAGGACAAGCGCACAGGGGAGGACCCACAGAGGAAAAGTTTGATGTGCCGAGGGTTAGAGTGCTTTCCCCATGTTAAAGGTTTTTAAAACTGTCGGTGTCAGTGTGCACGTAGTTTGCCCTCTGCTCCTCTAGTGGAAGCTAATCACAGGGACAGCAGAGGAAATTTACTACGCAGTCAGCACCCTGAGAGTCTGCATCCTGTGATCGCTGCACAGGAAGCAGGAAATAACCTTGCCTTCCAGGAACTCAGACTGGAGGGCTGATGCGATGCCCTGGCCGGAACACTGCGCTGGGATTTTGCAGTGGTTTTAATGAGCTCGACCACCCACCCACTGTGATGTTACAAAATGTCAGGTTAGGAGGCACATTGTGGATTTAAAACGCCCACACAACAGTGCCTCACACAAAAGTTGTGTGCACATGAGTGTTGTTTTCTCGTTTGAGAAAGAAGAATGTCATCTGTGTTCCACAGATGGCTGTGTCAAGTCAAAATGGATAGGTGTGCAGTAAAGACGCTTAAGAGTATAACTAGATTATTTAGCAGAAAGCAGTACTTCAAATTGCGATTTTGAATGGTTAGCCCAGTAAGTTCAGGATTAGTCTAACAAAGGGAAAGATGAATATGCTTTGGAGTATGTCATAGATCAGTGGCCTTTGGGGCATTTCAGTAAAATTCCTTTGTTAATGGTAAAGTGAATAAGCTCCTTGTCTTGCTGCAAGGAAAGGACACTGCGGATACTACTTCACTTACACATCTTAAGCATCATGTGCCAGTCATCGGCACAGAAGGATGGACCAACTGGAGTCCTGAGTCTACAGTGGACACCTTCAAGTCCAATAATAATTGCCACTGATTATGGAGAATGGTGGGCCAGGCCTTGTCATTAAACACATTCTCTCAGTGAATCCTTAAACAGCCCAGTGAATTAGTTATGTTACCCACTTCCAACATTAGGGAATTAACTCTCTGGATTATTAAATTCTACAGCTGTAATAAATTGCAGAATTGGGTTTTGAAGGCAATCTGACTTTAAGGCCCATGCTTCAAAACACAATGTCCTGCTGAGAACACATCTTGCCATGATCAGTGTGGTTATGATGGTTCTAGCAGAATGTTCCGTGGGAATACAGACAGTAAGTGACAAATTCAGCCTGGGGACTGGTCAAGGCAGGCACCACATTCAAGTCATATTGCAGCTGACTCTGAAAGATAGACAGGATTTTGCAAATGTGGGGAGGGGAGAGGAAGAGTTTTCTGGGCAGAGAACTACATGCAGAGACAGGGGGACCTGGAAGAACAGCGTCTGTTCTTCAGAGTCTGTTGGGGCCCCTAAGCAGTTTTGAGTACAGTGTGGATTCTGCAGACGAGAACAAGAGGTAAGGCAGGAACAGTGGAAGGATATTTTCTCCAGAGCTGAGTCGTCCCAGAGTCCCACTGGGAGCCACTGTGAGTGTTGAAGCAGAGGTGTAGCGTGATCAGCCCAGGAGGTTAGACTGCTTTCTGCAGCATCACAGATGGACTAGAAGAGGAGAGATCTACCCAGGTTTGTCCATGAAGGGAGCACTAGCAATTTGTAAAATAAGAGGTGAAGAAAGCCGGAACCAAGGCAGTAGCATCGGGGCAAGAGGCAAAGGCCAAGAGTAACTCTAATTTCTTGGTTAGGCCCGTGGTTTCTCTACATGGGGAGAGGTAGGGCGGACAGAGCAAATAGTGGGTGGCTATCTAGCTTCAGCTAGTTTGATCTTGTATGTTCAAGACAGGTTTTATAAATAGCCTAGAATTTGGGGGATGAACGAGGCATATTCTTCCTGATGAGGAAGGTAAGGCCTTGAAATTGAATACTTGCTTGACAACACAGAGACAGAACTAGCACAAAATTCCCTGACATATTTGTTCAGCCTTTAAATATTTATTACATGTTTATTGTGTTCTAGAAACAGTGATGAGGCCTGGTGATACAGCAGTAACAGAGGCATGCCCTGCCCTCTCAGAGGTTCGTACAGTCTGGAGGAAGAGGCAGGCGATCAAGTCACACAAATGCAGAAACTGTCAATGATGTGGAGTGCTAAGGTAGAGTTTAGTGGATTTGACCTGAACTGGGAAAGCGGGTTTTTTTTGAGAGTTTTTGGTTTTTTTTTTTGTTTTTTGCTATAGGGCGCCCGTGCTTGCCGGAAAGACAGAGAGAAACAGAAAGCAAGAAATCACCCCCCAGGGGGGATGGTCACGCCGCAGTCCCTTCTCCTCCATTCTCCTCTCAGGATCTTGGGCATGCACGCACACGCGCCCGGCGTGAGTATAAGTCACCGGGTCCGGGACTTGAACCACAGTCGACTACATGGGAGTCCAGCGACATAGCCATTACACTAACTGCTGATCCCTGAACTGGGAAAACTTTTCAGAGGAACGAATGACCTAAGATCCAAAGGGTAAACAGAATTTAACTAAAAGAAGAGGAGAAGGCTGAGCATTTTAAGCACAGGGAATGAGTACCAAGTTCTGTTGTTTGGAGAAAGCAAGACCTGTATGAATGACTAGAAGACAAGTGATGGTAGCAGGGCTGCAAGGAGTGTTGCTCAAGATTGCACTGGAGGGACCGGCAGAGAGCACATGTAAAAGAAAAAAGATCTCAAACTCTGGAATTTTTTGAATGCGCAACTACCTAGATAAATGTTGAAAGCATTTCTGGACTCTGGTTTTTCAGCATTTTAATGTCTGGGGGCTCTAACCTGCACAGTTGAAAAGGCCTACAGAAACAAACAAACAGAATATAGTGGACAGTTCGCTGTTTCAGAGATTGACTGTGCAAAGTAATCTACTTGTTTACTTTTTATTACTTTTAATTATTATGAATTACAAATCAATTTTTTTTCTCTTAAGATTCCCACAGCTGAGAAAGAAAGAAAGAAAGGAAGGAAGGAAGAAAGAAAGAAAGAAAAGAAAAGAAAAAAGAAACCAATATTTTAGCTACTGAGATGTCTCCTCAGGTGAGTGGCAGGCACCTGCCTCAGACCTATTCTTTAGGGTGGATGTGACGGTGGTTTGAGAGCACTGGAAGAGAAACACACTCATTTCAGAAAAATCTAAGCTCCACGGAAGTGATTCGAGATGAAGAAATGGTCAGTGAAGCAATTGCCATGAATTTGGGAGCTTAAATTACGAAGAAAACCGTATTGAAAATAAATAGTTTCAGAATGGCAACACACCAGCTGGTCAGACTGATGACAGCACTCTTCATAAAGCTCATACTTGTCACTCGGCCACTCTGCATTCTCACGTTCCATGAAAGAAGCCCGCGAGCTGCCAGGGCTCGTCCTTTCCACTCCCTTCTGCCCACGGTTTGGATTAATGGAGTTTGAAAGGAATTGTTTGGTTACTTTGCCTCACTGAAATGCAAAGGAAGAAGTGATATGGAGGCAGACTTAGCTGTTCCATTTTTCTAATCTAGAAGTTGATCTAATTCTTGAGTAAACTATGCTTCCAGTCTTAGATCAGCACATGAAGGAAATAGCTCAGGTCTGGAGACATGAAGCCTGAGCTAAGAAGGCCTGCCAGTGAACGCGAGCTGAGGCCCTGCACCCCTCCCACTATGCCTGCATGTGCATTGCATTTATTGTGCACGTATGATCACGCCATGATAGACTGTAGTCATACGAAGGAGAAAGGGCCAACACACATATAAACTGTTAGGAAGTAGATGAATAGTGGCCCTCCTCCCTGGAACCCATGTCACCTTTATGGTTTTATTATTTTTATTATTATTTATTTAAATAACTTTATTTTGAATGTACGTATTGACGTTCATGCACTGTACATCATTAAGTATACAAAATGAGATTTTGCCATCCAGACCTTGCAGATGTGTTAAGGGTACTGCACTAGTAAGAGTATCCAGAATTACCCATGGGCTCTCAGTGCAATCACAGTGTCTTCATGAGAGAGGCAGGAGATGTGACCACAGAGAGAGAGAGTGGCATGATGTGGCCCCCAAGCAAGGACGGCCAGCAGCCACCACAAGCTGCTAGAGGCCGGGAACATTCTCACCTGGCCTGTGGGGGCGGTGATTTCTGCCTTGATACGGATTTCAGACTTAAGGGCCTCCAGAGCTTTGGGAGAATAAGTGTGTGTGTGTGTGTGTGTGTGTTTGCCTTCCTTGGGGCATCTGCCCTTGCCAGAGAGAGGGACAGACAGTAAGAGGAAAAGTGAGAAATGGTCAAGCTGCAGTCCCTTCTCCATTCTCCTCCTGGAATCTCGGGCACACCGCCAAATGCCTTGCATGAGTTTTAAGCTGCTGGGTCTGAGATGAAAACTACAATTGGCCATGTGGGAGTCCAGCAACGTAACCACTATGCCATCTGCTGGTCCAAATGTGTGTTGTTTTAAACCACCCAGTTCGTGGTAATTTGTTACCCCAGTCATAGGAAATGAATACAAATTTTAATACAATAAAATGTTAAGGCTGGCTCTATGTCCTAGTGGTTGGAGCAGGAGGATCCAATATGGCCAATAGCCCAGTTCAAATCCCGATGTGGTGGTGGGAAAAGCATGCCAGGTGTGTATACATGCATGCCGAAAATCCTGAAAAGAGGGAGAAATGGAGAAGGATTGCTATGTAACCACTCCCCACAAGGAGTGCTTTCTCCTCTCCCCCTCTCTGTCTGCTGAGTTTACACAACCTTTACCAAAAAAAGGAAAATTAATAAGGATCTGAACTACATGTAGCAGGCTTCACAGAGGTCCTGACATTCTAGCTCCTTCTAAAAGGACAGGTAGTGGTGGCTCTCTGGCTCAGTGGTAACGCACTGCTCAAGAGAATCTGACATCTCAACCACAGCCCGATTTCTGGCCCAGGTAGCCTGGAATACACCAGGCGCTGATGCCAGTGCCCAGGATCCACTGTGATGAAGGTCTGGAGGGAGGGGATTGAGGTGGGACCAGACCCTGTGGAGGGTGCTCCTATTTCTCTCTCTCTCTCTCTCTCTCTCTCTCTCTCTCTCTCTCTCTCACTCTCAGGTCTGTGTGCACTTCCCTTGTTATAAATAGAAGGAAGAATAGAAACTGGCCAAATGAAAGAAGGGGCCCCCAAAGTGGGCCGAAGAAACTGAAGGTGGAGATTCACTGGCATAGGAGAGATTTTGACAATCCAGAGAACTGGTTTTCTTTAACAAGCGTTTACATAGCTCTCACTATGTAGCAGGTGCGTTCTTAAAGTATATTCTCATCTAGTCTTCTTAATGACATTTATGGACGGAATGACAAGTTAAATAACTCGTCCAAGTGCACGGGGTGAGGACGCTATATTCTACCCTGCTCCACATGCTGCCTCCCTGTTCGGCCAGAGCTAAGCCCTAGGTAAGGCATCTTAGGTGAGCGTGGACAGGCAGGCGTGGGCCCCATGATGAAGGCCACATGCGTAGGAGTTAGATTGTGCTTTGCAGGCACTGCTGAGCCAGAGAATTTTGGCTTTTGCCTTGGGGCACCTGCCCTTGCCAGAGAGAGGGACAGACAGTAAGAGGAAAAGTGAGAAATGGTCAAGCTGCAGTCCCTTCTCCATTCTCCTCCTGGAATCTCGGGCACACCGCCAAATGCCTTGCATGAGTTTTAAGCTGCTGGGTCTGAGATGAAAACTACAATTGGCCATGTGGGAGTCCAGCAACGTAACCACTATGCCATCTGCTGGTCCAAATGTGTGTTGTTTTAAACCACCCAGTTCGTGGTAATTTGTTACCCCAGTCATAGGAAATGAATACAAATTTTAATACAATAAAATGTTAAGGCTGGCTCTATGTCCTAGTGGTTGGAGCAGGAGGATCCAATATGGCCAATAGCCCAGTTCAAATCCCGATGTGGTGGTGGGAAAAGCATGCCAGGTGTGTATACATGCATGCCGAAAATCCTGAAAAGAGGGAGAAATGGAGAAGGATTGCTATGTAACCACTCCCCACAAGGAGTGCTTTCTCCTCTCCCCCTCTCTGTCTGCTGAGTTTACACAACCTTTACCAAAAAAAGGAAAATTAATAAGGATCTGAACTACATGTAGCAGGCTTCACAGAGGTCCTGACATTCTAGCTCCTTCTAAAAGGACAGGTAGTGGTGGCTCTCTGGCTCAGTGGTAACGCACTGCTCAAGAGAATCTGACATCTCAACCACAGCCCGATTTCTGGCCCAGGTAGCCTGGAATACACCAGGCGCTGATGCCAGTGCCCAGGATCCACTGTGATGAAGGTCTGGAGGGAGGGGATTGAGGTGGGACCAGACCCTGTGGAGGGTGCTCCTATTTCTCTCTCTCTCTCTCTCTCTCTCTCTCTCTCTCACTCTCAGGTCTGTGTGCACTTCCCTTGTTATAAATAGAAGGAAGAATAGAAACTGGCCAAATGAAAGAAGGGGCCCCCAAAGTGGGCCGAAGAAACTGAAGGTGGAGATTCACTGGCATAGGAGAGATTTTGACAATCCAGAGAACTGGTTTTCTTTAACAAGCGTTTACATAGCTCTCACTATGTAGCAGGTGCGTTCTTAAAGTATATTCTCATCTAGTCTTCTTAATGACATTTATGGACGGAATGACAAGTTAAATAACTCGTCCAAGTGCACGGGGTGAGGACGCTATATTCTACCCTGCTCCACATGCTGCCTCCCTGTTCGGCCAGAGCTAAGCCCTAGGTAAGGCATCTTAGGTGAGCGTGGACAGGCAGGCGTGGGCCCCATGATGAAGGCCACATGCGTAGGAGTTAGATTGTGCTTTGCAGGCACTGCTGAGCCAGAGAATTTTGGCTGATGTGATCAGATTTTTGCTTTAGAAAGGTAATGTTCATGGCCGAATAAAAGATAAATTAGAGGAGCCAGAGAAGCAAAAAGAGAGAACTAAGGAGTCCGATGCAGTAGATGATCCCTAGGAGAGAGGTCGTCGGCATGAACAAGAGTAGTGATGGGGGCTTTGGGGAGGAGGGATATGGATTCAAAGAACTCTCAGTTGACCTGGTGATTAGTGTTGAAGAAGGGAAAGGGGAAGGGGGCATATGAGCCATGGGAGTATGTCCAAGGGCAGCTGACGTTACCTCTCATTAAAACCTCAAGTTCATTTCCTCCCACCTCTGGCTCTGAGTTTATTCCACAGACAAGATCTCGCATTTTCTTCCTTCACTGTGTTTTTGGTTTAAGCCTCTTTCATCTCCATGCTTGTGCCACTCAACCCTTACGTCTTCATTACTGCAACAGCCTCTTCACTGGTGTGGTAATATTTTGAGGTATTAATCAAGGATCCTACATCCAATTCTACATTTTATTCTATCTTCCATTCAGTCAGTAGCACTGACTTGGAGAAGAAATGATAATGGAGAATAGGAGTGAAAAAGCCTTAGGTCTCAGGGGGCCCAGGGTTCCAATCACAGCAAATCTGTGGTGATGTAGGAGAAAGGACTCTCTCTGCTCAGAAAAGGTTCTTGAGGACTAGGTGAGGGAGAATTGGAAGGAAAGCCCCAGAGGATGAGAAAGGGGCACTTACGAGTCTCCTTCCAGACTGAACCCTGGAGGAATAAGCAACATAACTAACTCCCACTTTTGGTGGAGGGAATCCATAACAGAGATAACCCATGTCCTGGTCTCACAAATTCCCTGTGTAATAGAGATGAGTATGTAGGGGGCCAGCAGGTGCCATGTGGTTACAGGTACTGGTCTCTCACATGGCCAACCGTGGTTCAAGTCCCAGACCTGGCAGGTTGCTTGCTTGCTTGCTTGCTTGCTTTCTTTCTTTCTTTCTTTCTTTCTTTCTCTCTCTGGTCAAATTAAATAAGTAAATAAATAAAATAATGTTTTATAAAATAATGTTTTACAAAAAGAAAGCAATGGGTATGTGGGAGAAATGACTGAAACCTTTCAGGCATCTCCCAGGGGAAGCAGGAGAATGATATCCCATGCACCTCAGGAAAGCCCTAAAATGGGCCCATGAGCCTTCTGCTATATCTGAGTGTTTTTGTCCCTGCTCCTCTCCCTACTTCATATACTGAAGCCCTAACCTCCAGGGTGATGGTATTAACATTTGGGGCCATTGCGAAGCAACTAGATCATGATGATGAAACTGTCATGAATGAGATTAGTGCCCTTATGAAGGAGACCCATGGGAGCTTGTTTGTCTCTTCCACCAGGTGTGAATGAAGGAGAAACCATTCTGTATGAGGAACGAGCCTTCGCTAGACACCCATCTGGTGGAATCTTGGTCTTGAACTTCTCAGCCTTCAAAGCCATGAAAAATAGGGCCAGGTGGTGACACAACTGGACCCACACGGGGAAGGTCCCAGTTTGCATCCCAGGTACATGTGTGTGTGTGTCTGTGGTGCAAGTCTTCTGAGACTGGAGGTGAATTGTAGTATGAAGACCTGTCAAAGGTGTTTGGCTCTCTCTCCCTCTCTGTCTCTCTCTCATGAAAGGAAGGAAGAAACTTAACAAACAAAAAATAACCCATATTTTGTTATAACATCCAGAATGGACTAAGACACCCCCCACCGTGTATGAGAACAAGGGATTACCAGCGATCTATGTGGACTGAGACCAACCATAAGTTTCCAGCACTGCCAAACACTCAGTGCCTCAGCATCGTGGTATTGACTGAACCCCAGGAAACTGACATTTTTACCACCCAGGAGAAAGGAGCGTTCATAATGAAAATTGCTAACAGTTTCTTAAATACAGGAATTGCTAGATGGGCCTCATGTGTTCAGTCTTTATTCTATATGCCTTGGTGACTGCTGTCAAACACATTGTCTTAAAACAACTGCTTTAATAAGGTACATTGGTTGAAGAACTTCAGTTGTCCTTTATTTTCATCAAAGTCAAACTTTTTTTTTTTTTTTTTTTTTTTGCATTGAAAATCCAACCTTTAACTGTTTTATTCACCTTGACAAGGAGATAGCTTCTCAGGCTCAGGCCACCTGACTGGATCCCGCATAATCAACTGCACGGTTCAAATTCCAGACCCCAAAACATGCCAGGAACATGTGCATACATGCCCAAAATTCCAAGAGGAGAATGGAGGAGAAGGGATTGTGCCGTATCCATTCCCCATGGAGGGGTGCTTTCTCATCCCTCCACCCACTCCCCCACCCCTGCCACGAGTACATGCACCCTGTAGCAAACTTTACAAAGTAAAATAAGGTTAAAAAAAAAAAATAGAAGAAGCCTTCTTCAAATACTTCTTCTAATAAAAATGTCTACTTCTTAAAGTAAGTCTTATCTGTACCTTGTTGGCATAATCATTAACTTTAATTCTTTTACTGGGGGGAGAGATTTTTGCTATAGGATAAGTGTGCTTACAGGAGAGACAGAGAGAGAGAGAGAGAGAGACAGAAAGTGAGAAATCACCCTCCAGGGAGGATGGCCACACCAAATCACATCTCCTCTATTCTCCTCTCAGGATTCTGGGCACACATGCACACGTGCGCAGTGTGAGTTTTAAGTCACCAGGTCTGGGACTCGAACCACAGTCGACTACATGGGAGTTCAGAGACATAACCATTATGCCATCAGCTGGTTCCCACATTATTCTTATATATTCCTATGCAAGTTAAAAGGTTTAGAAGGAAAAGACTGCATGGATACTTATTTTAGAAACTTCTCAGTAGATAACTTGATACTTACGGGTTAGATTCTGAAGTAATTTCTCAGTGACTGAAGTACTCAAAGGATTGATAAAATTTTGATTGATGGTGACTTTAAAGAGTATATTACAGTAGTAATGGTTTTACCTGACTCCTAGACTTTACCATACCATATTGAAAAAGTGAGTCAATGATTCTGGGTAATAAATATATGAAGAATTTAGAGAAATCAGCATCTTCATCCATCAGAATCTCTATTCTGAGTTAGTTAATAACCACTGTAAAAGTGACTAGAGGGCTAGCAGGTGGCATGGTAGCTAGGTGTTGGATCCCACGAGGCTGGCTCTATAGTTCTAGTCCTAGACCCAGAGGCTTCTAAAACACGTTTAGCATGTGTGTGTGTGTGCGTGCATGTGTGTGTGTGTGTGTTCAAAATCATGAGGGGAGAATGGAGGGAAAGGGATTGCTGAGTGGCCATTGTGCCCCCACTCCCCTTACCCCCCCCGGGGTAGAGGTGATTTCTCATTTTTTCTCTCTCTCTGGCAAGTACGTACACCCTATGGCAAAAATCTAAAAAAATAAGTAAAAGGGAGAGTTCTTTGTTATTGTGTGTGTGTGTGTGTGTGTTTGGGAGGGTCATTGCTATTTGTCCTAATCATGAAATTAGAAGTGTTGTCTTGGAATGCCTATGAACCCAGATGGCCAAAGGCACCAGGTAATGCTTTGTTTTCTCACTGGCCAGCCAAGCCCGTGGAGAACAGAAATAAACCTGCACTTCAGGCTGAAGTGCACCGGGAGCAAAATGCCCTCACACGTAATTTGCAGTCCTATCACCAGCGTGTCAGCTGCATTGCAGCATTTTACTAGAGACAGAGTTAAGTTACCCGGAAGACACTATTTATATCAGTGAGAGGAGTAAGAAAGCCAGAGAAATAGTACATAAATAACTATCTGAAGGTCGGATTGATCAGTTCTTAAACTACCAGCCATGGTCGCTTGCATTCAGAGCAAAAAGAAAGAAAGAAAGAAAAAGCTTAAGCTGACTTTGGTCTCATGATTCAAGCAGTATAATAGTTCTGACCAGATACTAAAAATTGAATTGAAAGGTAACAAAGACTCCAGAAAAAAAAAAAAAAAAGTCCCCATTACTGCCATGTTTTGGTTCTAAACTAAACTTTTAAGCTTTTTTTGTTTTTTAAGTTTCTTTCTTTCTTTCTTTCTTTCTTTTAGAGGATTTTGTCATAGGACATGTGCACTCACTGGAGAGAAAGAGAATGAGAGACAGAGACAGTGAAAAAGAAAGGAAGAAATCACGGGGAGTTGGCCATGCTGCAACCCCTTCTCCTCCATTCTCCTGGGATCTCAGGCACCCACGTACATGTGCCTGCATGATTTTCAAGCCACAGGGTCCAGGATTCCAACTTCATTTGGCCATTTGGGAGTCCAGTAACGTAACAACTATGCCACCTGCTGACCCCCCAGTTTTTTTTTCCTACAAGTGTGAGAGAGATTGAGAGACAGCACCGCAACAGTTTCTCTCATGCTGTGATCCACCCCCAGCTTCTGCCAGCCCAGTATCACCAACACCCGTGAGCCTAGTGTGTTGAGAGAGGTCTCTGGACCCGAACCAGAATCGTTCTATGTAGGACAGCTCAGAGTGTTGTGTTACCTCTGTGCCACTGTCCACCCCCTACTCTTGTAAGCTTTAAACTTTTTATCCCTGGAAAATCTCATTACTTTTTTCCCCATGTAAAAAAGAGAAGAAAAAGTACCCAATGTAATAAAGTTCACAAGTTTTGCATGTTTCTCTCTTGGGAACAGTTAACAACTTTCATGTTTTGGGGAAGGCAGATGACACAAGTAAATTGGGCTGGGGGGCACTGAGAACAGAATTTACCTTTGCTACCAAAAATGTTTGTGACCTTGAGCAACAGGCTCAAAGGCAGAACGGAAACTAAGCCAGGGCTTTGGAACCCTGTGAAATTCCCTCTGATTTTATGTGAGGGCAGAAAAGTTCCACAAAAAGAAATAGCGAGACCTGATAGGTAAAGCCTTAGAAGCCTTATCCTACCTGTTTTATAGGATTAATCTTTACACAGAATTTGAATAGACCAGTATCATCTATTTCTTTTGTACGAGGTAAGCAAAATACAGGAGGAGAAAGGTAATAGCTGTGAGTCAAGGAAGAAAGAATCCATGCAAAACCAGAACGTGGTCAAATCTCATCAATTCATGCAAAGCTGAACTTGGTCAAATGGGGTCACTTTAACGGAGAACTACTGCAGCACTTTAGATCATGTACTTGGAGTGCAGCAGATGAAACATTCACTCTTTTCTTCATCAGCGGTTAGTTTCCTTTCACTACAAGGAAATTGTCTTTGCTTAGCTTTAGTATTTTGTAATTCGAAATCATAAAAATTGAAAACTGAAAAGATGGAGTGAAAAAATGGGAAAACAGGAAGTAATTATGATGTGTTGTTTTTAGGGTCAAAAACAAACCAACTAGAGACCTTGTACTTCTTTCATTGTTCAATCACTTACTTTTTTTTTTTAAGACTATTTATTTCATTTTATTTATTTATTATTTTAAATTTGCTACAGGGTACACACATTCCCCATAAAGAGACATAGAAAGAGAAAGAGAGAGAAAGTAAGAAATCAAGCTGCCTGGTCCGGTACTCAGACTGCAGTCTGCCACGGGAGAGTCCAGTGCCTTAACCACCACGCCACCTGCTGGCCCCATTCAATCACTTATTGATTTAACAGTGTAAAATGCTCTTTTAGGGGCTGTGAAGGAGCCAAAATGGAAGCCAGATCTTATCCTCTAGGAATTTAGTTGACAGAAAGTGTAACATGATAAATGCTTAGGATGTTACAAAGACTTAATACAGTGTAAGCCTTATGATGTCAAGGATGGTTGGTTCTCTCACTGCTGCAGCCCTAGGCGGCCCTGACACACAGCTGGTACTCACTGAACGTTGTTGGATGAATGGACATACAAGGCAGGGTGTTGAGCCATATTAGACTGGAAAAAACAACAACACAGAATGAGTAGTTGGAGGGATAGGTCACTTCCAGCATCTTAGAAATTGTATTTGTAAATTGTGCATTATGGCGCACACCATCAGGCCCAGAACCGTTCTGCATGACTGATTTTCAAATCCATCGACTGCTTACCAGCCTCATAAATAAGACCATAAAACACATTTCTTAACATGCTTAACACATTGCCTCAGTGTCAATGGGAAGTTGCTTGGGGGATCCTTGAGGCAGAATGATTAAACATGTATAGTTAACCCTGAAACACCTGAATTCATAGATATGATCACCTTAGAGAGAAACTGAAAAGAAAATGTTAAATAAACAATACTTAAAGGAACTTCCGAAAGTAAGTGGAAAACATGAAATTAAGAATGAGTTTATTTTGATGCAAAATATTTTTAAAATTCGCACATAATTTTTAAATAATATGCACTTTCCATAAACTTTTGGAAGACTCCTCCCCCTGTCCCCCCCCCCCATTGTAAAGGTGTTATGTAAATATGACAAAAATTGTGAAGACAAAATAAGAACAACTGAAGTTTGGGAAACATGGGAAAGAAGATTATTAAGTTTATTTGGTTTTAAGGTTTTATCATTTAGATTAACTTCAATTAAAAAAAATTGCCTTCTCCCTACCTGTATAACACAAAACATAGTTCACTTTTTTTTTTTTTTGAGAAGTTTTTGCTATAGGGCGCGTGCACTTGGCAGAAAGACAGAAAGAGACAGAGAGATAGAAAGTGAGAAATCACCCCCCAGGGGGGATGGCCATGCCACAATCCCTTCTCCTCCATTCTCCTCTCGGGATTTTGGGCATGCACACACATGTACCTGGCGTGAATTTAAGCCATTGGGTCTGGGACTCAGACCATGGTCGAGTACATGGGAGTCCAGCGACGTAGCCATTACACCATCTGTTGGTCCTCTATAGTGCACTTTTTTTTATTCTCTGGATTATTTTTTCAGTTCCTTTCTGGATACTTGACTAAATAAAGATAATCTGTGTTGGGGGTTGTATTTTCTTACAGGAACCTCTTTACTAGGAAACTGAGCCCCAGTAAGTGGTGCCGGGGCTGGGCAGTGGTGCAGCAGTAACACAACAGGAGCCATATGGGAAGGTTCTGGGCTCACATCCTGGGACTTCCCTCTACATGCTGGGTGGTGGCTTGTGTGCCCGTGATCTGGGCTGGCTAGACTTGCAGGATGGAGAGGTTATTACAGTAGCATGGATACCCTGCTGGAAGGTACCTGCCTTCCTGTCTCTGGCTCTTTCTATCTCTCAAGGAAGGAATAAATAAACTTAAGGGTGAAAAAAAGTTTTTGCCACTGTGTGGCAAGTAGGAAAAATACGGACAATGTACGACTGACATGTACTAAGCTAAACTGACTCGTCTTAAAGGACTAAAGAAAAATCTTAGATCAGGACATATTCAAGGTTATAATATTTTTCTTTTTAAATGATAGAGTCTGTAAATGGTATTCTTTTAATGTTTAAGCAAAGAAAAAATTGTCAACCCTCTGTGGATCCTATCACCTTTTTTTTTTAAAATGACTTATTTCATTTAGTTTTATTTATTTATTTACTTATTTTAATATGACCAGAGAAGGACAGAGCAAAAGAGAGAGAGAGAGAGAGAGAGAGAGAGACTGAGAAAGCAAGCCACCAGGATCAGGACTCGAACCGCAGTCAGCGGTGTGGGAGTCTAGTGCCTTTAACCACCACGCCACCTGCTGGCTCCTCCTACCAACTTTTAAAAAACATTCTATTAGGATAGGAAAGTTAATATGTATTTTTCTATGTTTTTCTGTGCAAAAATGCACCCTGACTTTCTGGACGACTCAATATTAGACTCTGAAATGTTGAGGTATGAATGTTATAAGTGACATAGAATTATTACAGACACTAGTTGGAATTATTCCTTCACACGGAGTGCTGAGTCTTAAAACAAACATATGCTGAATGTCAGAATCACAACACCTTGAGTTCACTTAGGTCTTGACTGTGGACACTGGCACGTGTCCATGCTCTTTAGTATAGCTGGCTACTGTCGATCAAGAGTTGCAAGGCTGCACGTAACTGAGTAGAAAACTATCATTTCTTTCTCTTTTTTTGGATAGGTTTTCGCTACAGGGCGCATGCACTCGCAGACAGAGAGAGACATAGAGACTGAAAGCGAGAAATCAACCCCAGGGGGGATGTTCACACCGCAATCACTTCTCCTCCATTCTCCTCACAGGATCTTGGGCACGCACGCACACACGCCCGGCGTGAGTTTTAAGCCACCGGGTCTGGGACATGAACCGTGGTCGACTATGTGGGAATCCAGCGACATAGACATTACGCTAACTGCTGGTTTCCGAACACTATCATTTCTTTAAAGGCATTTAAAACATTTATTTTTGTCCTTACCACAATTTCATTATTTTTAGAAAAGAAATTGGGCATATTTGATGCCAGTGTTAAAAATGAAGCAAGCAGGGCCCAGCAGGTGGTGTAGTGGCTAAGGTGCTGGACTCCAATCATTGTTTGAGCCCTGGACCCAGCAGCTTGAAACTCACACCGGGCATGTGTGTGTGTGTGTGTATGTGAGTGTGCCCAAAATCCTGAGAGGAGAATGGAAGAGAAGGGATTGTGGCGTGGCTTTTCCCTTTGGGGGATGACTTCTCGCTTTTTCTCACATGTGCCCTACTAGCAAAAATCTCTCTCAAAAGAAAAAAAAAAAAATCCTAGGAAGAGAAAAGAGAAGAGATTGCAGCGTAGCCATCTCCCCTGGGGAGTGATTTCTCACTTTTCCTCTCACTGTCTCTCTCCAGCAAGGGCATGCTCTCTGGCAAAAACCTTGAAATTAATTAATTAGAAAAATGAAGCAAGCATTTACTGATGTAGTAGTTTTTTGAATCCTCTTTTTTCTCTGACCGTAAATTATGTATGTGACGTGGAGTAATAAGAAAACAAACTATGGAAACAATTTACAAAGCTCTGAGTTTTTTGCTTTGTAAGCAGTATCTATTAATTTTATAAAGTTTAGAAAATGCTTACGAACCCAATTTTTACCACTGTAAAGTTCTTGTTGTAGATCTTTCCGTACCTTCATGTACATACACATATTTTACAACAAAACGGGATGGTATTGTAGTGTTTTATAATCTGCTTTTTCAACTTAAAAAGAGGTGTTAAATCTTTTCCCACGACATTAAATATTATTTTCCATCATTTTAATAGCTTCATGTTGCAATACTCATATTGTTAGAATGTACTGTCATCTCTTTAACTGTAATTTCCATGTTTTTTCCTATTACAATGTTGAAATGAGCATTGCTCTTATTTATTTATTTATTTATTTATTTTAGTTTTTTTTTTTTAATTGGGTGCATGAGCCCACTGGAGAGAGAGACAGAGAAAGAAAAAGTGAGACATCACTCCCCAGGGGTGAGGGTCATGCTACAATCCCTTCTCCTCCATTCTCTCTTGTGGACTTTGGGCATGCATATACATGCACTCAGTATAATTTATTTATTTATTTTTTATTTTTTGGAGAGGTTTTTGCTATGGGGCACGTGCATTCGCCAGAACGACAGAGACAGAGAGACAGAAAGTGAGAAATCACCCCCCAGGGGGGACCGCAATCCCTTCTCCTCCATTCTCCTCTCGGGATCTTGGGCATGCACCACACACACCTGGTGTGAGTTTAAGCCATCGGGTCCGGGACTTGAACTGTGGTCTACTACATGGGAGTCCAGCAACATAGCCATTATGCTAACTGCTGGTCCCCCCTACACAGTGTAATTTTCAAGCAGCTGGGTCTGGAACTCCAACTGTGGCTGGCCATGTGGGATCAGCACCTTCACCACCACACCACTTGCTGGGCCAAAATAAGCATTATTCTTAAGTTATTATTATTTTTTTTCCCTTTAGGAGGTTGAGGGGAAAAAAGGAGAGGGACAGTGGTAGATACTTTTGACAGCGTCTCATTCTGTCATGATCCTCCTGCCCAAGCCCCTCAGTTACCTAGGATTATAGGTACATGCAACTGTGCTGAGCATGTTTGGGTTTGCTGGGAATGGAACCAGCAAACATATAGTCTCACCAACCTCTCGCTCCCAAGCAGTGGCACTACCTGTGTACCACCATGGCTGAGCCCTAATCTTATTTTTGAATAATTTGTCAGGTTAAATCCTAAAAGAATTGCCGGACAAACCTGTACAAGTTTCTAAGACTTAATATGTGTAAAACTGATATAAAAATGTATGTACTTACTTATTTTTGTATTTATTTATAATAATGTTTACAGCCCATGCACAGGGTAGAAAAATAAATTAATCCATCGAAGATGGCTCCTTGCATTTTATTTAATTTGCAAAATAATTCATCACAGTTACCATGAGACATTTTAGATAAAACGATCAAACTTTGGGGAAAGGGATTCTACATATCATCTAGTCCAAAAGATTTATTCTAGGGGTGAAAAAATTGAGACCAAAGTTGTTACATATTCTGTTCATAGTCGTAAATAACAAGGAGCAGCGCCAATCTAGTTTTGGACTCAGTTTGAACTGGGGTGTGCTCTTTCCCCCCAAGATCTTAAATCATTCTTTACATATCCGAATAACATTTGAGAATTTGAGTGCAAAAAGTTCAAAAGACTCAGATATATATTTCACCTTTACTTTTATTGTTTCTGTCATTAAAAGAATAGAATGTTTAAAAAAATGCTTAGCTCAGAAAAGCTTTCTAAAAGGTTGGATTATTTTCTATAGTTTTATACCAGTGGCCACCAAGTGCTATGTAGTTCCATTCGACGCTGCTTGTATTCATTTATTTACTTGTCAAAAACAGAAATAGTGGGACCAGCAGTTGGCGTAATGGCTATATCACTGGACTCCCATGTAGTCGATGAGGCTTGAGTCCCGGGCTCGGTGGTTTAAACTCACACCGGGTACATGTGCGTGCGTGCCCAAGATCCGGAGAGGAAAATGGAGGAGAAGGGATTGCAGCGTGTCCATCCCCCCTGGGGGGTGAATTCTCACTTTCTATCTCTCTGTCTCTCTCTGTCTTTCTGATGAGCACATGCGCCCTATAACAAAAACCTCTCCCAAAATAATAATGAATAATAATAATAACAACAGTGTTTGGATTGGGTTCTTTTTTGCTTTCTTCTTTAATTATCGTTTTCATTTTTGTTTAAAAAATATATGATCACATTGAAAAGAAAAGGAATACTAAAGGATCAGAGAAAATTAGGAGAAGAGAGGCTTATGGAGGAGGAGGAAGAGAGTGGTTTGAGTCGAACAAAGGCAACAAATAGATTAAAGTGAGTAAGAATAGACGAGAGAACATTCCATTTGGCCTGGAGGAGATCATTAATGGCCTAAGTGCTGTGAAGTGGACAAAAGCCAGTCTGTAGTGGGGTCAGATGAGAGAACCAGAGAAGAATAATTTTTTTAGTACCTGGGATCATAATAATTCACTTCGAGGTTCCCCCCAGCCACTATTACTTTAGTTCTGGTTTTATCATGTGGGGATTTTGCCTATATCAATTTTTTTTCCTAGGAGCTGATAAATGCAAACCTTAAAAAAAGAAATCCTATGAGTAAGTTTCTTTGCCCTTATTTTTTGAACAGAAAAATAAAGAGATGGTAAATTCTCTTTCTGAACTGTCCTATATGCTAGCAATGCTACCATATAGAAATCTTAATAATATACTTTGTGCGTGCCGTATAAAAAACAGAAGAACTTGGTTGCCCAAGGTCATTTCAGAGGCCTTTTTTCCTAAGTGATTTGTGTATATTTTATCTATAAAAGACAAATTATTATGAAAGGGTATGGAATATAGGTTTAAGAAACTCAAAGAACAAAGTGCACTCTCTGCTCTTTGAATTTCTTAAAATTAAGTTCTTAAGACTCCTGCTGCTTACCTTCAAACAAGCAACCTTGAAACTACTCTATGAAACCCGGTTAAAGGACGAACCAAAGAGTTTCACTTATTTAAAAAAAAAAAAAAAAAAAAAAAAACACCGCGGGGGAAAAATCTTAAATTTTAAGACAGAGACAAAAAACGTATATTTTTTATAAAAAAAAAAAAAAAAAAAAAAAAAGCAGCACGTAGGAGAGAACATTCAAGTCTTCCAGTATCCATACTTATTAGCGCGACTGAATGCCCGTGGTGAGTCTCACAGGAGCACGCCGTTGCAGCCTCTTATGTTACAACTCAGCCAGAAGCATTTATTCCCTTGTAATTAAGGCCAAGGGTGCAACCAGTGATGCGAATGGAAGCAATTACGTGGCTTGTTTAGCGCCTTCAACATTTCTTGAGTGTATATGTTTGTAGTCTTATGTTTGTTTGAAGTCCCACATGGCTTCCCCAGTTCTCCCTGATCCTGCAGGTGCAACCTCAGTTAATAACAGTAGCTAATCCCTAACTGGCATTTACTATATGCCAGGCACTGTCTCAGGGGCTTTAGATACATTAGCATAATCTACCCTTTCAAAACTCTATGAGGCTTCAGTGTGAAGTCTCAGGTCACCAAGGTAGACACAGAGGTGAGGTTCAAATGAAAGGGACATATCCCTGAGGTAGTCCTAGGAGAGGCCAGGAATGGAGTGGAGGAAGTAGGAAGGGAAAGGGAAGCAGCCATGGATGGGACTAGCTCAGGTCTTCAGGGTTAGCTTCAGCCTGGTCCTGTGAGCAGCTCTGGCTGCAGGCTGTGTGTGAGGGGGAAGAGCCTGGCTTCCACCCTGCTGCACAGGCTCTGGTTAGCCACCTCTGGGAGGGCAAGGAAGGGGTGTGTGTGAGAAAGAGATCTGGGGAAAGAGAGCATCGGGTGCACACTGAGGAGACTGGACAGAAACATCTGCATTGTCTGCTGCAGGTAGCTGTTATTTATTTATGTATTTTTTTAGAGGTTTTTGCTATAGGGCACGTTCGCTCGCCAGACAGACAGAGACAGAGAGACAGAAAGCGAGAAATCACCCCCCAGGGGGGATGGCCATGCCACAGTCCCTTTTCCTCCATTCTCCTCTTGGGATCTCGGGCACGCATGCACACGCACCCGGCGTGAGTTTTAAGCCACCGGGTCCGGGACGCGAACCGCGGTCGACTACGTGGGAGTCCAGCA
>NW_006159982.1:866958-899912 GCF_000334495.1 Tupaia belangeri chinensis | reverse complement strand
ACCTCTGGGAGGGCAAGGAAGGGGTGTGTGTGAGAAAGAGATCTGGGGAAAGAGAGCATCGGGTGCACACTGAGGAGACTGGACAGAAACATCTGCATTGTCTGCTGCAGGTAGCTGTTATTTATTTATGTATTTTTTTAGAGGTTTTTGCTATAGGGCACGTTCGCTCGCCAGACAGACAGAGACAGAGAGACAGAAAGCGAGAAATCACCCCCCAGGGGGGATGGCCATGCCACAGTCCCTTTTCCTCCATTCTCCTCTTGGGATCTCGGGCACGCATGCACACGCACCCGGCGTGAGTTTTAAGCCACCGGGTCCGGGACGCGAACCGCGGTCGACTACGTGGGAGTCCAGCAACATAGCCATTATGCTAACTGCTGGTCCCCAGGTAGCTGTTATTACTGTGTGACAGGTGAGGCCACTGGGTCTTTCCAAGATCTCAAAATTCCTATGTGGAATAGCTGGGATGTGAAACCCTGCAGTTTGGTTCTGAAAGCCATGTATTTAACTACCATACTCTCTGTGTAAGATCGTGCCCTTACAGGGTGCTATGGTATTACCAGTGCTTTTTCTACAGCTTTCAAAAGAACTGTAGAGCATAGACTACCTTGGATTTTTACTGGATTTCTGAAAATGCTGAAAGTATGACTGAATGAAATCTATTACTATTTTGCTGAACCAAAAAGCTTCAGATATCCAAGTCCCCCGTCTAAGGTAAGCTCAGGGAGCAGACTGAAATATGAGACAACTACTGTGCTTGGAAGGATGCTCTGCTCTCAGTCATAACTCATGGAACCTGCCCAGTTCTTAGATAATTATGTAAAATGTGATTCCACATGACTTTTTTATTACTATTATATTTTTAGAGGGATTTTTGTTAAAAGGTGCATGTGGTTGCAGGAGAGACAGAAAGAGACAGAGTGACACAAAGTGATAAATCACTCCCCTAGGGGAGGATGGCCACACCACAATCTCTTCTCCTTCATTCTCCTCTTGGGATTTTGGATATGCATGCACATGTGCCTGGTGTGAGTATTTTTTTTTTTTTTTTTTGCTATAGGGTGGGTACCCTCCCAGACAGACAGAGACAGGCAGAGAGATAGAAAGTGAGAAATCACCCCCCCCAGGGGGGATGGCCATGCCACAATCCCTTCTCCTCCATTCTCCTCTTGGGATGTTGGGCATGCACACGCACGTGCCCAGCGTGAGTTTTAAGCCACCGGGTCCAGGACACGAACTACAGTCGACTACATGGGAGTCCAGCAACATAGCCATTATGCTAACTGCTGGTCCCTTGTTTTTGCTTTTAAGAGAGATTTTTGCTATGGGTGCATGCTCTCGCTGGAGAGACAGAGACAGAGAGATAGACGGTGAGAAATCACCCCTCAGGTGGGGTGGGCATGCCACAATCCCTTCTCCTCCATTCTCCTCTTGGGATTTTGGGTATGCATGCACACATGCCTGGTGGGAGTTTAAGCCGCTGGGTCTGGGACTCAAACCACAGTTGACTATGGTAGGAGTCCAGTGATGCAACCATTACCCCATTTGCTGGTCCCACAAGTCTTTTTACTTTAACAAGACATATTTATACAGATGGTGTTTTTTTCTTCCATGAGACACACAGAGAGACAGAGAGAAGCACCACCAACAGGGTCCTCAGGCCACAACCCACCCCTAGTCTCGGCTAGCCCAGATCGTAGGTACGTCCATGCTGGTGCATAGAGGGCGGTCCTGAAATGCAAACTCTGGACCTTTCCTGTGTGGGTCCAGTTGTATTACCACTGTTCCACCAGCTGGCCTTGAAATCTAGTTTTACATTAAGATAATGTTCATTTAAGATGCTGCTACTGCATGATCTTAATCCACCACCCTGACTTTTTAAAAAATTAGTTTTGGTGTAACTTGATATCTGTTTTCTGAAACAATTTTTTTTTGTAGGGGAGAGGTTTTTGCTATAGGGTGTGTGCACTCATCAGAAAGACAGAGACAGAAAGCGAGAAATCACCCCCAAGGGAGGACAGCCATGCTGCAATCCCTTCTTCATTCTCTTCTTGGGATCTTGGTCACACATGCACACGTGCCTGGTGTGAGTTTATGCCATTGGGTCCAGGACTCGAACCATGGTAGACTACATGGGAGTCCAGTGATGTAGCTGTTATGCCATCTGCTGGTCTCAAGAAACAATTTTTTTTAAAGAAGGTTTTTTTTTGTTTGTTTTGTTTTTTTTTTTGCCATCAGGCTTGTGTTCTCACTGGAGAGAAAGACAGAGAGACAGAAATAATGAATGGAAAAGTGAGAATCACTCCTTGGAGGGATGGCTACATTGTGATCCCTTCTCTTCTATTCTCTTCCTGGGATCTTGGGCACACACACACACACACACACACACACACACACCTGGTGCAAATTTTGAATCACTCTTTCTGGGACTTGAACTGCAATTGGCCATGTGCAAGTTCAGTGACGTAATCACTATGCCACCTGCTGGCCTATCTGAAACAATTTTTAATTCTTTTTAAAAATATTTAAGAGATTTCACTTTATTTTTCTTAAAGGAATTATTTTTAAATTTCTATTTTGAAAGGGAATATGTACACTTACGTGTCTCCTACTTGATGAGAAAAGGGATAGTTTGTGCCTAGTGGTGGGTGACCAATAAAATAATCCCCTCAAGATTCTTAGGATGGCTCTGCTAGAATGTGAGTGACCAAGAGAGAAACAAGTGGGACCCAGTCTGCATCTGGAAGGTCAGCTGGAACCTTACTGGTCCTAGAAGAGGACTCAAGGAAGTGAAGGAGGGCTACACAGAGCAAGGTCACTTTAAGGAGAAGCCTTAAGAAATGGAGAAGTTGTCATTTTCTTCCTTTGTGTTTTGGCTGAAGGAGGGAAGACTCTTCTTTTCTTTCTTTTTTTTTTTTTTTTTTTTTGTTTTGGGGAGGTTTTTGGTATAGGACGCGTGTGCTCACCAGAAAGACAGAGACAGACAGAGAGACAGAAAGCAAGAAATCACCCACCAGGGGCATGGCCACACCACAATCCCGTCTCCTCCATTCTCCTCTCAGGATCTTGGGTTTACACGTGCATGTGCCCAGTGTGAGTTTAAGCCACCGGGTCCAGGACTTGAACTGTAGTTGACTACATGGGAGTCCAGCAACATAGCCATTGCACCAACTGCTGATACCATGACTCTTTTCTTCATATACTTGTGGAGAAGAACATGCTCTGGTGCATTCAACCCTAATCTCTGCTGCTCATCATGTCAACAGGGAAGGAGAGATTGACAGAGGGAAAGACTGACTGCTTGCAAAAGCTTGTGAGATCCTATATAATGAACGCTAACAGGTCTACAGTGCTTGCTAAGTGCAAGAAGCTATAGAGAGAGCGTCACATTTATTTACTCCTTAAAACTCTAACAATCATTGGAGGTGAGTACTATTATTATCTCCGTCTTTTAGAAGAGGACACTGAGGTATGCAAAGATTAAGTAACTTGTTCAAGACCACAGAGGTTAGTTATGGAGCTGGGACTCAAGCCCAGGTTATCTGCTTTTTGATTGCCTGCTCGTATCCATTACTCTGTTCTACCCAGCTGGAATGTAGATCACATTGCAATAATCGTCTGTAATTCATTTCTGAATGCTCTGTGATTTTTTTAAAAGTAGACTTCTTATTCTTGGTAATAGATTATTGGAGAAAAGTAGTTTTCTGATAATTTTGTAAATGTAAAATAAAATTTTTATAAAATGGTCTTGATGATATGAAGAATGAAACCCTCATACTATACACATTTGGAAACTTTGAAGAATAAGAGGTAGTGGGTCCAGCAGGTGGCATATTGGTTATACACTGGATTTCCACATGGCTGACTGCAGTTTGAGTCCCAGGCCTGGTGCCTTGAAAATCACACTGGACGTGTGTGTTTGTATTATAGAGTTCCCGGGAGAAAAGAGAGGAGAAGGAATTGTGGCTTGACCACCCCTCCACCGGGAGGGTGATTTCTCACTTTCCCTCTCAGTGCCTCTCTGTCTCTCTCTAGCAAGTCACTTCCCCCATGGCAAAAAACCTTAAAAAAAAAAAAAAAGAAGTAATGGCCAGGCAGACGAGGTTTCCATGCAGAATGATGATGCTTCTTGCCCATGGGGAGCTGGCACGGGCAGCTATCATGCCACTAAGTCACTCTCAATACTCAGCTGCTTGCTTAGAATTAAAGCCCTGGAACCAGGACTACTGAGCCTCATGTTACCCTAGTTTGGATGAGGGAGCACATTAGTGTGATATATTTAAACTTCAGGAACAGTTAAATTGAAGATTAGTTTTATTACCAAAAAGATAATGATAACGTATGCTATACTGGTGTTGCTCGTGGCTATTTGTTTCTTCTCCCCAAGTAAACAATTGCACAACTCTTTATTCTGTTGAGTCAAGCTGACCTCCTATGCCATTTGTGGACGGGAAGACATGAGTTCATTTGCAAAGGAGCCAGGGAGCCACAAGTGCCTCTGCTGCCCTCTAGAGGCGTGCTATGTCAAGACAGCTCATCTCCCAGCCTTGTCAACACATTGCGCGGAGATGCCACCATTCCTTCCTCTCCCGACTGAGTTTCCAATAGAGTGGATGAGGGAAAACGCTCTGAATTTCCAAACACAATAATAAGACTTAATTAAAATTCTCAATCAGGTCACTGATAGTTATTGTGTACTCAGGGAAAATATAAAGCTTCCTTTGTGTATTTCATACACCCCAATCAACCACTAAATAGAAATGACTCAAGTGTGGTTTTAAGACTATAAATAGAGCGAACATTTACGAAGCATTTGCCACATGCCAGGTAGTATTCTAAGTGCTTCACATACAAGGGGACTTCAAAACGTTTGTGGAGAAATGTAATGAAAGTACAAGTTTATTTTTATGCAAAAAATGTTGAGATCCATGCACAAGTTTTTACAAAATGCATTTTCTAGAAACACTGTGAAGACTCCTCATCTGAAGGGTTGTATTATTAGAGAATGCATAGGAGGTCAGCTTGACTCAACAGAATGAAGAGTTGTATTATTCGAGGTTATGATTAACCTGTTTACCCTACACAACAATCCTGTGAGGTGGATAGTAAGGTCATCTTCCTCTTATAACCAGGAAAACTGAGGCGAGAAACTGCTGAGTACTTCTCAAGATTTATGAGTGGTAGAACTGCATTCTAACCCAGATAGGTCTGGTGCATAGACTAGGCTTGTAATTACTTCACTGTATTACCACCTCTTTTGTGGCTACGAAGAGATGTATTAAAAATCTAATTTTTAGGTATAGTTTTACGAACCATCTTTAAACATAATCTGGTAGTAAGGAAACAGTAGGCTTGGATGCTTTAAAAATCTCAGCAAAATGATAGACAAAGGAGAAGAAGGAGGAAAACTGTACTAGGGATATAACAACCAATATAATTTACTGTTCATCATTAGATCCTAGATATAAGCAAAAGCTGCAAACAACATTATTGAGAAATTGGGAAATTTGAATATGAACTATATATTGAATAATAATATTAATTTTGGGGCTAGTACATGGCATGGTGGTTGAGGAACTGGATTTCCACATGGCTGGCCATGGTTCAAGTCTTGGACCTGGTGGTTTGCTTTCTTGCCCCTCTCCCATATGTTTCTCTCTGGTGAAATGAAAATAAGTGAATAAATGAGTAAAATTAAATAAATAATTATTTTTAAAAATGTTAAATATCTTGCATATGATTCTTCCATTGTGGTTTTATATATATATATATATAGGGTGAAATATCTTGATTATCAACACATTTCTATAAACCAATTCAGGAAAAACATAAAAAATATATGTGAAGAAGAAAGGATGAGAAAGTGAATGTGCCAACATGTTAAAAATTGGGAAACTAGTGTATGGTATTTTTCATATACTGGTTTTCAAAGTTTATTTATATAAAGAAATTCTTGGGAGAGAGAGAAAGATAGAGAGGCCCAGGACAGTCTCCGGCCACCTCACTATTTCCTGCCCTGGCCTTCCAGCCCCACGTGCCTGGCAGGTTTTAGTACTATCTGGGACCTTAACTCCAGTCAGCCACGTGGATCCAGCATTGCAGAGCAAGGTCACTACAGCCTATGTCACTGTGGGTGGGCCATTATATTTTTAAAGCATTTTTCCAGGTTGAAAATTTTGGACTAAAAAGTAGAGGAATATAAACTATATCTCAAAATAAGAGCCAGCTATGGATACAGCCATGTATCCATCTGGACCCCCAAATTGGCACACATGAGAGAAAGGTTGGAGTTGGGCAACCTTTAAAATCTGGAGACATGTGCTATGTGAGGATGAATGAGATGTTAAAGGTTATTTATTCATGTCTTTCTATTAATGTTGTGTATATACATTAGTGTGTATTCTTAAAAAATAAAATCATATTTTCCTCCCAATGAAAATAAATGATGCTAAGTATAAAACTTTCGATAAAACTAAAAATGATCTAATTTTAGTTTTGGAATTACTCTGTTTTTGTCTTCAAATATAGTTAAACCTTTCCTAGTTACTTAGCAAATACATATTGGTTATTCATTATGTTCCAGGTACTGACCTAGGTCCTGGGGATTCACTGAAGTCATGGTGCTCACTGTCGGGTGGGAGAGCCGGACAGTGAATGCGATGGTTCTGTAAAATATGGAGAATGCTAGAAAGTGATCGATGCCAAGGAAAAGTAGAAAAATAGAGCAGCACAATGGGACGTTGGGACAGGTGGTTGTAAAGAAGAGAGTTTCTAATTTTTTGCATTTATTTTATTCATTGTATTTATTTATTTATTTTTAATTTGACCAGAGAGAGAAAGGAAAAGTGAGAACGCAAGCCACCAGGTCCAGGACTCGAACTGCGGTAGGGCATGCCAGCCCTAAGGGTTTCTAATTTTAAATAGGACCCTCAAGTTATAATCATTTCAATAAGATCTCATGCTACCTGCAAGGAAAGTGGATGAGAACAGTGAAGAAGGACCTCTGGTGACAGCAGGGAGACTGTGACTGGAGCTGACTAAGCAAGAAGGAAAGAGGTGAGGATATGAAGTCAAAGAGGGAATACAGGATGAATTCACAGAGGTCATTATGAAGACTGGTTTAATACTGAACAAAATATGGCCAACAGGTGGCAGGGTGGTTAAGGTGCTGGATTCCTGCATGGTCAACTCCACAGTTCAAGTCCCAGACCTCGTTGTTTGAAAATCACGCTGGGTGTGTTTGTGTGTGTTTGTGCCCAACATTCTAAAAGGAGAAGAGATTACAATGTGGATAACCCCACTGGGGAGTGAGTTCTCACTTTCCCTTTCTCTGTCACTCTTTGTCTCTCTCCACCCAAGGACCCTTAAAAAAAGAAAAAAGAGAAAAAAAAACCCTGCTAAAACAAAAGGCTATCACATGATGCTTAGCAGAGGAGTGACATGTTATGACTTAATATTTTTAAGGCTCAATCTTATAGAGGACAAAGTAGGAGCAGGTTCTCCCTTTAGAAGGTGATTACAATAGTCTGAACAAGAGATGCAGTGGCTCAGCACAGGCTAGTGGAATTGTGGTGGAGAGATGTGATCAGAATCTGGGTATGTTTTGATGGTAGAACCAAAGAGAAAGTTTTACTGATAAATTGCATGTAGTGCTTGAGAGAAAGAGACAAGATAAAGTGACTCAATGTTTTTTCCTGAGCAACTGGAAAAATGAAGTTGTTATCCACCAAAATAGGGAAGACTAGGTAGAACAGATTTTGAAGGGGAGGATTAGGAATTTGGTTTTGGACATGCTGAGTTTGAGCTGTCTATTAGGCATCCAGGTGGAGATATAATAAAGGAAGTTGGATACAGAAGTCTTGAGGTTAGAGAGAGAGAAGGGACAGAGATTTAAAACTGGCCCTAATTGGTGTATAAATGGTATTTAAAGCCGTGGGGCTGGATAGAATGACCAAGATAATGAGTGTGGATAGAGAGGATGAGAATACTAAAGACTATGTCCTTGGAATTATTCTATTTTATGTGTTTATACTTACTATGTTTCTCATTTTTGTTTAGGGAATTGTTACACTGCACCAAACAAAAGGTAAAATAGATAATTTAAAAAATACTGAATATAGTCAATCAAATACTTAATTTGGAAAGAATATTAATTTTCCTCAATTACTTGGTTTTATTTTCTATAAATGTCTGCATTATTCAGATACTAGGACAGCTACATTTTGAGCTGCTTCATCATAGTGTTATTTAATCAATAATAGATTAATCTTTAGGACAATAAAGTTCAAAAGTGCTTGCAAGTAATTCTCTAGGAAGCACAATTCTCATTTGTGTTTATTTTCTGAATTACAATCAAATGTTTTGTTGAAATATGATCATTCTTTCCTTTTTTTTCTAATACTCATGACTTGACAGTTCGCATTGGCTGTGAAAAGTTATGCCCAAGCAGAGGTATTATTAATCAAAAACCAACAGAGGATAAGATTTTGCTTCTAGGCAGAGATATGTAAATATATTTGTTGTTTTATCTAATAAAGACAACTAGTGAAGATAAGGAATTTCACTTAACTGTAAATAAGCCCATGGATAGATATATTTATCAGCAAGGTCTGAATTTTAATGTCAGAACCACTTGAACACTTTGATTATATTAATAGTTAATTGAATAAATGCAGACAAGCTCATGAGCATTTTCCCCCCCACGATGAACTGTCTAATAGTAAGAGATTGTATATTGGTTTCCATGCTGAGTAAAAGAGAAAGCCACTGCATGATTTTGCACAGAGTGACATGATCTGACAACATTCGAGGTGTGTGATGAGTTTTATCAGTAAAGAAAAACCCGATTTAGCCCAACTGTTAAAATAAGGAAGTCCTCAACTTAGTTGAAAATACAGAGGCAGACCAAGATTCTGGGATTGCTGGCCAGGCATCTAGTTGTTTTTACTTGTTTCTTTTTTTGTACCTCTTGCTCTGCTCTCTGAATTGTTGTCTTCCACCCAAAGCTGGCTGTAGAGAGACTGCCAAAAGTAGCTGGGCCATTTACTTTCTTGAAAATGTCCAAGAATAAGGAATGCTCTTCTTTAACATCAGGCAAGTGATCCAAGCTTTGTGCCAGTTCTTGTGGCTATGGGAATGCCACATGTTGAAAGTCGTACAAGACCTCAGTCACCTGAGCCCTGCTACAACGTCGAAAGAATTCCCTGGACTGGGTTACTTCTTTGGAGATGTCCATGGGGTCAGGGCCCTTTGAAGCCTGTGAGTGCAGTACTGCAGGGTGGAAGAAGTGGCATGGTTGCTAGGGGATGAGCATCACAGGTACTCCATAGGGCCTGAATTGCCCAGATGATCAAAACTCAATTGATACTCCACTTGCATTTATTGTTGAGACTCAGCTTTCAAACTTTTTTCTCTCTCTCAAGGCTTCTCTCCATTTGATAGGGACAGAAAACCAATTATATTTACTTATGAAAAAATTTCAACATAAAGTCAGGAGAGGGGCTAGATAGTGGCACTGTGGAAATGCAATGTTCTCCATTGCTGGCCCCACATAGGAGAGTCTGGATTTCCGTCTTGGGTCTTCCCTGTGTACACAGCAGGCATACCCATGATCCAGCCTGGTTGAGGTCAGAGATAAATCATGTCATGAAGACCCTCACAGCTTCCAATTAGCTGTTTAATTTTCCATTTGAAAATATGAGCAGAAGGACCAGCAGTTGGTAAAATGGCTGTGTCATTGGACTCTCATGTAGTCAACCACAGTTCGAGTCCCGGACCCGGTGGCTTAAACTCAGGCTGGGCGTGTGTGCATGCGTGCCCAGGATCCCGAGAGGAGAATGGAGGAGAAGGGATTGCAGCATGGCCATCCCCCGTGGGGGGTGATTTCTCGCTTTCTGTCTCTCTGTCTCTCTCTGTCTTTCTGGCAAGTGCATGTGCCCTATAGCAAAAACAAACAAACAAACAAACAAAAAAACAAAAAAACACAAAAAACCTCTCCAAAAAGAAAGAAAGGAAGAAAGAAAGAGCAGATTACCACACAGTTGTGGAAACCTCTAATATAAAAAACAGAGACAGAACAACAGAAAAGGGAGGAAATAGAGATCCTGTGTAAAGAAAACAGAAAGAAACATGAGGCAAAAACTGGCCTCAGAACTATAAAAATGATTATATCTATGAAACAAGAACATGGTGTTACAGAAAAGAACATTAAGTGACTATAAGATAACTTTGGAATTAAAAATATGATTTCAGAAATGAAAAAGTAAAGACAGAATATAGTATAGTAACATTTCCAATAAAGTAAAACAATTTGATAAAGATAGAAAAATAAAAAAGATGAAAATACTTTAGAAGATCAGGTAAGAAATTCCCATATTTAAGTAAGAGTTACAGAAACATAAAATAGACCACCAGAAGGGATAGAAACTGTCAGAGAAACATGCCATAAAATTTTCCATTACTGCAATAATTGTATGAGCCTATCAAGAGCCTGGTATAATGGAAGAAAATAGATACACATTTTATAAGATGGCATCATAGAATTTTAGCGTACCAGAGATAAAGGGAAAGCCATAAAGTCACCAGGAGTAGGGAGCGGGGACTAAGTCACATGCATAGAATATCCGAATGGCGTCTGCATTAGCAATAGCAACACAGGCAGTTACAAGACAATGGAATAATGTCTTCAAAATTCAGAGAGTAAATTATTTCCAACCCGGAATTTTGTATCCTGTAAAACTTTTAGTGAGAGTAAAGATATTTTATGGCATGCAAGGTCTCCAAAACTCTGACTTTTATGACCCCTTTTCCCATAACTTGTAAGGAGAATGGTATACTAAACAACAGGGAAATAAATCTAGAGAAATGACACGGTATCTAGGACACATAACAATAGAGAGAAAAAATATCCTAGGATACAAGTGAAGTGAGATCCTAGGACATCAACTGCAAGGTGGGCCTACACTGTACCTGGTCTCATTGGCGACAGTCAGATAAAACTGAGAGTATTCTTGATCTTGTCTTCCCTCAGAGAAGATTCACACTTTCAGAGAACATCTAGAAAACAACACAAGTAGAAAAACGAAACAAAACAAAACTCTGGGAAAACAAAATGTTGTTCAGAATAGTAAATACAATGATGGTAATTATATTCCATAGTTTGTTGACCTAAGACGCCATCAATTATAAGATGCACCAATATTTTATGTACCACTAAAAACACCCCCAAACAACCCCCCCCCAAAAAAACCCTCTGTAATGAAATGACGCAGTGACTTATTAGTCCCGTGTGGTGTCTGAATCAGCCACACCAATCTTCTGTTGCTTTGAAATATTTTCCATCTATATTGAGGGATGTGGTGTATTTTTCTGTCTTCAGGTATGTTTGCTGTTATTGGGAGAGCTTTCCATATTCTTATTAACCAACATAGCATAGTCTCATTGACTCACGAGTTTCTTTTTTTTTTTCTTAGCTTTTATAAAGCACTTAGTTATGCTTTGCAAGAATTGCTGTCATTCCTCCAATGACAAATATGTTCTTTATTATGGATAAATTTATGGTCTGCTTTTTTATTTCTATTTCTGTCTTTCTAGGTATACAATAACTTTGTATTCTAAAGCCAGTTCTTTTTGAAGATACTTTATGTAGTAGTTAAACTCAACATGGGTAATGCCAATCATGCACAGACCCAACTGAAGTTATGTCCTTGTCAATAGCTTTGACCAAACTTGTTCACCTGCAATGAAAAATATATCGCAATGGCTGTCTGGCTAATAGCAGTTGAAAGACATACCCAGCTTTCAGAGATGTTAAGATGTAGGGACAAAATTATTTTAGAATCAAGTTAATGAAGCTGCTTACTTTATGATTAGGGTAAATATCATAAATATACCATAAGCACTGAATGTAACTAACCAAAAACTAAGATATAACTGTAGTGGGAAGATATGGGGGCAGAAAAAACAATACATGATGGTATTAAACACAGAAAGTGTCTAAGATACAGAAAGCCATCTTCAAAAAAGTCCATGGAAGATAAATATTATGAAAAAATTATGCATAAGTTTTTCAAAATTTTTGCATTAAAACAAACTCATACTTTAATTATCATTCCACAATTTTTTGAAGTCTCTATGTGTATACAGGAAGGTTTATGTATGTTCAATTTGCAAGGAGAAATACGTGCAATAGTTATGGGTACAGCAGTGGTGGTGAAGAGCTAAATTCTTCATTTCTAATTTCCCGTTAATGCCTAATTTTGAAAACTCATACAAGTACATATGTTATTGGAAGATACTATGAACACAAAGGATGGACAGTGATGCAGTGGTAAAATCAAATGCTCTGTGAGTTTGACCCCATTGAAAAGGTTCACATCCAGGGACCTCTGTGAGTATACCAGGCATATGTGTTGTTTGAAAGCTGGGGAATCCGATTTCTTAGTCAAGAAAGGATGAGTCTGGGAATAGGTCACAGTGTCAAGACCCCCTTGGAGGTGGTGCTGTCTCTGTCTATCTTACTCATGTAAAGAGTAAATCAATTTTAAAAATACATTTCAACATAAAATAAGTAGATAAATTGCTCTGGAGAGCAGTTCTGGGGTCAGGTGACTATTAGTATTATTTTTAAAAAATATTTATTTAATATTAATTATTATCACTATTTTTAACTTAATCAAAGAGAGAGAGGAAGAGAGAGAGAGAGAGGAAAGAGAAAGTTAGAAAGCAAGCTGCCATGTCTGGGACTTGCACTATAGTCAACCACGTGAGAGTCTAACACCTTAACTACCCCGTCACCTACCGGCCTCTATTATTATTTTTTAAATAAGCCTTTGAATTATTTGAAATTTTAGACTATGTATATTTATCAAATACAAAATTTAAATTAGAAGTGAATCAGTGATGACACAAAGATTGCTAAAATTTTTCTATTCTTAGTCAATTATTTTGAAGCTTACCAGTTTTATTTGACTTTTAGAAAAACCTCAGAAATAATTTTTGGATGGCAGACGTAATATACAAGATGTGACCTGAAGTGTGCTGTAGATCTATTACTCTTCTGGGATTATACTGAACTAAGAAAGATACCTGTGTTGTTACTGACAGCGAATATTTATGTTTGGGTTCAAACCTAATCCTACCTATAATATGTAGACATGAACAACTTTTCTTTCTTCCTCTTTGTCTCCTAGGCATTATATCTGGCTGGGCTTTTACCAGCTCCAAAGAGTCCTCCTTTATATATTGTGATGATAAACTTCCCTCCTTTGCAATTTAATTCCTCTTTGTGGGTTTTCCCTCTTCTGCTCACATCTTAGGCTGCTTGTAGGCTGGTGGATCAGATATCTTAGTCAAGAGTAGTTTTTCCCATTTAAAAAACAATCTGAACTCTGTTAATTTGTAACGACCAGGATAGCATGATTTGATGAAAAAGATCTGGACCAGGAGTCAGGAGACTTTGACTTCTCTCCCAACCAGGCCACCTGAGCCTCATTCCTCTATCCCTTAGTTTTCTCACTTGTTAATGGAAAGGTTTAGAATAGAAATTCTCCAAGGTTTCTTATAGTACTGTATGGTTGTGAGTGCATGCATTTATCTAAATGCTTTATACGAGATTAATGTACAGTATGAATCGTGACTTTTCCATTAAGCTCTGGATATAAGTGTATGCAATGGGTTGACAAATAAGAATATAAAATAAAGAACTAAATAGAAAATATTTGGAAAAAGAACATAAAATTTTTAAGTAAAAAAACCCTCATTATTAGTGTTACTTCTCATGCTGGTGACTAATATATAGCGTGATATTTTAGGGATAAATGCTTCTTAACTGCTTACAGCATATTTGTGAACAAATGGGGCAAACATTTTTAAATATTGCTTCTAAGCAAATGACTTTAAATATTAATCCATTAGATTTTTATCCTGCTACCACTATCACTGTCTGTTTTATGTACCCTCTGTCGCTGCCAGCCAGGGCCGAATCTGACTTTGCAAAATCAGATGAATAATTACTTTGAAAACGTAAGTCATCTATGCTTAGTTAATTGAAGAAATCGAGCCTATCCTAAGAAACAATGCCAGACTCTTACATAAAATGTTCTGTATATGTACAGTATGCAGCATCTAAGAAAAATATCCTTAATTTAGTTACTGTATTTAATAAAAATGGTAATAAACATTGCTCTAACAATAAGACTTATGCCAAACTCAGAAGGCTATACTGTGCTTATTTTGCTATCAGTAATCCTGGCAGTGTGGTCTTTGTGCTACTGGAGAATCAACCTATACTTAGAAGACATCGGCTTTTCCTTTCTCAGTTCTTCCACCTCTAACAAATGCCATGCCATGAAGGGAAACCAGGTGAACAACATTGATTCATTCTTATTAGCTGAAAAAAATAATATGCAATTTCAAGTCTTTATTCAAACAATTGCACATTTTTTATTACTTAGAGCCCTTAAGTTGTGTATGGATCACTCAATATAGGTCATGATCTCAATGGTTTTCAAATTCTGATAGACACTAAAAAATAAAATTCTCAGATTTAATTTTTTTTTCAAATTCATATGCCTGGAACTCATTTCTCAATATTTTGCTCCATCTGTCTACATCCTCAAAAATTATACTAAACGCTAAATCAACTATCAACCAAAGACTGAAAAAAACTGATCTAAAAGACAACTAAACCCTTTAATGAAACGTTCCTGATGCAACAAATTTATTGTAAAATCCACTTGAAAGCTAAACCATTACTTGAGATTTGATTATCCTAAAATCCACCTGAATGGTAGATGCTAGTCCATTACTGTAGATGTGATCTTTGGAGGAAAATGTTAGTGATACGTTCTATTAGCTTACTATGCGCTAGCCTATTTGTTTTAAAATATTTAATTATTTCAAGGGAAATAACTAGTTGTATTCAGTTTTAATCATCTTCTTTTGGGGGGGAAGTCGTACTGAATTATTTATTCTATATTTCTCAAAGTTTGTGGTGCAGGGAAATCTTTAAGTCTTAGGACATACCCTGAAAAAAATAGGTAAAAAAAAAAATCACGTTATCACCCATTTTCAAGATCTTACTTCCCCTTTGACTCTCCCTCATTTGTACTTAGAACCAATAACCATGATATGTAACCATTTTCCATGATAATACTTAATTACAGAACCACACATATTTGTAAGCTCTTGCTACAACCTCCCAAGTCATTTCTTCCCTGATTCTTATATGATATCGTGGGTAAAAAAAGTCCAAGAGACACAAGAGTTACTAGTAGAGTTCTTCTTTGCCCCTCCCCCATTTTGTTTATTATTATTCATGACAAAAAATAATAGAGTTAGGTGTGATGGGCGTGGGGGTAAGATTGGGAAATTTTGACATACCTTGTTTTGTAGGAAATTAATTTTCTTCATGCAATCTTCTCCCCAGTGGATCTTGGTGAACTGCATGTTTTTGACATAGATAGAAGGCCACAAGATAAAACTAGCTCCACATGCAGTGTGGAACTGTACTGTGACTTTAAAACATGGCTGGGCTGACTGGGTACACGGTGGCCTTCAGGTGAGGCACTCAGCAGGGCCCTCCATGGCCTTCTAGTTGGCCACCTGAAAGTCCTCTTTCTGTTTTCACTTCGGGCCATGGACAAAGCCCTAGACCCCCAGGTCCAGACCACCTTTCCAGACTTTAGAAACCAAAGTCTTTCTTGGGCTCGATTTTATCCCATCTTTTCCTAGATAGATTCTTTAATTCACACACACACATGCACATACTTCACTTTCCAATGAACATGATGAAGGGGAGAGAAAGAAAGGTGAAGAATCCAAGGGAACAGAGAGATCCTGTCTTTTATCTCAAGTCTCTTTGCTTCTATGGTTCATGGGACTTTGGTTTTGGAGTCTCAGCCCAATTTTAACGTTCGAGCTGCCTATTACTAGTGGAAAAGGGGGGGAAAAAAGAGCCGCTTCCCTGTCTCTTTGCCTTCATCTGCTGTTCACGTGGAAGTGTGTGCGGCTGACCCAAACCTCGCTGACATGTCAGCGTGCAGCCGCAGGAAGAGGGGTGTTTGATTTATAAATGGAATGTATAATAGGCACGATGCCTTCTGAGCCGAACGTTCATGGAAAATCACATGCCGCTCACATGAGGGACCAAGATCTTTTTTTATTATTTTAATGAATTGAGTTTTTTCAGTGCACCAGGGAGATAAGAAGATACCTGCCAATAACCCTCTGATTGTGTCCTCGGCCAATTGGTGGGCTTGAACATGGGTACTCCTCTCGTCAATTGAGTTTGTGTGTTAAGTCAAGGTTTAGCTTTGGATTTGAAGCTCTCGCTCAAACAAAGCCACAGACGCTCCGACAGTGGAAACCATCACATAATTCTCCCCTTTGTTTCTTTAAAGAGCACGGGGTTGGTATAAAAAATCCATTTTGGGAAGACTCGGTCTGAAGATAATGATAGTGAAGATGAGAAAAGACAGCAGGTTGTAAGTTCTGGCCTAAGTTAGGAAAGAGGAGGGGGAAAAAAGGTTGAAAAGGTAATAAACTACAGCAAGGCCAACAGATCAACCAACATGAGAAAAACCAACAGGTAACAAGGGGCCTCTGGAGCTTCTGAAGAATAGAAATCGGTAGGAGAGCGTTTTGAATGAGAAATAAAATGCTCCTTCCTGTCAGGGAGGAAGGGAGGTGCATGGTGCTTGAGAAACAGAAGAAAAAATGCAATTAAAACCCAGATATGAATAAAGATCAGGTGAGAGAGGATGTCACCCGGTGGCCTTTGGAACTGTACTTCTGCTGCCTCCCCAAATTATTTTTTTCCTGGAACAAAGAAACAATGTTGTGGAAAAGTGGGTGCCAGATACCTTAGGAAAATGAGACACAGTGAAGCGGATAAAGGAGACATAGACAATTGCAGTCATATGCCGGAAACTGAAGGCAGCTGAGGCCTGAGACAAAAGATGAAAATTCCGAGCCAGCAAGATGACTGAACCATGGGAAGGAAGGAGGGAAAGATGATTCACAATAACATTTGAAAGACATTGGCTTGAATATTTATTAGCGGGTTTGCACATTGCTTGGCCTTGGGGGACTGCCTTTGTTCAGTGAGCCATTTCCCAGTTTTAAGGCAATAAACAGGAAAAGAGCTTGAAAGATGGTCGCGGATGCTTGGTACACAGTGTTTGAGAACAAACCTGAGATAAGACTTTGGCTCTGAGAGAGTGATGGATTGGCGGCATTGTCACCTAGGAGGATCATCTCCCTCCAGACTCTAAGAGGAAATGCATGACTAAAATGCTGTGAAGGGATTCCTGGTCGTGAGATTGAAGTTTCTACCACATCCTAGTTTTGGGATAATTTTATTTGTATTTAATTCATCCAAGATAGAGACAAGAATAAAAAAAAAAATGAGTTAGGCCAACTATAAGATAACTAAACATTATAAAGCCATAAGTGATTCTCCTTTGGGGATATTACACTTATATATTTACCTGTGTTCTTTCATAAAAACATGCACATCAGAGACCATTTTAAGTGAAACTTACTGTCCATTCATAATTTTCTCAGAAAATAAGACTGAAGGATAATTTATGGAAAAGGATGATCATGATCTTTGAAGATGCTGTTCTTAAAATGTTAGTGATGCACTAAAAAATGTGATTTTCTTATCCTCCCTTATTGGCATAAGGACCATCGGCAAGGGATTTCCCTCTTATTACTTGTTCGTGACAATAAAAATAATTTTTTCTAAACCAATCAAAGACCTAGTTATGTAACTAGTTAGTTGTTTATTCTGGTGATATAAAACCACTCTTAACTGTGGCATTGTTGTTTAAGTATTTATAGGAAAATTCTGTCCAAAACGGGAAACAAGAGAATCTGAATATAAATGAAAAAAAAAAAATCCAAAAGTTGAGAGATTATGCCAAATGGCATAAGAAAAGACAGAGAAGACTAGAAAGTAAACTTGGAAAACAGAATTGTCTGAGGCATCAGTGAGCCCCTGAGTTGGCTCACGGTGTTTATGTGCAGTTAGCAGAAAATGAATGCCCTTGCTAATCTTCTAGAGCACTCTATCAGGGAGTAAGTGCACCAGCACTAGAGGCAGCAATAGAAAAGGAATTAAGTCCTTCCTAGCTCAGTACTCAAAGCAGCACACAATTCCACTCTGGGGCTTGCAGAGGGTTGCCTGGACTACCAGCAGACACAAGGCCTTCTAGAAATGGGGCAGTTGGTGGGGCCAGCAAGTGGCATGGTAATTAAAGTGCTGGAATCCCATATGGCCAACCACAGTTAAAGTCCCAGACCTAGTGGCTTGAAAATCACACAGGATACATGTGTGTGCATGCCCAAAATCCCAGGCAGAGAATGGAAGAGAAGGATTGTGGCATGGTCATTCCTCTGGGGGTTTATTGCTCACTTTCTTTCTCACTATCACCCTCTGATGAGTGCATGTTCCCTATGGAAAAAAAATTAAAATAAAGTAAAAAAAAAAAAAAAGAATTGGGGCAGTTGGAGGACAGTACTCAAAAGAAACATTGACTTATGTTGAAAATGAATTGGATGGTCAGAATCCCAACATCTACAAAGGGATTATTGGCATCTATGTCTTTTGGGGGGGGCATCAGGGCAGTCTGGAAAAATATGATGTCCACAGACACTTTATTTACCCTCCTCTCACATTGACCGAGTATATATACCTAAGCCAGCTGAGATAGAACCATGGTGGTTTCGGGCTCTTCAGTTCACTGATAAACAAAATTCTCCCTGAGTAGATAAGGTGAAGAACAAAGTCTATGTCTTATACAATCACTGCTTTAATAAATAGATAAGAGCCATTGTAGAAAGGAGTCATAGCCAAGAAGGCAACAAATTTATCTCTTATGTCCCTGATGGCAAACCCAGGTAAGAACATTTCTGAGGAATAGATAAAGATTTAGGGGATACTCCGAGAGGCAATTAATTAGACCTTGTCTTAGACAACTGTGAGGGGTGTGTGTGTGTGTGTGTGTGTGTGTGTGTGTGTGTGTTTGTGTGTGTGTGTGTTTGAGGGGCAGGAGGTAAGTTGAGAAGAGTCATAATCAGTCCTTCTTAAAATCAGAATAGCTTCAAAGGAGGATAAAGGGGCTATAAAAACATTTTAGCTAAGTTTCTCTAAGAAAAATTCTCAGACAACTGAAATAAGCTCTTTCCTTTTCCATCTTTGGAGCCGTGCTTTTAATTGAGACGCTCTTGAAAAGACACAGAGCAAGGCAAGTGGACACGAGCCTCTTCAGAGTTCTGAAGCAGGGCAGCAGAGGGTGATGGAGGTGAGAGAATTATTAGAGCAGAACATCTTTAGAGAAGAAACTCAGAGTCATAAAGCAACTTCTGATTTGTAATTAGCGCACATTCCATTATACCAATTAAAAATACACATGTCTATGACAATAACATAAGAACAAATTCAGAATATATAAAAACGTCAAATTTCTCCTTTTTAAAAAAGCTTTATTTGTTTATTATTCTTCAGTTTGACCAGAGGGAGAAATAAAGTCACCATATCTGGGACTTGAACTGAGGTCAGCCATGTGGAAATTCAACACTTCAACCAGCACACCACCTGCCAAACCCCACAGTTCTTTCTTTCTTGATGCAAAGATTTAGAAAATGTAAATGCCTTCAGTTAAAAGACATTATCAGAGCTAGGTGGTGGTACAGTGGTGACACATCTGGATTCCCATGGCAAAGGTCCTGGGTTCATGTCCCAGGTTCCTGAGAATGTTGGACATGCATCCCATGATCTGGGCCATCTGAGACCGGGAGTGGGTCTTGGTATGAACATCCTGTTGGGGTTGCCTCTCTTTTTTCATAGAAAAAATCAACTTAGTAAAGAGCAACATTAGCAACCACACACACACACTTTCCTTAAAATTGATATGAGATTTAGTGTCTATAGTAAAAATTCTCATTTCCTAGGGATAAGTTTTATATACCTGGAAAGCCTAAAATGTGGCAAACATTAAGGTAGTATGACAATAAAAATATATATACTGAGCTCATGTCAGCAATGTTTTGTCTGGTGTTTAGATAAGCTGCATCTAATTCATCTGGAATGTTCGATTAAAGGGCAGATTCTTGGACCCTCACTGGACCTGAGCGATCAAGCACTCGGAATGGGTAGGTAGAAGGGTGTGCTTGTCAACAAGCAGCCTCGGAAATTCCGAAGCATGCGACATTTTGTGATCCTAGCTCTTTAGGGAGGCAACAAGAATGCACTGAGATCTGTAATTCCAATGGAAAGAGAGGCCCATGCAGAGTTCATCAGCCAAGAACCACTGTTGTCATCTGATGCTGCCTTGAAGGTGGTGTGGTAGCTAAGGCTCTGGACTCCCACGTGACCAACTGTGATTTGAGTCTCGGATCTGGTGGCTTGAAAATCACACGGGACTTGTGTGCATGTGCGTCCAAAATCCCAGGAGGAGAATGGAGCAGAAGGGATTGTGGCTTGGCCATCTCCCCGGGGGTGATTCTTCACTTTTTCCATCACTATTTCTCTAACAAGTGCACGTGCCCTATGGCAAAAAACAAACAAAACAAAACAAAACAAAACAAAAAAACATAGAGCAAACAACAAACAAAGAGCTTTAGAAAACAAAACAAAACAAAACACTGGCCCTCTACATCAGCGCTGCTGGTTTTTTGAAAACGACAGTTAATTTGGTTTATAGGGAGGTGATAGGGGGAATGCCCAGCAGTGTTTCAAAGTCAGAGAGGTCCTGCATGTTTGGAGTGAATAAGAACTTTTTTTAAAGTCCCTTTTCTTCTTTTTTTAAAAGTTTATTTCTTTTTTTCATGAGAGAGAGAGAGAGAGGCACTTGATAAAGCCTCATGCTGTGATTCCCCTCCCCCCAAGCCTTCCCAGCCAGCCAGGATCAGGGACACGCATGCGCACATCCCGAGGGCATGGGTGAGCCTGGGATTCCATCCCGATTTTCCATGTGGCTTCCAGTGCGGTAAGAGCATTGCACTACTGTGCTGTTGTGGCTGGGCAAGGGACAGGCTAACGTTACCCGCAGAAAAGTCTGCATTGTGTCTTGGCAGTTTGTCCTGCCCTGTGGAGTTAGCTGACGTAGGCTAGGAGGTCCTTGCCTGATTGACCTGCTGGGCTATACAGACAATTCCTAACTGGGTGGGCTTTTCCTATCTGCGGCTTCACTTCCATGAGCAGTGAAACAAAATCTCCAGACGTTTTCTTGTACAATGTTAGATCCAGCTTGTATTTAAAATTATTTAGAAATCTGTATAAGATTTTTTTTTCTGAGAAAGGTTTTATAAAATTTTTTTAAAAATTAACTTTGCTTATTTATTTATTTATTTATTTATCTATTTATTTTTTGTTTTGACCAGAGAAGGAGAGAGTGAGAGAGAGGGAAAGTGAGAAAGCAAGCCTCCAGGTCTGGGACTTGAACTGCAGTTGACCATGTGGGAGTCTGTCACCCTTAACCACAATGGCACCTCCTGTCCCCAGAGAGAGAAATTTTTGCTATAGATTCCATGCACTTACTGAAGAGATAGAGATAGAAAGCAAGAAACCACCCCCCCCCCATACACACATACACCCCCAGGGGAGATAGCCACACTGCAATCTTTTCTCTTCTATTCTCCTCTTGGGATCTTGAGCACGCACGTACATGTACCCAGTGTGAGTTTTAAGCCTCCAGGTCCAGGACTTGAACCGTGGTCCACTACGTGGAAGTCCAGAGATGTAACCATTATATCATCTGCTGGTCTCCTAAAATAAGATTTCTAAGAGAGGAGGCTTTTTCATCACTTCACCGCATCCTCGTTTTGAGTAAGTCAGTCAACCCTGGCATTCAGAGACCGTGGGAAAGCCTACAAGCTTACCTTTGTGACTTACTCCATCCAGTCCTCCACTCTGAAGAGTACTGTCCTACCCAGGGCAGGATCGTCTCGGGTTCCCTTCCATACCTTTCCTCTTCTCATCACTCCCTCTCACTTCAGCCTTGTTATCCTCTCACAGCGCTCTTACTCAAATGAACTGCATTCTGATTTTCAAACAGCTTTCTTTTCTACATGTTTAGATGTTTTCTTGCTTTACTCTCATCCTTCAGGCTACCAGATCTCAAAGAAGGAGCTTTAGAGCATGTTTCTAGAAACCGTGGAGAAGAGGCTCTTAGGGGGCTGTCTTCTCCACGACCTTGCCTCCCTGAATGGAGAAACAGATGAGTGAGACAGATTCCAAGGTCACCTTGGAGTTCCAGGGAGTTCCCTGCTTCTTACAGTTGCCGGATGGCAATGGTGATGACGATCGTGGTGGTGCTGATGGTAAATGCCCATTCCTCTGCGGGGCCTGCAAATGCCACAAGAGCTTCCCTTTACACAGCGGAGAGCAGCTGCAGTTCTGTCACACTAGTCCACTGCCAGCCTCATTGGCAGCAGTAGGTCAGTGATGTTACTCCTCTGCCAATAGGCAGAACACTATTCTATTAGAGATGGGACAGAGGAAGTGATACATAAATGTAAGACAATATAGTCCTTGTTGACTTAAAAGTTTTTAAGACAGCGGGTAAGCAAGTATATATATGTGAATATATACCATGTATTTGTGAACATATGTATATGCATACCATATGTATGTGTATATGTGGATAGTCTTCCAAATGTTCACAGAAAGTGCATTTTCTGAACAAACTGTTCATGAGTTTAAAATTTTTTTGTACCAGAGTAAATTTGTACTTTAATTTCATTTTCCATGAAAATTTTGAAGTCCTCTCATATTTTAATATCTATTTACATAGGTTCTATGTACGTACATATATATGTATATATACTAAATATGTATGTATATATGTATATATACTAAATATACTTTAATACGTATATTTTGTTTTTGTTTCTGATTTTACTATAGGGCGCATGCCTTCACTGGAGAGAGACAGAAAGAAAAGTGAGAAATCACCCCCCTCCATAGAGGATGGTCACACAGCAATCCCTTTTCCTCTATTTTCCTCTTGGGATTTTTGGGCACACATATACATGTACCAGGCGTGTTTTTCAAGCTGTAGGATCTGGGATTTGAACCGTGTAGCCAGGCACGTGGAATCCAGCTGCCCTAACCTCCACACTATCTGCTGGCTTCTACACATATATTTCAATACTTTATTCAACCTCAGTTTTTTGGACAGCTTGATAAAAGCTGAAATAGAAACGTACTGAAGAGCATTTATGAATGAATGAGTAGAAAGGTAATTGCTAAATAATCATAGTGTGGAGGAAAAAACAAAGAACGCTATTTGGGTTCAAAGGATTAACTAAAATAAATAAATTAGCCTATTGCTATTGTAGCATCATAAAACATAAAGTGCTCAATAAATATTTAATGAGTTACTGAAAGTTTGGTTTTGTTTTCCCATTAAAATGCGTTAAGAAAAAAACCCCAAACAAACAAAGCTAAAAATATATTGCTCTCCATGTGGGAAAACCATGATCACTAAGAATTAAGAATTAATCCGCTTCAAATATTTCTATGAATTATCAGCTACTTTTGAAGGATTCACGGCATTGTTGACATTAACTGGGATTTCCAGGAAATCAAGATTTGATTTAAATTGAGAGATGTAAGATTTTATGAACCCAAAGATTTAAAAGGCATTAAAATAAATGTGGACTAATCCCTTAGGGATATCGGTCTAGGATTAGATTATGTTCCTATGATGAATCAGAAATGCTCAAGAAAATGGATAAAATACCATGCACATATAAAATCTGTGTTTTACCTGGAAAATACAGAGGACAAGATATTTGTGTTGATATTCTGTAGTATTTGTAAATCTCGTTTGCAAAATGTGCTTAATTTTATGTAAATATGTATCATAGAATAATGTCATAAACACAATGGATATTCTGCTACTTTTTCAGAAGGGAAATAATGCCTACATCTGACAATGCATAGTCATAGAGCGACACAGTTGCATGGATCTTTAAACCCTGAACCACCTAGTGATACCCCTCCCTTCTCAGGAGAGGAAAATGAGGCTCAGAGGGGGATGCAATCTGCCCTGGGTCACACCCATGGAACCCAGCAGGGACAGGTCTAATAATGAGGTCCACAATTTGCATCTTCTTTAGAATTATGATGTTATAAAATTTTTTAAACTTTTTGCCAGAGGACATATGCACTCACTGGAGAGAGAAGAGGGAGAGAGAGAAAGGGAAAGAGCACTCCTTGGTGGGGATGGCAGAGAGAGAGAGAGACAGAGAGAGACAGAGAGAATGAGAAACTAACCCCTATGAGCAGTGGTCACACCGCCATCCATTTCTCCTCCATGTCTCCCTCTCTTTAGAATTTTGGGCACACATACATGCTCAGTATGTTTCTCCAGCCACTAGGTCTGGGATTCAAACTGTGCAATTAATTGATCATGTAGGGTACAGCCACTGTAACCACCATGTCATGGGCTGGCCAGAATCATCGTCTTTGATAGATGGTAGTAATAAGAATAAGAATTCTTGAAATTGTCCCAATTATTCTATCTTTTTTTGCTGAAAATGTGATAGAAGAAGAGCTAAGTCCTTTGCAAAGAAAGAACAAACCGTTCACTAAAATATGCAAGGAGTGTAAGGGAGAAAATATGAGACCACATCGAGGAGTCTGTTTAGCTGCCAAGAGACCCCAAAATAGTAGTAATGATAACTAACATGTTTTGTATGTTTACTATTTTCTAAGAGTGTGTGCTGAGCATTTTAAATTATTTTTATTTCATTTACTTTTGAGATATATCGTCTAATTTGCTAATAACCAACCCTATAATTATTATTAAGCTGCCTGTAATAGATGAGAAAATGGGTTCAGAGAGGGTAAATATGACTTGCTTATGGTTTGATAACCCAGGATTTGAAACCAGGCAGCTGGACTCTGGATCCTTAGCCAGGGTGTTAAGCTTTATACTATGTCCCATAAAGGAGAGGAATGTACTACTAACCTCAAGGGGAAGTTGCAGGTAGAAGTATTTACATAGATGTCTCCAGAATTCAAAGAAAATCTACCTTCAAGCTATGTCAGAGAACCAATCTGTCATTTTACTTAAAATATGCCGCAGGGCCAGCTGGTGGTGTGGTGGTTAAGACTGTCGGATCCATTGTGGCAGATTGTGTGGTTCAAGTTTTGGACCTGGGACCTGGTGGCTCAAAATACGTGCCAGTGTGTGTGCATGCATGCCCAAGCTCCAGAGAAGAGGATACATAGTTATCTAATCCGAAACTGATTTCCCTAAGAGATTGTGGTGTGGCCAGTCACCTTGGGGAGTACTTTCTCACTTTCCCTCTCCCTCTCTCTGTTTCCCTTTTTGGTGAGTGCATGCACCCTACAAAAAACTTCTCATGAAGAATTCCCACCTGTGAAATACAACAAAACTTGATTTTTTTTTGAGAGGTTTTTGCTATAGGGCGCGTGTGCTCGCCAGACAGACAGAGAGAGACAGAGAGACAGAAAGCGAGAGGGATGGCCACGCCACAATCCCTTCTCCTCCATTCTCCTCTCGGGATCTTGGGCACGCATGCACACGTGCCCGGTGTGAGTTTTAAGCCACCGGGTCCAGGACACGAACCGCGGTCGACTACATGGGAATCAAATGACATAGCCATTATGCTAACTGCTGGTCCCAAAACTTGATTTCTTAAAAAAAAAAAAGAAAAAGAAAAAAGCTTTATTAACAAAATTTCCTTTGTTTAACAGCCATTTTTATTGAGATACTTGCAATCTGAAATTGAGGTATCGTTGATTCATGTAAAGTGGCATAATACAACGTCAGAGCATTGTTGTGGTAAGCTCAATAGAATTATTTACTTAATTTTATCTCTTATTACTATTACTACTATTATTTTCAATTTGAACAGAGAGAGACAGAGTGGAAGAGAAAGGGAAATAAGAAAGCAGGCGGCCAGGTCTGGGACTCAAACTGTGGTTGGCCATGTGGGAGTCCAACACCTTAACCACTGTGCCACCTGCTGGCCCCAACCGGTGGCTGTTATTAATATGGGCTGAGTGTCTGACTGAGAAATCTTAGTCTACTAGTGTAATTAGGTGGGAGAACAGATTATCTGTACCCAGAGAGAATTATAATATCAGTTCTACTTGGTTACCACCCAGTCTGTTCTAGCTCCACAATTTCTCCCCGCCTCTGAGTAAAGTAACATTGCTTTAATAAAACTGCAGTTTTTGAAATGAATGAGACTGACAGAAAAAGAAGATAAATTATATAATACTTTCATAATATCTGACTATTTTCATTGTTTTAAAAAGGAGCATTTACATAATTAATCCACATTACATTTTAATTTAAAAATTCAGTTTCTTTTATAGGATGACATAGCTTATATAAATAGTATGTGTCCAAAGGAAATATAGCTCAAGGGTTATTATCACAACAAATACGACTGAAGTTATTATCTCTGATATCTGAAACATTTTCAAGTACCATCTAATGACTCACTTATTTCAGGATCCCTTTCATATACTAGCATTGCGATGAACTAGGAGAGTTGGGAGTTTGCTGAGACCTGTTTTTATTTGAAAATTTATAAATAGCACCTGTTTATAGGGTATGGTATATTTTGTAAGAACAGTGCTCTGAAAATAAAGTGGAGAAGAATGTATGGATATAACTTTATCTTGGCTTTATTGTAATTAAGCGCAGTGAGCTATGGCTTGACATCAAAATCACCATAAACTTCTTTTTCTTATTACTGCTATTAGTAAAGTGTCCATTTAATTTCATCAATGAAGAGTGAAGCCTTGGGGACCAGCAGTTGGCATAATGGCTGTGGTGCTGGACTCCCATGTAGTTGACTGCCGTTCGAGTCCTGGACACGGTGGCTTAAACTCATGCTGGGTGCATGTGCGTGAGTGCCCAAGATCCCGAGAGGAGAATGGAGGAGAAGGGATTGCGGCGTGGCCGTCCCCCTTTGGGGGGGGGGTGGTTTCTTGCTTTCTGTCTCTGTCTTTCTGGTGAGCGCATGCACCCTATAGCAAAAAACCTCTCCAAAAAAAGAAAAAAAAAAACAAAACAGTGAAGTCTTGGACATACTTAAATTGAAATGCCCACAGAGGGACCAGCAGGTCCATAATGGTTACATGGCTGAACTCCCACATAGTCAACTGAGGTTCAAGTGCCAGACCTGGTGGCTTTAACTCATGCTGGACGTGTGTGCATACATGCCCAAAATCCCAAGAGGAGAATGGAAGAAAAGGGCTTGTGGCATGGCCTTCCGGGGTGATTTCTCACTTTCTGTCTCAGTGTCTTTCTGGTGAGTGCATGTGCCCTATAGCAAAAATCTCTCTTAAAAAACAAAACAAACAGAAATTCCCGCAGAAATCTCTGACTGAATTAGAGAGATTAGGTTTATAAAAGTATATAGATTTTTCATTCTTAAGAAAATAAAAAAACAATAAGGCAAAACCTATCTGAAATGTCTATGGTGTGTCAGCTATGCTTCCAACTTCTGCAGAATGGCTCCATGGTAGCTGAGAGTTAGCCCTAGAACCCACTGCCCTGCAAGATTCAGGATCACCTCCGAGGGAGGGTGGCGAGAGCTGCCACTGCTCAGAGGCCTTTGGCATTGAACAGATCTTATTTCATCCTGCTGCTTACACATCCACATTCCAAGTTGCAGAGATGAACATAAAGGACATTATGCTAAGTGAAATAAGGCAGAGCCAGGCAGTGGTACAGTGGTAACACAACTGGACCCACATGGAAAAGGTCCTAGGTTCACATCCTCCCTAGGAACTCCCTATGTATGCTGGGTGTGCATGTGCCCATGATCTGGGCTGGCTGAGACGAGGGTGTGCAGAGTGGGAACACTCTTGGGAGGGAACCTGTCTTTCTTTCTCTGTGCCTCTCTTTTTCATGGAAACAAACACATAAACACACAAACTTAAAAAAGAAACCCACAGTAAGATGCCACTTCATAGTCTTTAGGATATAGTAAGTAAGTAAATAAATAAATAAAGCACTCACAGATGGATAAATATTGCATGATTCTAGTTATAGGGGATGTCTAAACTAATCAAATTCATAGAATCAAAGAGAAGGGATGGTGGTTGCCAGAGGCTTGAGCAGGAAGAAACAGGATTACTAATCAATGAACTTAAAACTTCAGTTAAGCAAAATGAGTACTTTGGAGAGATCTGTGTAACATCGTCCCGCTAGTTAATGGTACTGAATTGTAGACCTAAAATTGGTTAAGAGGGTAGGGCTCATGTTAAATGTTCTTACCGCAATAGAATAAAATCTGAAGAATGACACTACTGCTTTCTCCAACAATCCAGATAAATGTACCATTACTTGAACTAAAAGACGACCAGCCTAATTAGGCCCAAGTGACAGAGTCACAGGGCTTCCTTTTAGATTCATGATCAGGCAAGAGTCATTTAGCAAGACGTTGACTCATTTCTCTAATCTGTTCAAGTGAGTGGTACTTTGAGAAACACTAAAACTCTAAGGGGTTAGGAATTAGCGAAGGAAGATCTCCATGTAAGATTTGGGAGGACATCTTGAGAACCTTCAAACCAATGGCAATATCTGACACGATCCTACTTGTTTTCAGAAACACGTGCATGAACAGGCAAAAGCCAAATTACAGGTCAACGAAGAATCAGAAGTGACCCACTGCAGGCCAGGAGCCTAGCAACAACCCCTGCCAGAGGTTCCAGATGTTTCCTCTTGCCTTGCCTCATTGCTACAATTTTATCTGTATTGTACGCTAGCCAATTTCTTCTACCTAACTGCATACCTCCTTCCCACCCACCCCCCAACCAATACTCCCTCTAATATCTTTAAATAAGCCATAAGCTAAGCGTTGAGAAAGGACGTGATGACAAAAGTGATCACTATACTCCAAGTAGCATGTACTTAACCACGAGTGTCAAAACACATCCTTATCAGTTTCAACGTGCTGAATGACATTTCCACGCCATCTCCAGGAGGTGTCTGTCTGCTCATGCCAATAGCGGTCCTTCTGAAGCCATGGAGTGAAAAAAGATTTTTTTTTTCCCAGAGGACAGGAGATTGTTTATGTTGGAACCCACCAAATATTTTGCAGGCTCCAGGATTGAGGTTTGAGCCAGCGATGAGCGGAAGTTAGCTTCTTCTGATACACAAAGAAGAATATGATGTTCACACAGTCCTGATGTCATCTCCGATTGTTATTTTTATTGAACTTGTAAATAATAGGATTTCTGGCACAAAAGATTATCTCAGGATTCAGTACAGTAGTGCTGTTAGCTCAAGGGCCACGGCGGTGATGGATTTATACCCACGGTGAGTTTGACTAATTTGCTTTGGATGAAATGGATACTTGGGAAAACCAAAATGTTATTCCCAAGATTTTTACATTCTAACTAAAGATATAATAGGAAATAGAATGCAAAAAAAAAAAAAAAAGGAAAACCTATTTGTTTTTTTATCATGGAATGACAAGAAGAAATTTTTAATTTTTCACTTAAATAATATAAATAATACATGATAGATAAACCCAGTGGTATTTCTTCTTCCTTAAAATTTGCATGATCTGGGGGCCAGCAAGGGGCATGTGTTTAAAGCAATGGACTCCCACATGACCACAGTTCGAGTTGTGGACCTGTCGGCTTGAAATTCATGCTGGGCACATATATACATTCCCCAATTCCCAGGAGAATGGAAGAGAAGGGATTGCAGTGTGGCCATCTCCTTGTGTCTCCCTTGTGGGGATGATTTCCCTCTTTCCTTGGTCTCTCTTGGTCTCTCTGGAGAGTGCATGCTTTTATGGTAACTTTTTAAAAAATTGCAAGATCTTACAGTACCCTCTTTTCCTTTTCGATAATGTAAATTATTCTGAGCACTTTCATTTTGCTGGAATTAGTGAATGCTTTAATGACTTCCCCTTCCATGTGGCTTGGATCTGTATATTAGTGTTTTCACTCTCAACATCAGGGAGACGGAAGGCATTCAGTTTACTGTAGGGGGAGTGGTCTGTATTTATTTGCTTGGGCTGTGATAACAGAATGCCACAGACTGGGTGGCTTAAACAACAGGAATTTATATTTATATTCCACCCCGGAACCTGAAAGTCCAAAATCAAGGTGGTGTCAGGGTCAGTTTCTGGTGAGGGCTCTCTCTCTCCTTGGCTTGCAGACAAGTGTCTTCTCATATGTCCTCACAGGCCTTTTCTCTGTGCTCCTGCATGCCTGACATCTCTTCTTCTTTTCTTTTTTTGTAAAGGGTTTTGGCTATAGGGCATGGGCGCTCATCAGAAAGACAGAGAGAGACAGAGACAGAAAGCAAGAAATCATCCCCGGGGGGATGGCCACACCGCAATCCCTTCTCCTCCATTCTCAGGATCTTGGGCATGCATGCACACGTGTCAGGCTACCAGGTCCCGGACTCAAACCGTGGTCGACTACATGGGAGTCCAATGACATAGCCATTACACCAACTGCTGGTCCCTGAAGAATTTTAAGCAGGGATGGAGGGATTGTCCTTGAAAGGAAACAAAATATCTCTTCCACTGAGATGGGGAGAAAAGAAGTATAAATTAGGTATTGATGTTGAACTAAAACACCCTGAAAGACCAGTCAGGTTTATTGCCCCAGTTTTTAAAAAAATATACTGCTGTAATTCTTGTTTCTCTGTGTTTCAAAGGACTATATTTTTTTAAAACATTTTATTATTTGGATTACATCCTAATTCAGATTAATCTGGGCTAATTCAGATGAATTCAGATTCCAATTAATTCATTAATTCTAATTCAGATTATTCTAATTAATGGGAAACTCACACCTGGAATTTTACCTTGCTACATGAATTAGTAAATATAAAGCTAATTGTTCTCCAAGTGAAGAGAAAAAGCTAGAAATATGCAGTTTAGGAAAGTCTGTGCTAGGTACCAGAGCCCTGTCCTGTATGTGTGTGTGTGTGTGTGTGTGTGTGTGTGTGTGTGTATGGTGGGAGGGCTCAAAAATTTATGGAAGATGAGTATTAAGAAAATACTGTGTGTGTCGGGACCAGTTAGCGTAACGGCTATGTCACTGAACTCCCACGTAGTCGGCACGGTTTGAGTCCCAGACCCAGTGGCTTATACTCACGCCAGGCGCATGTGCGTGCGTGCCCAAGAACCTGAGAGGAGAATGGAGGAGAAGGGATTGCAGCGTGGCCATTCCTCCTGGGGGGTGATTTCTCACTTTGTCTCTCTGTGTCTCTGGCGAGCACACGAGCCCTGTAGAAAAAAGAAACCGCTCCAAAGGGGGGGGGGAGAGGGAAGAAAATACTGCGTGTGGATTTCAACATTTTTTGCACCAAAACAAACTCATACTTTAATTCCACTTTACCTCAAACTTTTTGAAGTCTCCTCGTAAATGCTACCGAAGTTAATTCTTTTTAGCCCTCATAATGACCTCTGGATGTAGACGTGCTAGTACTGTCCCCATCTGAAGACAAACACGTTGAGTTCACAATTCAAGGTTCCACGTCTGGAAAAGTCCAGGGCATTGCTAAGTCCCAACCAGGGCCGCCATTGTGAGTGGAAGTTTGGGTTGAAGTAACTTATGCAGCCCTTTGTGTCCAGAGATTTTTCTGGAGCGTCTCTGAGTATTTCTACTAAGGAGTCCAGAACTGAGCCTTAGCTGAAAGGAGGTCACATAGAGAAGGTCACCTGGGAAACCAGTTTAAAAGAAGGAACAGGTAAGAAGAGCCACCCTTCTCTGAATGTCTCCTCATGCCAGGCCCTTTACTCTCGCAGGTCAATGAGCTCACAACATCCCACAGGAGGACTCTTATTTCCTACTTCACAGACAAAGGGACGTGGACTTGGAGGGGGGTCAGTGATGTGTCTAATTCGAAGAACCAATGGGTATGGGGACAGGGATGGGAATGCCTGACCACAGCGATCATAATTTGCCTTGCATATTTAATTATAGCCAGAGTGAGAGGTGGTTTGGAGAATGCTGAGGACTAGAAGTTAAAATTGACTAAGGGCGTTTGGATTACATTAAATAAAAGATTTCGAAGACTTTGATAAGTTCCTGCAAGAAAATTACTATCTTTTTCTAATTTCTTAGAGAAGTTCCTTTGATAGACTCCAATTCAGGGATCTTCACACCCACCCACCTTCCCTCCTCCCCTCTGCTCTTAGGAGCCTTCACTGAGTCTCAGGTGGAGGAATACTGGGAAACTTCTGGGTCGTGAGAGGAGAAGGAAGTGCCACAGGTTGCTGCTGAAGGACAGCCCGGTGGGTGTGAATGCTATCCCCACACTGGGGGTTGCTGCCAATCTACACGCTGGCCCCTCCATCCTTTCCCTTAGAGGCATCATCCCTTTATTCATTTATGCCAGTTTTCTACATTTGTTTTTTGGTGAAAAAGAATAAAAAAAAAAAATTAAAAACTGGTCACTTGCCAGTAGGTGGCCTGCACATGGCCAGCTGTGTGGTTTGAGTCCTGGACCTGGTGGCTTGAAAACCACCACAAACATGTGAATGCATGTCACCCTGGCAGTGACTTCTTTTCCTTACTTTTCTATCTCTATGCATGTCACCCGGGAAGTGACTTCTTTTCCTTACTTTTCTATCTCTCTTTATCTCTGGTGAGTGTGCATACCCTATAGCAAAAACCAACCAACCAACAAAGACTGGTCACATATCCCACTCAACTTGCCTGATGCACTTGAAAGAAGCTCTGATAACTTCTAAGAACTTCATTAGATCTGTACTTAGATATGGCATCCACCTATTCTTTTCCTTTAAATAATTTAAATTTTGCATGAATAAATCATATGAATTTTGCAGGCCTCATAGTTTTCTGACCTATGTTGTAAAGAAGGCTGAATTACATAAAATTTAAGATTTAAAAAATCTTAGTTTTGCAAATCCAGATGGTATGCTTCTACCTAACCATTTTTTTTTTTTTGGAGAGGTTTTTG
>NW_006159982.1:856054-866409 GCF_000334495.1 Tupaia belangeri chinensis | reverse complement strand
GTTATAGGGCGCATGCGCTTGCCAGAGACAGAGAGAGACAGAGAGACAGAAAGCGAGAAATCACCCCCCAGGGGGGATGGCCACGCCGCAATCCCTTCTCCTCCGTTATCCTCTCAGGATCTTGGGCACACACGCACACGCGCCTGGCGTGAGTTTAAGCCACCGGGCCAAGGACGGGAACCGCGGTCGACTACGTGGGAGTCCAGCGACATAGCCATTACGCTAACTGCTGGTCCTACCTAATCATTTTAAAAGCAAGAATGTAGAAAGAGCTTGGTTGTGCTGACCATAAGCTCTCCAAGGGCAGGGACTACCTCTTTAATTTCTTTTGATTCCCCCTAATGCTCAGTGCTTAGCACGAAGCAGGTGTTCAGTAAGCTCTTGTTGGCTGTCAAACCCAGTGCTAAGATGCAGAAGCTTTATTTGTCCTCACGAATCTGTGCTGGGGGCCATTTCTGCCAAAATAGGTCAGTGAATTAAAGATTCTATAATTAGACAGACAGTGTTATACCAGGCACTCTATGTCCCTGCTTGTCAATGTGTCCCCACAATGACGTGGTGACAGTTGCCAGTCTCTCTGGGGCCTGCATGCAGCTGATTTCACTTTATCTTTATTCTTAGCAGAGGAAAAAACTTATCATTCAAGCCTATCCCAAAGTGCTGCCATTTTATAACTCAAGAGATTCTTTCACCTTCTTAAACCAAAAGTAATGAATCTGGAGGAGTTAAGCTAGAAATGGAAACAAGGTTTGTCTGTAAAGGCAAGGGGCCAGGCGGTGGAGCACTGGTCATGCAATTGGATCTGCAAAGGAGAGGTCCTTGGTTTGTGTCCAAGGACCCCTAGAGCATTCCACATGGGCACATGTGTGTGTGAGTCGGGCCAGTGAGACTAGTGAGTTACAGCCAGACCTTGTCATGGGCACTTCTATCTCTGTCTCCCCTAATGAAAGAAATAAACAAAAATTTTAAAAAAGAAGTCAGGCAAATGTAGCATAAGTAGCCTGAAAAGGGAAATGCATGTACAATTTACTTCCATTTATTGAGCTCTTATAGTATGCGTAGAATTTTGGGTGTCATATGTTACCATCCTACTTCATGTTCACAGAACCCTCTTGGCAAACCTATTATTGGGTGGTCGGAAAAGTCACGATGCATTTTTGCATAGGAAAACATAGAAAAATACTAATGACCCAATTTATTATTTCCCTTTTACAGGTGAGGGAGTAAGTTGAGAGGGATCAAATAGCTTGCCCAAGATCATATAAATGATGTTAAATAAAGTTTATAGGAGACCGCTGACTGGGGCTGAGCTCCTGCATTGGGAGGTCCAGTAGACCAAACCAAAATGGCAACCCTCATATTAAAATTCCACGGAACCAAACTGAAAACTAAGCTATTTAACTTACCAAGGAATTAGGAGAGAGAGATTATAACCAAATTCTCAAACTGGTTTTAGCCAGAATGATAAGGAAGTCCCCTCTACTCTAACTTTTATAAGGAAAGTAACTTTGAAATGAAATCCATCTCTGTTCCTTGTTCCTGCCTTTTTCTGCCTTTTCTCGTCTGTAGGTACTCACTGTCTGTGCTGCAGAGTGGAGCTCTCTGAGGCCTTTCTGAATCTAATTTCTGAATCAGTTTTTGTTTGTTTGTTTAAATAAATCACTAAGTTTTTGGGGTTTTTTTTTTTGAGAGATTTTTGCTATAGGGCGCATACACTCGCCAGAGACACACGGCGAGACAGAGAGACAGAAAGTTAGAAATCACCCTCCAGGGGGGATGGCCACACCGTAATCCCTTCTCCTTCCCTCTTCTCTTGGGATTTTGGGCATGCACAGATACATGCCCAGCTTGTCCAGGACTCAAACTGCCATTGACTAGTTGGAGTTCAGCAACATAATTATTATGCCATCCACTGGGCCCAAATCACTTAGTATGTTTTATCTAAAGTTTTTCTTTTCTCAGTGGAGACAGGTTGGAGTTGGGGCTCCAGCTGCGTCCCTCTGACCCCTCTCCCCTAAAATGATCTTAATCACTTTCCTCCTAATTCCCTCATCTCCTCTCCCTATATTGCTCTCCCCACCCTGAAAGGGAGCAGGCCATGGTGTGTTTTTGCAGCTGCCTTTCTTCCTTCTCTCTGTCTAGAGTTTGCGTTAACCAGATAAATGTGTAATTTTCTGGAAAATAAAGTATGATTGCCCTGTCTGTGGGCATTTGTCTGTAGGGCTCTAGCAGCTGTCATATCTCATAATTTTTTCAAGCACTTTTCTTTTCCATAACAAGAACATTGTCAAAGAAAGAGAAGGAGATGGGGCCAGCAGGTAGCATGGGGACTAAGGCGCTGGACTCCCACATGGCTGACTATGGTTTGGGTCCTGGAGCCAGTGGCTTGCTTTCTTGTTCTCTCTTTCGCTATCTCTCTGGTCAAATAAAATAATAATGACAATGATAATAAATGGAACTAAATAAATAAATAATTCTTGGAGCCAACCGGCAAACACACACACACATCAAAAACAAAAGAAAACAAAACAAAATCAAGAACAAAGAGAAGGAGCTAGGATTGAGAACAATAGTAATTATGAAGACAGGTCCATGCTTATAGCTGAGTCGTTTCACTTGGTCCTCACAATAAATCCTGGGAGGCATGTAGGATAGTGTGGCTAACTCTCAATTTCTACACGACAAGAGGAGTCCTGTGCTTTAAAGGACACCCTCAAGGTCATTTATGGTGACTAAAAATGCTGTACTCAAATCTAGATCATTGACTCAAAGTTTGGGATTCTTGCAAATACAGTGGAGTGTGATTTAAATTTCAACTCTCAGAGCTTACCAAGGCAGTTGGGGCCAATGGCAACCTGCCTTCCATGTACTTCCCATCTATTTCTTTTTCTTTTTTGGAGAGATTTTCACTGTAGGGCGCGTGCGCTCGCCAGACAGACAGAGAGAGACATAGAGACAGAAAGCGAGAAATCACCCCCCAGGGGGGATGGTCACGCCGTAATCCCTTCTCCTCCATTCTCCTCTCGGGATCTTGGGCATGCACACGCGCCCGGCGTGCGTTTTAAGCCACCGGGTCCGGGACACGAACCGCGGTCGACTACGTGGGAGTCCAGCGACATAGCCATTACGCTAACTGCTGGTTCCCTACTTCCCATCTATTTCTAACTCTAAACCCTGTTGCCAAGCAATTGTGAGAGCTGACAGGCAACTGAGAGCAATGAAGGACTTGGGTTCCGTGGGAATCGCAACTGGGTAAGTCCCAAAGAGCAAGCAAAGACCAATAACCATACATACCAGGACACCCTTCATCTGAATAGATGGAGATCAAATAAAACAACAGGAATAAAGTAGAGTTGCTTGGGAGATGTTTATTGACTTTAAGAAAAATAAGACCCCTTGTGCTATATCTGTGACCTGATGATTAAGGTGATCTCACGTGCCTGACTGTGTGGTTCAAGTCTTGGACCTGGCAGCTTGAGAAATATGCTAAGTACCTGTGACTATGTGCCACCAAAAAATCCCAAGGAGGGAGAGATGCAGGAGAAGGAATTCCAGCATGACCATGCCGCATTGGGGGTACCTTCTTCTCTTCCTCTCTGGTTCTCTTTCTTCCTCCGGTAAGTGCACATGCCTTCTGGCAAAAAAATTTAAAAATGAAGAAAGAAAGAAAGGGAGAAAAATAAGAGACTTAAAATAATTCAAGAATTGCCAAAAAAAAAGTTTCCAACTAAAAACTGTGATTTAAGAGATTCAAGGTAATAATTTGAAAGACCAAGTATTTAATAGAAGCACAAATATCCTAAGGCAAAGGCAAAAAAGAAAATGAAACCACCAAGTGACTGCCCAACCAACCAAGTAGCCTGAGGGAGGAAAACAATGAGGGAAAACCTAAGAGAATTGGAGACTAGATCCTGGATGGCTTACATGCAACTAAGAGAAGTATAAAAAGGAGAAAATAAAAGAGATAAAGAAGTTATAATAACACAAAGAATGGGAAACAATTTTCTCAAGGTGAGACTGTTAAAGAATACTTAAAGGGGTCCCGCAGTAAGAGGCAGCTCCTCTGCCCAACTGGATTCCCACTTAAATGAGCAGTGATGGAGAGGTGATTAATTTGTACTTGTTTCTATGAACTGGGCATTAATTATACAGACATACAGTGTTTCAGTCTGTCGTATAAGGTATGAAGGAACGAATGTGAGGCTGTAGATGTATAAAATGTGTTTTTATATTTGCGTGTATGTACCTATTATGCATCACCCTCGGTTGTGTATCTCATCACCTCTTAGACTAAGTTTTTAAATGCAAGGTCTGTTTGTGGTTTTTCTTTATTAAGTGTTTTGCCACAGGATATGTGTGCTCACCAGAGAGAGACAGTGAGAGATAAAGTGAGAAACTACCCCCTCCCCCAGGGGTGGATGGTCTTGCTGCAACCCCTTCTCCTGCACTCTCCTTCTGGGATTTTGGGCAGGCACGCACATGTACCCCATGTGAGTTTCAAGCTGGCAGTTCCAGGATTTGAACCATAATCAACCATGTAGAAGTCCAGCACATCAATCACCATGCCACCTGTTGGCCCCTGTGGCTTTTAATTTTTAATTTTATTTATTCCTTCCATGAGTGAGAGACACAGACAGACAGACACGCGTGTGCACATACACACACACAAAGACAGACAGACAGACAACTCCGGAAAGGGTTTTGACATCATGATCTATCCCCAGCCTCTATTAGCCCCAAGTCATGGCACGTGCCTACCCAGCATGCTCTGGGAGGTCTCTTATGGGAACTGGGAACTATGCCATGCTGGTCAGCCTCTCTGAGTATCGTGTGTTATTACTGAGCTACTATCTGTCCCCTGTTTGTGTTCTTTGTAGGTCTGTCAGGTGGCTTGCATTCTGAACCCAGGAAGTATTTAAGATTACTTTTATCTTTCTGTTCTACCTCTCTCTCTTTGCACCCTGGACAGAACTTTAGGCCCTCGATAAATACTTGTGGAATGTCGGCTGCTTACAGAGGGAAAGACACGGTGAGGGTGGCTGCCATTTTTATCCTTAAAATCACAACTGCCCCTGGCACAGTTGTGAAAAGGCATGTGATTCTCACCCTCAGCCCTGCTTCAGGACAGAAAAGGTCCTTCGCAATCTTTTTCTTAGCACTCTGACAACAGAGTCTCCAGTCCAAAAGATACTGACCATTGCTTGAACACGCAAAACCTCCCAAGGCTGTGTGTGCTCATTCCTTTGGTTCAACTCTAATAACAATGTAAAGGAACAACTAACTTTGGAAGAGGTAAAATTCCAGATCTTAACAGGTCATGAAAGAAAATATTTGGGGTCAGGAAAGCCTTTCATGAGTCTTTAAATGACAGAGGTTAAGCCTCTAGAAGCAAACACTGAATAGAAAATATTCAGCCATCAGGGCGGCTTGGCAGTCCCGGGGCCACATGTTTGCATCCGAGGTCTCCTTGAACACGCCCTGATCCTAGCTGGTGAGAGTAGGGTGGATTGTGACCTGGGTACCCTGTTGGGGGTGCCTATCTCTCTGTTTCTTTCCAGAGAAATACAATTTAAAAAGAGAAGAAGACAGACTAGCAAGTGTGAAGGACAGAAGCATTCTGCCTAAGTGACAAAAGGCTGAGCCAATGGTCCGCAGTGTCACACAGCCAGTGTCTAGATGGCTAACCAGGCCGATTTCAATACCATCTCTTCTCCTGCTCCCCCTCAGAATGACCCAAGTATAGAGTGGCAAGATACCCAGGTTTCTTTCAACGTGGATCTGGGAAAAGGCTGACAGAGGAGCGCACAGCACGAATTGAGGAATATTCAACGGGGAGAAACTGAGCAGAAAGAAAAGTAAGCAAACAGCTGAGAGGACTTCCCATTAGTATTAATTTAGGCATCAAAGAGAAACCTGACAACACAATGAAAGCAGCAGTCAAAGAGCTGGGTTGTAGGAACAGAGGATAATAAGACAAAATTAAAGAGCTGTAAAACACACAGTGCTTGCACCTCCCCAGAGCCAGGCGCCGGCAGCTCCTGATGAACAGGGAGGGTGAGGAGGCGGGGAGGGAGGAACAGGTGCTGGGACTTCGTAGGCTAGGCCGGAGTGGAGAGAACTGGAGAGATGGAGTCTCTCCTCATACGTTCTCTCCAGGTCAACATGGGAAACCTGAAAGTGAAGGCCTGCAGGGATGGGCCCCATGGCCTGCTGGGAACAGACCATTGCCCTGTGTACCTGCCTTCCAGATGATTCATGGCTTGGCCAGAAAAGGGTGATTCGTGAATCTTTGTGGAATGCCAGTGGTTTACACGAAGCTGGGTCCACAGTAGGTACAGCCTTAACTGATGATAACTTTCTGACTTTTTTATTCTCAAGACAGTCTGAGGGGCCAGCAGGTGGCATGGTGGCTGGGGATGCTGGATTCCCAGATGGCTGACCATGGTTTGGGTCCTGGCATGCTCACTCACTTTCTCTCTCTCTGGTCAAATTAAAAATAAATAAGTAAATAAAGTTAAATAAAATAATTCTTAAAAAAAAAAAAAGAGGACAAAGTCTGAGCCAAGCAGAGAGGGCCAGTTATCTTTTGATAATCCTCAGAAAAAGCAAAACTAGTGAACCGAAATGAGACTCCAAAGAAATCCCGAAAGGTGAGAGAGTTTAGATCCAAGAGTGTGTTTTCCTCATAAGGAATTTGTAAATTCCTTTTCTCTCATTCCTCCCTTCCCCCCCCCCCCCAATTTTTAAAAATAATTAATGCAAAATTTGGAAGATGAGCCCAGACTTGTGAAGCCTATTACTTCTTTCTGAGATCAATGCTTTCTAAATTTTGACATGTGGTCATATTACATGGAAATTGTACTGAATGCAGGTCCTCAGGCAGTAGGCCTGAGGTGGGACCCTAAATCCTGCCTCTCTAACATGCTCCCAGGTGATGTTAGTGCCCCATGATTCTTGGTTCCTCTTGGAATCACCTGGGGAGGTTTCAACAATAGTGATGCCTGAGGGCCTCCCAGTCCAAATTCTAATTCAACTGGTGTGGATGGGACTTGGGAACAGAGAACTTTGAACATTCCCAGGTGGGCCCAGCAGATGGCATGGTGGTTAAGACTCTGGACTCCCATGCGGCTAACCTCTGTTGGAGTCCTGGATCTCGCAGCTTGAAACTGCCGGGTGAATGTGCGTGTGTGCCCAAATCCTGAGGAGAATGGAGAAGGAGGTACTGTGGTGTGGCTATCCCCCACCTCCCTCCCAGGAGTGGGAGGTGATTTTTCACTTTCCCTCTTTCTGTCTCTCTCCAGTGAGTGCGTGTGCCCTATGGCAAAAAGCTCCCAAGTGATTTCCATGTGCCTCAGAGTTGAGAGCAGCTGATAAAGAAGGTGGAGCAGTGTGCAGGAGCATACGGGCTTGTATCCCATAGGTCTAAAGTCGGACTCCGGCTCTTCCATTGACTGACAGGCATCCTTGTGTGTGCGTTCACTCTCTGAGACTATTTGTTGGCAACTAACAACCTCTGCTGCAGTTATTGAGTCTGTGAGTCCTTGGGTCATTGCATTTCCTCTCCCTGAGGTTGTACTCGTTCTGCAGTATCCAGAGTCATAGGGCTAAGCATCATGTGTGTATGCATGCAGCATGCATTCATCCGTTCATCCTACAGATACTCCCTGAGTCATTCCCATGTGCCAGGCGTTGTACTAGTTGCTGAATTATGAAGGGATGAAGGGTAGTAGGCATGACAACCAGTCAAACAAGTTCACCGTCAAGGCTCTATTTCCATTAACCAGATCCCCTCTATTCATTTAGCTTCCCTATCAATAGTATTAATGATATCTAACATTTATTGAGTGCTTTTTTATCTGCATCTACAAGTTATTTTATTTTCACAATACCAGTTATTTTATTTTTACAATACCAGATAAGATAGGTAGTATTATTACTATTGGGTCATTAGAAAAGTTACGATGCATTTTTGCATAGGAAAACAGAAAGAAAATATGCCATGACTTTTCCAAATGACCCAATATTATCCTCATTTTGTAAATGAGAACACTGTGGCTCAGAAATGTTAGTAACTTTTTTAAGGTCACAGTTCATAGACGGCAGTTCCAGGATTGGAATCCAGAGCTGTCTGACTCAAAGCTCAACTTTAATTGTGACATTATGTGGTCTTTCTAAAACCATAGCAGTGGTTCCAGGTGTGAAGGGTAAACTTCTCTAGAAAACACTGTGTCTTTAAATTTCTTTCATTAAAGATAAACATGTACACAGCTTATAAGTCAAATGGTTCTGCAAGTCTTCTCACAAAAGCCACCAAAGCCTTGTCCACTTCAATCTTCATTTATCATTCCTGATTTCAAACACTTCCTTTGACTTTTCTTCTCTCTTAACTTTCCAGTTTTGGCATTATCCAGTGAATTCTCACCATTGAAGACAAGGGCATGTCTCTCTCTCACTGCCCACTCTGTACATATTGCTTCCTGTCCATCCCCCTTTATCTTCCCAGTATAGTCAGATCCTACTTTCAATTAGACCCGTATCTAGTATTGACATTGTTTTGACTGTATAAATGTTATTCATATATAAGCCACATAGAAGATCATGATTATGTCTGTTGCACGACTGACTTCAGGAGTTATTAATTATTTCATGCTTTGATTTCCTTAGTTTTCTTTTCCTTTTTAAATGACTTCTGTCAGAGGATGCGTATGCTCTCCTGAGAGAGACACACACATACAGAGACAGCAAGAAAGTACCCCCATGGGGCATGGTTACATCGTAATCTCTTATCCTTCATTTCTCCCTCTTTTTGAGATTTTGGGCACACACACACACACACACACACACACACACACACACCTGGTATGTTTTTCAATCCATGGGTCCAGGTCTCGAACTGCACAGTTGGCCATGTGGTATCCAGTCACCCTAACTACTGTGTCATGAGCTGGCCTGATTTGCTTAGTTTTCTATGTAGTCTTCACTAATTCATCCTCTCACCCCATTCCCTGGTTGTCTAAATCTCCCCCAAACATATCAGGAATTCTGTCCACTTCTTTTCCTAGGAGATCGCTCTGAGAACCTTCTGACCTGCTGCACCCTCAGCTAGAACAGAGCCCTCATCCTACTATTTTCTTCTTTCTTTCTCAAACATCTTGGGGATTGCTCATGTCCTTCTTGAGTTCCATTTCATGATTATTTGTTTATTTATTTTATCTATAAAGCTTCTGAGAAATGTCCAAGGAAAGAAAATTGTGAGACCTCCAACATTTAAATACGTGTTTACTCCTATGTTTGATGGTTTCATGGGGTAGAGGATTCCATGTTGGAAATAGTTTCTTCAAAATTTTGATGCATTACACCACAGTCCTACAATGATCTGCTGATTCTTGGTCCTTTTTGACAAGGGCATACTCTGTTTTTCCTCAAGTCTAGAAACTTTTAGGATCTTCTCTTAGCACCCAGTGTTCTGAAATTTCACCAGTATGTGGCTTGTGTTGTGCTATTTTCTTCTTCTATCCTGAGTACCCTGTGGACTCTCCATCTGGAAAAATCAGGTCCTTCCGCTGTGGACAAGTTTCTAAATTGTTTGGTGAGTTCTTTGGGGAAGAAAGTTTCTTTTTTCAAAAGACATCTTTTTATTATTATTATTTTACATTCAATCACTATTTATCATTAGAACATACAAAATGAGTTTTCCCAGGATGACTACACTATGTATTAGTCTAGCCAGAAATATTACCATACACATTAACATCAACAGATTGTTTTACATTTTTGTGTCCCTTAAGTGTTTTTCTTTTTCCTTTTCCGCCTGATTCCCAACCTTCCACCCTCCTGCAGAATAATGTTTCTTGGAACAGTGGACTGAAGTCTCTAAGTTCCCATAAGGCAAAAAAGAAAAAAAAAAGAATAAAAAATTATCTTTACATTGCTGCCAGTACTTCAGCAATAGCACTGGACAAAACTCGTCAGTTGTTCAATTCAACAGAATTGAGACATGCGACTTGCGAATTTGAGTCTTCGAATGTAAATTTATAGCCATACTTCTCCCATGGCTCAGCAGAGACACACACTCGCGGTGTGTCTGAGTGGCTAGCCTTTTTGGTCACCCCTTACTCCACCTGAGAGCTCAGTGCAGCAAGATTTCAGAATGACTCCTTGTTACAACCAGGTCTCCCCAACCTCTCATAGCTTTCCCTTAAATTATCCCTCCATAGCCAATTCATCACTCTCCATCTCTTCCCACAATTATGCTGGATTTTCCATGGTGAGGCTGGGGATGGGATAGTATGAATGCTGCTCAAGGAAGGAGGCAGGAGATGCACCCACCAGGTTACTGCTGAGTGGATGAAGCT
>NW_006159982.1:813916-855589 GCF_000334495.1 Tupaia belangeri chinensis | reverse complement strand
TGCTGAGTGGATGAAGCTTTCCTGTTTGACCTGCCCTTAGAAAGAAGTGCCTGCTAAGGCCTATACTGATGGCTGGGAAAGATGAGGGCTGAGAGCAGGGCCGGAAAAGAGATGTAAGCCTGTCGGGAAAACCCAAAGGCATGAAGGTTAAGTGCAGGAACTGCTGAACTTAAATGGAAATCCTTTCAATGCTTTTTAGGAGGTAGTTTATCTATAAACTCAAGATTCAAATGTAAAAGACTGATGACTATAAAGAAGAGGAATATTAAAATATCTTCTTTAAAAATGGACAGAAATATCATTCTCACCCCCAAAATGCTGCACTTAATTTTAGATTAGTAATATGTAAGACATCTGGATGGAACTGAACAGAACTTTCTGAGGAATTTTGGGAACGGAGCATACTTTTCTAGAAAACGAACAGCAGTCTCTGTTTAGAAAAGCATCCTTTAATGTCTAGAGAGATAGCCAAGGACTGGTTTTCCATTCTCTTTTTGGGTTACCTTCACCAACCACAAACATTTTACCCAGGGTCTTGCTGTTCCTGTGTCCTCTATTCAATGCCTTGCTTGAGCATGTGGTTGTGTGGATGAAATGCAGCTCCCCAGTAATGTTTTCTGTAGTTCAAGGGAGTGAAGGGATTATTTAGAAGCCCACTTGTTCTGTCCCAAATGTGTATGTTTGACTTTGTGAGCATGAGGCCTGAGTAAGGCACTATATTGTTCCCCATGAAAGGAGTCAAAAAGGTGAGTGACAGTGATTTTAAAGACATTTTTGTGAAAGGAATGGATGCAGGCCAACGCTATACGTCCATGTGACCAGATTATTGTGAATGAATGTGTAAGGTTTTCACTGTGGAAGGAACTTTTGTAGGAAGAGTGCTCCTCCACGTTTAGAGCGAGGGAGCTGCTCAGGGAGATTATGTTGAAATAATATCTCAATCTACCTTCTGTATCTATTTCTCTTCCCTTGATTGCTACTTAGGGCTTGTGAACCTCTTCTAAAAGGTGACCTTGGAGGCTAGCAGGTGACATGGTGGTTAAGGCACTGGATTCCCTTATGGCTGACTGTGGTTTGAGTCCCAGACCCAGTAGCCTGAAAATCATGCTGGGTGCATATGTGTGCATGCTCAGAATCCTAGGAGGAGAGTGGAGAAGGGATTGCACCATGACCATTCCTCTGGGGAGTGATTTTTCACTTTCCCACTCTCTGTCTCTCTCCAGCAAGCAAAAACAAACAAAACAAAACAAAACAAAACAAAACAAAACAAAACAAACACACACACACCAAAAAAACCCCCCAAAACCAAACCAAACCAAACCAAAACAAAAAACGACGACCTTGAAGAAGGGCCCTTGGACCTTTGACTCTCAAGCATAGGTGTAGCAACTTGAGTTTTTATTTCACTTGTAGAGAGTCCTCTCGTTAGTATGGGTTACTTAAGTGTAGACTCCTGAGAGCTCTTACAGTCTACACCCCTGTTATTAATGCACGATTGGTGAAGTAAACCTATTGACATTGTGGTATGTCATTTCATTGGCATAGTATTCTGTACTACTACTCTTTGGGAACTACTTTTATGCCATTTCATCACTCAAGAAAAATATAGTTAAGTTTCCAAACTTAATGTTAGACTTTGGAGGATGACCCTGTGGCCTGGTGAATAAGGTGACTGGGTCCCACATCACTGACTACATGTTTTGAGTCCTGGACTCCGCAGCTTGAAAAACATGCTTGGTGTGTGTGTGTGTGTATACACGATTGAGATCCTGAAAAGAGAAGAAGATGAAGATGATCATGGCGTGGCATTGTCCCATGGGGTTGCGTTCTCTTTTCTCCTCTCTCTGTCTCTTTCTGGTGAGCACAAAACCCACTGGCAAATTAAAAAATAAATAGTTCTTGTAGATGAAAAATATAGTACTGCAGATAAACACATTCTCTTAATAACCAGGCTAACTTTGGGAGTGCCGCACCTGCAAGGGTACTTAAAAAGGGAATTCTCTTGAGGCTGAAGAAGTCTGTCTGGTCCTGCTATATTGCATGCCCGGCCCAGTGCCTGGCACATAGTAGGTGCTCAATAAATATTTGTGCTGTGAAAGATAGGAGATAGCAAATAGCAAATGGAATGAGATAACTCTCCAGTCCTTAAAATGTTCCTCTCTGCCTTGAATTCTGACACAGCTGGTGTATAAGGGCCAGTCATTTTGTACAAGGCTCCATGTTTTATGTTTGTTAATTGATCTAATCCACAGTATCTTAGCCATCCTGTGAACTTACTTACAAAATCAAATTTAACAATTTGAATTTTTTCCTCAGATGTGAGTAACATATATTTGCTAACTTGTCCTGAACTTGTAATAGCATTCATGTTTTGCCTGTGAAAGTTCAGGGTAGATTGGGACAAAATTCCTTTAGCAATTTGGCTTCAACATTGTGGAAGCTTAATACCTTTTCCTGTTGCAGCCTAGACAGAAGAGTTCTCTAATCACCTAAGGACCTCCTGGCTTCTCTGATGCCCATGTGAATATCTTCTTTCAAAGTTAAAAAAGAGTTGAAAAAGGCAAAATATATTTTGCAAGATGTTCAAAGCTACAGAAGCGAACAGTCACGTCTGTTCCTTCTCTCGCAACCAGGACTTTTCTGCGAACTTCCTTTGCCCTCGGTAGCTGCCACAGTCACCATCACTTTGGGGTATTTCTGGGCCTTCTTCTAAAATCACTATCTTCATATTGCTTTGCAAAACGACTTTGTTTTATTTAACCATACGCTGTGGACAGCTTTCGTTTCAGTCTATTTGACTGAACTCATTCTTTTTAATGGTTGCAAGTCAGCGAGCAGTTGCCGGCCGCCAACCTTTACTGAGTGCATGCATATTCCAAGTACTGGGTATCATTTTAATCTATTCTCACAAAAACCATATAAAGTTGGTACTTTTTAACATTTTTTAAGGTTTATTTATTTTGAGAGAGAAAAAAGAGAGAAAAGAAGGAGGAGAAGGACGTAAGTCTTCTTGATAGGATCTGCGATCCTTCCCCTAGCCAGCCAAGCTCACAGGCAAGCTTGGGCACACTTGGGGTGATCAGGTCACCCCAATATCTGAACCTAGGTCTCCCATATAGTTCCAATATTGCACAGGGGTGCCCTATTGCCTGCACCACTACAGCTTGGTCAATCCTATTTTTTTAATATGAGGAAGTTGAGGCTTTTAAAACATTGCAATTCATTTAAGAAGTCTCTGGGAAGGCACACATGCATACACACACACATACATACATAAACATGCACGTACATATCCATAGGCTGAAGTCCTGGATTCATTCATTCCACACCTGTTTTTGAGAGCCTGCTCTGTGCCAGGAAATGTCCTAGGCACTGGGGATACTGTGTTGGAGATAGATCTGGATCTTGCCTTCCTGACAAAAAGTGCAGGGACAGACAAAAAGTAGGCAAATAGCTATCATGTCAGGTAGTGTCAGAGGCTAGGAACAATAAAGCAGGGTAAGGGAATGAACAGAAGTAGTATTGCTATTATGGACCAGCTGGTAGGAGAAGGTGTCTCTGATAAGAGATCTTAAAGAAGTGGGGGAGAAAACATTCTAGAACAGCAAGTTAAAGATGGAAATGTCAGGGCTGGCAGGTGGCGTGGTGGGTAAAGATGTTGAATTCCCACATGGTCAACTATGGTTTGAGTCCCAGACCTGGTGGCTTGTTTTCTTCTTTTCCTTTTCTCTCTTTCTCTTTGGTCAGTAGGTGGCATAATGGCTATGTCGCTGGACTCCCATGTAGTCAACTGTGGTTTGAGTCTCAGACCCGGTGGCTTAAACTCATGCCTGGCACATGTGCGTGTGTGCCCAAGATCCCAAGTAGAGAATGGAGGAGGAGGAATTGCGGAGTGGCCATTCCCCGTGGGGGGTGATTTTTTGCTTTCTGTCTCTCTGTCTCTCTCTTTCTGGTGAGAGCATGCGCCCTAAAGCAAAAACCTCTTCAAAATAATAATCATCATCATAATAACAAATGCAATTAAATAAATCATTCTTAAAAAAAAAGATGGAAATGTCTCTTGCCTGTTCAAAGAGAGAAAGGGGTACCAGGATGCTTCTAAGGTTTGGGACTTTGCCAAAATGCAAAGTGATGGGGCCATTTACTAAGAGAGGGTGGGGGAAGGGACAAGTTTGAGAAGGTGGAGGAAGAAAAAGAGAACCTCTCTGTGTGCTGAGGTTTGCCATGTCTATTACACAGGTGACGGGAGGATTCAAAATGGAGCTGGGGACCCAGAAGAGAGGTCAGAGCTGGAGGTCTGGTGTGGCCATCAGTCAGACTCGGGGAGGTATGTGAAGATCCTGCGCAGTGTAAGTGCACCCAGGAGGGAAGCAGGGAAGGGCCGGATTTTCTGTGCCTGGGAAATGCAGACATGTTCTTCAATGTTGTCAGCTCCTTCTTGCAAAATTTCTGGCAAAATTATTCCTAATAGCCTGGGAGAGAACTGAGCTTCCCATAACTGGGAGTGAAAAATCAGTTATTGCTTCCATTTAAGTTTGTGTTTAATTATGAGTAAAAATGAGTATATTCCCAGTGTTTTACTGGCCCTTTGCTCCTTTTTATCCTGTAAACTGCCTACTCCTGTCTTTTGCCCATTTAATTGATTTATAAGATTATCAACTTAGGGAATTTCATGATATATAAATAACCGATTTATAAAATTTCTTACAATATTTCTAAGAACATGACTCCTTTGCCATGTATTGCCATTTTTTATTTCTCTCTTTTTTTATAAAGTACTCTTTGCAATTCAGGAGATGAACATTTTTATACAGTGAAGTTTAATAGTATATTTTCCCCGATAGTGTCTGAATTTTCTTTAATACTTAGAGATGTCTTCTGTAATTTAAGATGATAGTAGGGCTTTCTCAGTTTTCTTTTTAAAGTTCCCAGTTTATCTGATTTCTCTTATTTTCATGGCAGAACTACTCCTGGAAACTGAATCCTAACCTACTTCTTTCCTGTCTCATTTGGTAACAGCAAGTTGCTGGTAAAGTTGTTGGAGGAGGTTAAGGAGCAGCTGCTAAGCTTTCCTGGTGCCCAGAGCTTAGCACATAATAGGTGCTCAATACATACATCTTTGTTGGAGGAATGTCCTGCTGGTTTTTGTCTTGACTCAACATGGGAGAGTTCATCTTACGTTGCCAAGTACTTTCCCCGATTTTATCACTTTCTCAGCCTCAAGTTTTCCTGCGGTTGAAAGGGAGGCTGCTGATGAGGTCGGGGGTGACCTGTTCATTGTGGTCAGAGTTGGATGACAGCTTTATAGAGGAAACGCCTTGCAGACGCCTGGGGGTGGTTCCTCTTCACGGCCCTGGGACTGAGCGACTAGAGAATAAACAACTGCAGTTTCTTCTTAGACGCTCTCTTTGAGGAAAGAGGGAAGACTGGGACTTCAAACGAACCATATTGTAGGCAAAATGCAATTTGTCGCAGCCAGCTGGGAGCTAGCTAGGGGTCCCGCTGTGGTTTCCAGTCCTTTTCTTGTCACTTTCTGCCATCTACCGGCCACAGCACAAAAGTACTCTGGAATTACTTCAAATGATGCCTTCAGTGAAGAAGAGAGGCTTTTATTCCTGCTCTTTCTCAATCTGAAATGTTATTTCCCAGATACATTGTGCTGTAATTCACCTGTCTCCAAAGTATATTTATTTTAGAATCAGGAAGCTTTATCTGGGCAATCTCTTTATCATTTTTGTTCCTTTGCCTGAAGGGGACTACTTGACCTCTGACCACTTGTATTTAAGGGTTGGCTCTACAACTTATCATCTGTTGAGCTTGGGCAAGAAACTCCACCTCTCGGTGCCTCAGTTTCTTTATTTGTAACACAGAACTAAAACCAGATCCTACCTCTGAGGGTTTTGGCTTAGATGACATGAGTTCCTAAATGTAAAGCAAGTAGAATGCCCAAGATGAATTTATTTCTCACTTACTTTAAATCCACCTAAGAGTTTAAGCAGGCATTACTCTGGGACATAGAGCATTCCAAAATTAGTAATGTTCAAACTATACTCAAGTTGTTTCTAAATTGCTTTCATTTTAACGCTGAAGATTCAGTGGAATAGCAGCAGTGGCCTCTGTTCTGGAATACTTCCTGCTGGAATAACCCATATTCCCCCTGAGCTTCTGCAACACAATACCTAGTTCTCTCTTGGACTGACCATTTTCTCCTTGGAATATAGACCTTTTGTGCCTTGTATGTTGCCTGGATCTCCAAGAATGAGAACCCGTCCGAATCATCATTGTGTTTCTCCCAGTCTCTCATTTAATATGTTACTTAGCAACAACTCAGGAATTATTTGTTGGCAGGATGGATAAATAATGTCATTTGATTTGCCCAGGAATCCTGAGTCAGAGCAGATAAATTGTACCCATCATTTGGATGAGCTTAGAGGCTTGCTTAATGAAATGGAATAGGAGAGTTGGGACTGGGATTCAAGGACGGGACTTCATGACGGGCTATGAACACACATGAAGGAGAATTAAGGAGCCGCATACTGAATAAGTCTCATTCGTATGCAATGGAGCCATATGTAAAGACTGATTCTCATGGGGCCAGGAGGAAGGTCCACGTCCGATGCTGACCTTCTGACTCCCACACTCTACCCACATCCCTTGGAACTGCATTTTTATGGCTGGATGCCAAGGTGCTCATTTCTCTTCTCCTCTCTGGTCAGTCTTACTCGTGCTCAAATGACTAGTGCTGTGGGTCTAGAGGTAAAAATATTTGTTAGAAAGAAACATTTCACCTAATTCCATGATATCTACTCAGTTTTAGTCAAATCTGTTATTAAACATCTACCATGGGTCAGGTTATATTATTGTAGTAGTTCGATATACAGGTGAAATTTTGCTTGGGAAATCTGTTAATATTCTGACCCACCGAAGAGCATTGGCTTTTATCTGATCACACCGTTTGGGAATGTGCTTTTTAAGAGCTGCCAATGAAATTGGGAAAAAATTTAAATTTTTACTAGCTGTCTTAGTCTGTTTTGTTTCTGAAACTGAAATGCGAGGTGGTGTAATTTTAGAGAAAAGAGGTTTTAGGGACCAGCCTGTGGCTTAGTGGTTAAAAGAGCTGGATCCCACATGGCTGACTCAGGCCTGGTGGCTTGAAAAAACATGCTCTGTGTGTGTGTGTGTGTGTGTGTGTGTGTGTGTGATTGTGTGCACACACGTACCCACGCGCAGCATCCCAGTAGGAGGGAGAAAGGGTTGTGATGTGAGCTTTCTTCCTCTCTCTCACTTTTTTTCTTTCTCTCTCTGACGAGCACGTATGCCCTCTGGCAGCACAACAAAACAAAACAAAACAAACTTTGGCTCATCATTCTGGTGTTCTGGTGCCTAGAAAGTTCAAGGGCATGGGGCCTGCCTGTGGCTGGCTGCTGGTGTTGTGTCACCAGCATTGTTGTTATGATACAACATAGCTGAGAGAAGTGGAAGGAAAAGAGCGTGTGTGAAGAGACAGGAGAGAGAGAGAGAGAGAGAGAGAGAGAGAGAGACCTCTGGGCAGCCATCTTGTTTCTATAATTACCCATTCTAATTTGTGAGAACTCCTTCTCTTCCAAGAGACAACATTAACTATTCATGAAGAAGTCACCCTATGACCCACATAGCTCCAACTGGGCCCCACCTCACAGCATTGACTCTCCAGGTGAGCATGAGTTTGGGCAGGCACTCAAACCATATTGATTTTTACAGGACTGAAACTTGCACTGCTCAGTCTTTATAATTATGCAAATGGATAGACTTCTAGATTAGGCAGGAGACCCAGCTTGGTATACCTTTTAAGATTTATTTATGCATAGTTCCAACTTATGTATTCTAAGGTGTTCTAAAGTTTTATAAAATAAAAAACGACTGAGTACTGCATAGAAACCATTTAATTAGGAAAATCACATTTTTTAGCATTAAAATGGCATATGAGTTATAAAGGTGTTCTGGAAAAACTCAATTCCTAGTATCTGAACTCAGAATAAAGGCTTTCACTCCTGGTTGATGAGTTGGGGGGTGTGGACAGGGAGTTAAACATGCTTATTAAGCTCCTCCAATCTAAGAATTTTGAATGCTAAAGTGGAACTCTGAAGTAGGGACTAGGCCAGTTGGTTTTAAAGTTTCCTTTGCATTGTGGTGTTTAATTTGTTTGCTAGAAGGAAAAACCAACACAGAGCAGTAAAATGGAACTCCCATCAACTGCAGGCTATGCGGCGTTCTCCTAAGAAGTTTTTCAAATGATCTATAACAACTTAGCATCCACTAAGGAGAAGGGCATCTTTGTATTTTTAGATAGAAAAGTGCTGCCTCCCTGTCATTTGGTAGAAAGTGCTTTTTTCTCTATATCCCCCTACATTGGGCCTCCTGGTATCTCAGGAAAGAAAGGTGCTACCTGGTAAATAAAGATAAGCTGTGCTTATTAGCAGAGATTTGCAAGGGAAGAGGCTGTTTAAAAATGGATAAGGAGGTCATTGTGTTCCTCTGGCTCTAAAGCAAGGGTTCTTTTTCCTTCACTGGGTTAGAGCAGCCAGCTGGGAGCTGAGCAAGTTTGCTTGCCACCTGGGTGTGACCTGTAGTGTGAAGTTGCAATCAGTTGCAGGAACCCTCAGGCCTTCAAAGCTGCTGAGCTGTCCTGACAGTCAGTCCCTTCCATGAAGTACTGATGCTCTGCCAGGAAAGGAACGTGCTGTCATTTCTAGACTGCCCTTTGGAATAAAAGAGGCTGCCCTGCTGTGCTATGCACCCTGGGTGCCAGGCTCACGCCTGACAGAGCAGTCATTGTGCATGTCACCACCCTCACATTCCGTACTGAGGTCTCTTTGACAAGGTCTCTTGGAAGGATCAGGTAAACAATTGGCTACGGAAATGATAAATGGTGAAAGAGGCCATGTCTACATGAGGCCTAACATCTGGTTCGAAACGGAGTTCAGTCAGCTCTCCAGATGTTTCCACATGCATAGATGTTTGCCAAGGGGGAAGACAAAGCAACCTCTGGACTGCATGTTGCCATTTCCAGCTATCGTTCTGGAGTGACTGTGGTCTGTTCTCTCACCTTTGTGTTTAGAGGTGAAGAACCGATCTAAGCTCGGAGACAAAAGCACACACATGTCTCTAATTACCGTCTCCTGGCTTCCCCTGCTGTCCCCGTCCCAAGCATTATAAAGCAGCTCAGGGCACTAGCCGGGGTACTAAGTCTGTCCTTCGTCCACACATGAGCTCAGCTTATCCAGATCGTGCTGACTCTGTGGGATTTCCCAGAAAATAAAAGCCAGGGACAAAGCACCAGGAAGATGACCTGGTTCACTTGAGCCTGGCCTCTTTCCCAAACACCCTTCCAAAGGCGTGTTTGGAAAGGAGAAATGCTGAGAAATGCGGATACCTCTGCAAGCCCTACATTTCTTCTCAGACCAAGTGATAACGACAAATATGTGTGTGTGTCTTCCTAGTAACTAGTGTTATTAAAAAGGCCACCCCAATTGTATCAGCTTTAGGATCCTGAGCAAAATATTCCAGTATTATGAGTAACTTCTTATCAGCTGTCGGTCTTCCTCTTACCAAGGGACTATGAGGAAACTTCAAAAAGTTCATAGAAAAATGGAATTAAAGTGTGAGTTTATTTTGAAACAATAACATTTTTTAAATCCATGCCTAGTTTTTGTCGATAATACATATTTTTTTAAAATGAACTTTTTGAAGACCTCTTGTGTAAACTAGGCTAACTTAGAATAACTCAGCAGAGGGACCAGCAGTTAGCCATTATCATCAGTAACGGCTATGTCACTGGACTGCCACATAGTCAACCGCAGTTCCCGTCCCGGACCCGGTGGCTTAAAACTCACGCCAGGCGCGTGTGTGTGTTTGCCCAAGATCCTGAGAGGAGAATGGAGGAGAAGGGATTGCAGCATGGCCATGCACCCTGGGGAATGATTTCTCGCTTTCTGTCTCTCTGTCTCTCTGTGTCTCTCTCTGTCTGTCTGTCTGGCAAGCGTGAGTGCCTTATAGTGAAAACCTCTCAAAAAAAAAAAAAGAATAACTCAGGAGAGGAATGATTTTTATCATTGCCATTATCCTCTCAATACATGAAATCCTATTTATTATATAGTACGTTGATTTGTCTTGAGGAAAATCACTGTGGATGATTGAAGAGTTTCTGGAGAGTTCCTCAATGTTAAGTAACATGGAAGAAAATAATACTTACTATTTCATGATAGAAAACAAGCCGCCTCCTTGTTGTTTGGCAGAACGTTCGCTATTGACAAAAGAACTGCCAGGCATGTCCTTAGGACTCTTCAGGACCGGGAGACATGAGAGAAATGTTTGAAGTGACTTAGGGGCCTTCCTGTTTCCTGTGCTCCTTTAATCCGTCATATCTTTGGGTGGTAAGACTTGGGCCACAACATTGCCTGTGATTTTGGTGAGTCAAGTAGTTCCAGAGGCGCAAAGAGCAAAGATCCTTGGGGCAGTCTGGGCTCAGCAGAGGGCTCAGTGGAATTGTTGAAACTCAGCTCTGGCCCTCCTGACCACACCACCACCAGGGCAGCTTGCTGAAGCAGAGAGGCAGGATATATGAACTTCAGGTACGCCAGGATTTAGTTGCTATGGTCTTGATCCTACGTGTGTCAACTTACCCCTCTCTTTCCTCTTTGCTTCTTTCTCACCACGTGTTTTAAGCTTATTCAATACGCCATGAGATTAGAACATCCTAACTTGCTCTGAGAGCTTTTCTGCCTGTGATCTATGAGGTAGTTTGCTGGGCCGTGTTCTTGGAGGCTGCTGCCGCATGAAGGGAATTTCACATACAACACATTAATTGTGGTTATTTAACTCTGGTAATACCGACTCTCAACTTTAACAGGTGTAACTAACTTAGTTTTTTTGTTCAGCAACAATCTGGATGTTCCTTTTCAGACAGCTTTCCTGAATAAATAGCTTTCTTCAAAGCTTGACATGTGGATACTTCCAATTTGTGGCAGCACTGCCTTTAATCCTTGAAATTCTCTCCATTAAATGGGCAGATGGGGAGAATTCCATGTCAGAGGATTTTTATGGATGAGAACTACAAGTGGCACACATTACTCCTACCCACATTCTATTGGCCAACACTAAGTCACATGACTGTGCCCAAGTACAAGGGATCCTGGGAGATGTAGTCCAGCTGTGTGACCAGGAGAAAAAGGGAAACTGGTTTGTCAACAATCACCCAGTCTCTGCAGTGTGACTACAGACCAATACCAACTATTAAGGGAATAGGTGAAATTTTCATTCCTCATAATTAGTATTGCAAGATTGTTATGTTTATTTGCCTCAAGGCAAGGTTGTTGAAAGTAAGGTCTTCTCAAGCCTATTGAAAAATGACACGAATAATCAATGCTGATTTTGGAAAAATGAGAAAATATGAGTTTAGGTGGCTACTTGACATACATTTTAACCGCCAGTGTCACATATTGGTACAATTCTGCTGATGATTAGGAGTCAGAGGCATGATATTTTAAGATTATATTGAATCAGAAAACATTTAAGCAAAAACTAAGTAGAATAACAGACTTTTTGAATGAGAGGAAACTTTAGCATTTATTTAAACTGTATTAATTTCTTCCAAGAGAGAAAAAGAGGCACCCCAACAGGGTCCCCACACCACAATCCGCCCTCAATCTCAGCCTCCACATCACAGGCACTCCCATGCACACCTGGTGTGGACAGATGCAGAACCTTCCCATGTGTGTCTGGCACTGCAGGGCATTGTGTTAACTGCTGAGTCACTATCTGGCCCAGCAAATTACTAAATCCAAAATTTTAATATACACTTAAAGCAGAGGAAAGGTACATTTTCTGAGCCCCTATGATTCTCCCTTCATTGCACAGAGAAGCATAATGACTCGACTTACCCAAAGTCATGCAGCCAGTGAGAGAAGGCTAGAACCCTGTGCTTCAAATTATATACCCTTGTGCTCTTCACATATATTTAGCAAACTTCTCCCGTGTGTACATATATGCATTCTTGCTTCTCTTCCCAGTCATTCATGTGAGCTTTGTGTATAGTCTGCTGAAATGGAAAAAATATATGATTAATGTGCTTTTTTTTTTTTTCTTCTCACAAAGTGAGGCTGGCAGGCCTGTGGTGTTACATCTCTAATAGCATCATTTTCATGTCTTATGTGCTGGTTTGCAAGTAGCCCGAACGTAGTTTGCATGGTGGTCACCAAGTTCCAAGAGAAATGAGAGATTCTTTTCACTGGTCTGGAAAAGAGCAATTTGCAGTGACTGACTTCAGAATGACCCATTGTTCTGAGCCTAACAGGTGCAGGTTTCGACACTAAGGGTCGGATCCCATTACCACTTGAGTTGCATGGATCACTGACCTCGAAAGGGGTCTGCCCACACATCAGTGTGGGATCTGTCCTTTAGGAACCTCGACCACTAATCTGAATGGCTATTTAGAGTGTGAATGGCATTTAACTGGCGTCCCTCCATTCTTCCATGCTCATTGAAGAATCTCAGTCCTTCTCCTCCTGCTCATTAGAACTGACACTTCCCAGGCCAGAGGGATGACTAGGGTGAGTCAGAGAGATGAGATCTTCATCCCGAAGGACAGGGTACAGTTTGGGGCCAGCTGGGGATGAAAGAAGGCTCTATGGGCAACCGGGACCTGGAGTTTATTATTGTGTCTTCATTACAACGAACACAATGTAATGTGAAATATATCAAAGATACCTTGGTTTAAAAGTTGAACAATCCGGTGAAGTAATTTTATAGTTGCCCATTAATAAGAGTGAATTCTTTACCCCTCATGTGTATCCCACTCTCACCCACTTCTAATTTCTCAACTGAATGGAATTTTCTCCTCTAAAGCTAGTTTATTTTCTCTCTTTTTGTTTATGTACGTCATTGTGTGTGTCGTTTACCTTTGTATACATGGAATTTAGAGAACGGGGCTTCAAAAATTCATAGAAAATGAGCACTATGAAACAGCTATGCATGAATTTTGATATTTTTGTACAAAAATAAACTTGCATTTTTGTTTCATTTGCTATAAACTTTTTGAAATCCCCTCATATTTATCATTTTGATTAAGTTCTGAAAATCAAAAGAAAAGGTGGTATAGGTGTTTTAGAAATCCAGTTGAATTTTTGAGGACACATGGCCACTGTGTGGTTGTTTTACCGAGCTAGTTGGTTTGTAGCAAATTGTGCAAATTAGACATTTGCCACTTCTGAATCCTGTGGTTCTGGTCAATTGCTCAACTGATTTTCTATTGGCTGATTGGAGGCAATAGATTACAGGGAAATCTAGCGATAACTTCTGTCTGAAGAGGCCAGATGAAAATTATTTTCTTGGATTGTGGTGATCTAGCTAGTCCATCTAGTCTAAAGTACATGCACTCTACGATTGCAGAAGGTGAGGAGGAGAACAATCTCTTTTTATATACCTTCAGGGATAGTGTGAGTGATTTTTACAAAAACTTTTTTTTTTTTTTAAATCCCTCATCTGCCACATGAAGGGAACTTACTCTGCATTAATTCCAGGACCTCTCCTCCTTTTCCAAGTTTTCCATAGGTTCCATGGCCATAGGTAGACAATGGAGGGAGGGGAGGATGGGCACTCAACCCTCAGTTGTTGACTCTCCAAGCTGGCACCAGATGAGAGGACTGCATTCTTACCTGACCCTTGGCCATCAGCTCTCAATGGCTACTGCCAGGTCATTCTGGGAAGGCTGCTGTACTGCTCTTAGGGTCCCAGGAGTCGGCCTGTGGCTCATCTCTGTGACACTGAGGTCTGCTGTGCTCAATAATACCACATTCACGTCTCTGAGCTCTAACTGCGTACCAGGAATTCTGTCTGGGAAGCAAATCATGGGACCTTCTGACCTCTGATCTCACGAGCTTATCAGAGCGGGGTCTGTCATCACTCTTCCTTCCACTCCAGGAAGGTTAGGGTACAGGATCCCTATTTCTCAAGGACTACTGTCTTCTAAGCTCTCATCACTTCCTTTTCTCTTCTCTTCCCAACCAGAGCTCACTTTTGTAATCTTCAGAGGGTGGGATGTGGGGACGGTGGTGGTAGGGAATCTTTGCTCTTCATCACTATGTGTTTTTCAAAATCATTGTTCAGGTCCTATGTTCTCCTTTCTTTTTTCAAAAGGCAGAGTTTTTGAAATTCACAAATAATAACAGCTTCCTTTTGTCCCTCTTTCCCACCTTGTAATCCCTTTCCTCAGGTAAGGGATTTGAAAGTGTGTAGCTCAGGGCTCATAACCACAGAAGCACATTACCATCATTCAGGGCACTAAAATCTCACACCAGTGCAATAAGCCCACTGGCCAAGGTTCTGACTTAATTGGCTGCGGTGGGGCACAGGCATTGGTATTGTTTTCAAAACTCCTTAACAGGGTCAAGTACTACTGTTCTAGCTGAGTTGTTAAGAAAAGGTCCAAAGTATTAAAACAAATGCAAGGAACACATCAACTAGTAATGCAAAGTATTACCCAGACTCAGTAGGCCAGCACTGCATTTGAAAAACTTATAAATGCACTCTTACAGATTTTTGACTTTCTTATGTTGGGAATGCAAAACATTGAGAGAAAAAGTTAACAGATGTTTAAAAATTAACTAATGTGTTTGCCTACCCCATGCTGAGTGTTATGCTTTATTTACTTAGTATGTATTTATTTTTGATTGTAAATTGACAAAATATATGTATAGGTATTATATTTATGGGGTACAAAGTGACATTATAATTTATGGAAACAGTGTGGAATCATTACATCAAGCTAATTAACACAGTCATTACCTAAAATACATATCTTTAAAAATTTGGGACCAGCGGTTGGCATAATGGCTATGTTGCTGGACTCTCATGTAGTCAACTGCGGTTCGAGTCCTGAACCCAGCAGCTTAGACTCATGTCGGGCATGTGTGCATGCGTGCCCAAGATCCCGAGAGGAGAATGAAGGAGAAGGGATTGTGGCATGGCCATCCCCCTGGTGGGTGATTTCTTGTTTTCTGTCTCTCTGTCTCTTTCTGGTGAGTGCATGCACACTATAGCCAAAACTTCTCCCCCCAAAAAATTGTGTATGTATACTTATGAGTATATTGGGGAGGGATTTAGATAGTTGTCTTGATCCTCCTTCCTTAGCCTCCAGAGTAGTTGTGATCCGAGGTGCACACCACCATGCTCCGTTTGTTGTGTAGCAAGGAACATCTAGCACACACTGTTTTGGCTGGGCCCATTTGTCATTTTCTGTGGTGAGAGCGTTTGAAATTTACTCTCTTGTGATTTTGAATGTATAGTACATGGTTATGAATACATTCATCATGCTGTGCAATAGATCTAAAACACGTAGCTTGCTCCTTCTGTCTAACCGCAACTTTGTACCCTTTGACCATCCTCTGATTCTCTCCACCCTTATCCTCTATTAACCATAATATCACTCTTTGCATCTGTTAGTTCAATTGCTTTAGATTCCACATGTAAATGAGAAAATGCGGTGTTTGTCTTTCTGTGCCTGGTTTATTTTATTAAACATCTTTTTTTTTTTTTTTTTATTCCTATATCTCTCTGTGGCATACGTGCTTGCCACAGAGAGACAGAGAGAAAGAGAGAGAACGGGAAAGTGAGAAGTCACTCCCTGGTGGGTCGGCCACACTGCAATCCCTTCTCCTTCATTCTTCTGTTGGGATTTTGGGTACACATGCATAGCTGCTCAGTGTGATTTTCAAGCCGCTGGGCCCAGAACTCAAAAGGCACAGCCAGCCATGTGAAACCCAGTATCAACCTCCACACTACTTGTTGGCCCAGCATACTGTATTATAGTTATATCCGTGTTATTGTAAATAAAAGAATTTCTTCTTTCTTGAAGGCTGAATAGTACTTCACTGTGTATATAGTCATACCACATTTTCTTTACACATTCTACTGAGGATGATTCCATAACTTGGTTATTGTGCATAGCGTCACAATGAACATACTTGTAAAGGCATCTACCTGACATACTGATTTCAACTCTTTTGGGTAAATATCCAGAAGTGTGATTGCTGGACCTTATGGTATAGTTCTATACTTAGTTTTTTGAGGCGCCTTTATATAGTTTCCATAATGAGCATGCTAATTTACAATCCTACCTCCCTCTTGTTTTGCCAAACTTGTTATCTTTCTTTTTTTTTTGTTTGTTTTTGGAGAGATTTTCACTGTAGGGCGCGTGCGCTCACCAGACAGACAGAGAGAGACATAGAGACAGAAAGCGAGAAATCACCCCCCAGGGGGGATGGTCACGCCGCAATCCCTTTTCCTCCATTCTCCTCTTGGGATCTTGGGCACACACGCACACACGCCCGGCGTGAGTTTTAAGCCACCGGGTCCGGGACACGAACCGCCCAGTGGTTTTAATTTGCATTTCCCTAATAATTAGTGATATTGGGCATTTAAAAATGTGTTTCTCAGCCATCTGTGTGTCTTCTTTTGAGAAATGTCTATGTCCTTTGTCCATTGCTATACTTTAGATATTTATTTAACTTTATCCTGATATAAAACCTGAAAAATAAGACTAATTACTCTTGATTTTGCAGCTGGAGAAATGGAACTCCGTGGGCTATATAAAATATTCAAGGTTATTGAGAAAGAAAATGGCAGATCACTGATTAGAGTCCAGTTTGTCTGGCTCAAAATCCAGGCTGTCTTGAAATATTGTTCTCTCCTAAAGTGACATGATTAAGATTGTGCGTTAATTGAACAAATCAGTGAATAGTTCTGTCAACAAAATAGGTGAAGGGCAAAAGGTTAGTCCTAAAATGGGTTAGCTCATTGTTGCTGTTGCCTTCTCTTTGGGATATGTCATCATCCTTCCAATGGTCACTACAGCCACACCTCACTTTATAACCTGCCTCTTTTACCACCCCTTGGACTTAGCATGGGGTATCCCCTTTCTCAGTCTTTGTCTCATTCCTACAGTTGGTTAATATTTACTACAAGAAGCATTCACAATCACCCAAGACTACATATTTTGCTTATACATTTGTACTTTATTGTGCACCCATAATAGTGTTCAGAATAAATAAAAATGATTGTGCTGGATTTACAGTATGGTGTTGTGATGTGTCTTGCCACTTTCTGGAGCTCATCTAATGTATGCTTTTCATGTGGATAGAATTACATTAGTCTAACATGGCATCACATGATAACCATCAAAAAATACATAGCCTACAGGGCTATGACACATCATAAGACATTTGCCTTTAGGGTTTCCATTTATGGACCAATTTGTTTAATGACCCAGTCAGAGGTACAAATTTCAGTTGTTAAGTGAGGAATACATATATTGCTAAGCTAGGGTTTTGTTTTTTGTTTTCTTTTAAGTTTATCCATTTGTCTCTTCAAATAAAAGAGAGGGAGGGAGAGAGAGAGAGAGATCCTCTAAAGGGTCCTCATGTCACAATTCACCTTCAGCTTCAGGCAGCCAGGATCATAGGCCCACCTGTGTGTGCCCACTGTGGAACATACCTTGGCACAGGAACCTGGGACCTCTTCATAGGTCTTCAGTGTTGCAGACATTGTATCACCACTGTGCCACTGCAACTGGTCTGCTCAGGACTTAGTTTTCTTTCAGCATGGATGATCCAGGGACCTGGTACTTTCTGCATTTAATACACTTGTATTTGTTCTACAGAAATACAATTCTTGGCCTCTGCCATGGTGCAGCAGTAATGCAACCCTCTGTGATGCTGAGGCCTTACTGGAAGGGTCCAGGTTCACATCCCAAGGTCTCCCTCTGCAAGCTGGACATGCATGTGACCATGATTCTGGCTGACTGAGGCTGAGGGTAGGATTGCCAAGGGAGAACAATGTTTGGAGCCCATGGCTCGCTCATTCGCTCTCTCTGTGTGTCACTCTTATAAGAGAAATAATAAACATAAAAAATATGAAAATAAAAATATAATTATCTACAAAGTAATCAGTTTTCATAATTGCTTTCTATATGTTTTGCAAACATAGAACATCATGTTACAGAAAAAAGATAGAAAACCAAACTTCGACATCTATGTAAAGTACCTTTGCTACTATTGCAAACGGGCTTTCTATAATATTTGCTTTTTGAATACACTTTAGAGGGAGATTATTATATTTTTCACCTATAGATGACTTCAGTCTCTCCCTAAGACAACTGTCAGCACTATTCAGAAAAAAAGGCTGCTAATTATTTTCTTAACTGTGACAATTTTCTTACTTTCTGCTTATCGTTGATTAGAGTACATGGACATCCATGCTTACTATCTCCATTTTTCTTTTTATCTTTTTAAAGTTTATTTATTTCTTCTGTAAGCGAGAAATACTGAGAGAAAGGGAGAGAACATTCGAGCCAGCAGGGTCTTCATGCTGCAACCTACAGTCAGCCCCAGATCATGGGCATACCTGATCATGCCTGGGTGTTTGCTTGGCATACACAGAGTGACCACGGGAAGTGAACCTGAGACTTTCCTATGTGGACCAACCTTGCAGAACATCACATTTTACTGCTACACAATTGTTCAGTGTCTCCATTTTTCCTTCTTTTTAAAAATTTTTTTATTTTATTTTAGATTTTTGCTATAGGGCACATGTGCTTGCCAGAGAGACAGAGAGACAAAATACACAAGAAATCATCTGCCAGTGGGATGGCCACCCTGCAGTCTCTTCTCCTCCTGGGATCTTGGGAGACACACACACATGCCTGGTGTGAGTTTGAAACTGCCAGGCCCGGGACATGAACCATAGTTGACTACGTGGGAGTCCCACAACATAATCATTACACCATCTGCTGGTCCCCTCTTTTGCCTTTTTAAGTTAAGGGTGAACAAAACTCCTTCTTTAAAAATTGCTGCTATTAATGAATGATTTAGTTGCTCAGAGGTTGTCTTCCATTTTATTAAGTGTCTTCTTATGGGAGATACCCAAAAAATCAGTTTCTGTTCAAAACATGGTTTTGCATCTACTGGCTACTGTGTATTTACTTTTCTCAGTAATCCAGGCCCTAAGCAGAGCATCTGGCACAGCTCAATAAATGTTGACTCTAACGTGATCTTCATGTGTTAAAACAGTGGGATAAGCCAGGTACATTTAATCATCCATTGTTGCAACACAAACGTCCTTGTTATGTGTCAGGTGTCCAGAGGTGTAAGATTCTGATTTGAGAGGAATGCATAATGAATCCCTCCTTCTTCTGATGTTCAGTCATTAATGCATGACCCTCCCATCCTCGACATGATAGCCAGCTTTCCTTTGATGTCACACAATCTCCATATTTGTTTCATTTCCTCTTCTAGACCCACACACTTATTTATTTTCCCTGTGTATGTTTTGGGGATGTATCTACTCAGTGAAAGAATATTTTCAATAAGCTCTTCTGCTTTTATGATGTTTCTATTACCCTTACTCTTTTATTACACAAGTCGACCTGGGCTCCATCAAAGAAAGAAGGAACTTTCCACATAGGGGATCCAAGGAAGACAGAATAGAGACATAGGGGCGGAAGCAAAGTTTAGCACTGACCGTGTTTGGGGATTGGGGCGTTAAAAGGATGGAAAAATCATGGCTGGGTGGAGAAGGAATGAAGATGGGTGGTGGAAGTGGGAAGGCTGTACCTTGCAAGGAATACATGTTTGTTTAAAAAAGAGGGTGGAGGATGACCCAAGAGCTAAACAGTAAATGTGGTGGTTCATTTTAAAGAATTGGTGTTGAGAGGTATATGAACACTGGCTTTTCAAGTCTCAAATGAGCTCCCCTGGTTGTTGAGATTTGGCTTTTATCAAAACTTATTATGATTTCTATTTTTTGCTTTTATCTTCGTAGAAGCCTCTCCATTCTTACGATATTAAGTTAGAATTCACTTGGCGGGCAGAGGGGAATAGCTTTTAAAATTGCAAGCCCTGGTAGAAGGATGCTAGTTTTATGATGGGGAGGGAAGGGAATTTGGTAACAATCTTATATTAGGAAAGAATATTTGGAAGAAACAAAATTTCAGAAACTGATCAAATAAGGGGGACATTTTAACTGACACCATGTCCTTCTCTTTCTTCTCTTTCTTTCTCGCTCACTCTCTTTCAGACATGCATACATGCTATCATGAATAAAATAAGTAAACTTAAAAAAAGAAAGTGCCAACCAGAGAAAACTCAAGGCTACAAAAAAAATTTCTTGTGGTTTCTAGTCAACACCTGAAGCTAGAGCCTGGTTCTCCGTTTTCTGTAGGAAGGCAGGAGCCTAACTTCCTAAGTACTGCTAAGCAAACTTCAGTGGGTTTCTCATGGACCAACTCAGCCTTCCCTTGAAACATTCCAGGCAGTAAAAGTGTAAAGGTAAATGATAGTTCTGAACCCAGAAGAAGTCCATATTTGGTCAGAAAGGCCAGGGGGCCCTGGAGCTCCCTGAGATGGTCATAAGAAATATTTATAGCTATGTGCAAATTCTTTTTCAACAAATAGAATTAAAAAGAAACTATATACGTTTTATGTTCTAACCAGATCCATGTTTTAGGAGTGCTAGCACGGGTGATGAATTTGGGCAATTTTTATATTTTTTCTTGTTTCTTTTTTTGGGGGGGGAAGAGGGTTTTTTTGCTATTGGGCGCGTGCGCTCGCCAGACAGACAGAGAGAGACATAGAGACAGAAAGCACGCGCCTGGCATGAGTTTAAGCCACCAGGTCCGGGACGCGAACCGCGGTCAACTATGTGGGAGTTCAGCGACATAGCCATTACACCAACTGCTGGTTCCCTCTTGTTTCTTTATTTTAGTAATAAGATTTGAATTTAGGTTCTGCTTCATTTTTATGTCCTGAATTAATCTTATTCAGGACAAGGTTGGTTTCTAGTTGGTGCAAAATTAGACTGGGAATATTTAGTGCAACTTTTCAGACTCTATTTTGGGAGGAAAATAATAGAGGACCTAGCAAGATGGTGGCATTGGAAAACTATCTTCATGTCTTCTTCAACCATTTTGAGATAGTGAAACCCCACATGTATATTACTCAATAAGTACCTCTTCACCACAGAACTGCCAAATATTTCAAGAGAAATTAAATCCTTCAGACTTTGATTTTTTTACATTCAGCTCAGCCAGAATCTTCTTTTGTAAGAGCAATTTGAGGGACCAGCAGTTAGCGTAATGGCTATGTCGCTGGACTCCCACGTAGTCGACCGCAGTTCAAGTCCCGGACCTGGTGGCTTAAACTCATGCCAGGCGCGTGTGCGTGCATGCCCTAGATCCTGAGAGGAGAATGGAGGAGAAAGGATTGCGGCGTGGACATCCCCCCTGGGGGGTGATTTCTCGCTTTCTGTCTCTCTGTCTCTCTCTGTCTTTCTGGTGAGCGCACGCATCCTATAGCAAAAAAAAAAAAAAAAAAAGAGCAATTTGATAGCTAAGAAGTCCCTGGAGCTTTTAGTCTTGCAATAGGAGGTCACATTTTCACCATGCTCATTGCAACTTGAACTGAAAGAAGCTCAAGTTCACATTTGGAACCCACAATCTTGAATGAATTATAATGCTGGTAAAATCCATTCTCCTTGCAAACTCATTCGGAAGCCATACTTGGGATAGGATGGACATCTTAGAAAAGCATATGTTCTATGAGATCAACAGTTGGCGTAATGGCTAGGTCGCTGGGCTCCCATGTAGCCGACCGGGGGTGGGGTCCTGGAACTGGTGGCTTAAACTCACACCAGGCGTGTGTGTATGCATGCCCAAGATCCTGAGAGGAGAATGAAGGAGAAAGGATTGCAGTGTGGCCATCCCCCCTAGGGGGTGATTTCTCACTTTCTGTCTCTCTGTCTTTCTGGCGAGCACACGTACCCTATAGCAAAAACCTCTCAAAAAAAAAAAAAAAAAAAAAAAAAAAAAAGAAAGAAAGAAAGAAAGAAAGAAAAAAAGAAAAACATATGTTCTAGGGAAGAAAATAACTGTTGGGCAAGTCAAGATATGTCTAATGGGTCAGGTGATGGACAGAAGGCAGCCCGGCAATGACGTTCTGGGAAAACAGGGAAACAGAATTCCAAGGTAGTGTACCTATGTGCCAAAGGAGTAGTAGATGAGGATGATGGGTTTGTGGGCTAGGCTCTCAATAAATTCTTCGCAGCGAATCTTCACTCTGTGTGTTTGTCTATCCTTTAAACAAATACCCACTAAGCAGGCACTATGAACAAACATTATACAAACTTTGGCGACACAGAAGCAAGCAGAATAGAAGTTTCTTCTGTCAATGGTAAACAAAGTCAGGCACTAGCTAAATGGATTAAGACATTTAATCAGTAATAACTATTGCAATAAAGAAAAGTGTCCCATGTGAACTGAATTTAGTTTTTATTTGTACATTGGAGACAGGGTATTTTAAAGGTAGAATGTGGAAAAGGGGAGAAGGGTGAGCAGGACATCAGTAAAGTTAAGGAAGTGAAAAATATCAACAAGTGGGAAGGTTAGATTGGTCCAGAAACCCATTGACGTTTGCTAAGTGGTGCTTAATGAAGTTCGGCTCCTGCCTTCCTACAGAAACTGGGAGACAGGACTCTATCTTCGGGTATTGGCAGGGACTCACAGTAAATTCTTTTGACAGCCTTGACTTTTCTCTAGCTGACACTTCCTTTTTGTCTGAGAGGTTTTTGCTATAGGGCATGAGCATTTGCTGGAAAGACAGAGAGAGAGAGACAGAGAGACAGAAGTGAGAAATTACTCCTCAGGGGGAATGGCCAGCCAAAATCATTTCTCCTCTATTCTCCTCTTGGGATTTTGGGTATGCATGTACATGCGCCCCATGTGAGTTTTAAACCCCTGGTCCAGGACCCAAACCATGGTCGACTATGTGTGAGTCCAGTGACATAACCATTATGTTATTTGCTGGTCCTGAGACTTTCTTTTTATAAGTTTATTTTATTTTATTTATTTATTTATTTATTTATTTTAAAGCCTTGGTGGGGTTTTTTTTTGTTTGTTTTTGGGAGAGGATTTTTTTGCTATAGGGCGCGTGCACTCACCAGACAGACAGAGAGAGACAGAGAGATAGAAAGCGAGAAATCACCCCCCAGGAGGGATGACCATGCCGCAATCCCTTCTCCTCCATTCTCCTCTTGGGATCTTGGGCACATATGCACACGCACCCGGCATGAGTTTCAAGCCACCCGGTCTGGGACACGAACCGCGGTCAACTACGTGGGAGTCCAGCGACATAGCCATTACGCTAACTGCTGGTCCCTTATTTTATTTTATTTTATTTTATTTTATTTTATGCATGCCTGAAAGAGAAAGAGAGAGGGAAAGTGTAAGATAAGAGAGAGAATCACCCTTTGGTTTTTGGCTTGCTGTGATCCCCTTCCTAGCCTTCCAGCTTATCCGGATCTTGGGCACAGGTGTTTGCACTCAGTTTATTTTCAGCCTAATCTGGGGATCTCAATCTGCAGTTGGCCATATGGTTTCTGGCACTGTGTATGTTTATGAAGAGAAGAAATGAGGCAGCAAAAACCACATGAATACGAACCCCGCTCTGCTCTGCTAAAAGTTCTGCCTTCTGCCATTTTGTGATGCTTTTGGACTTCCTAGTCAACAGAACTGTGAGTCAAAATAAACCTGTATTCTCTTAAACCCACTCAATCTCAGGTATTTCTGTTAGCAATACAATAACAGACTAAGGCATTGTTGGTGAGACAAATTATATAGAAAATTTGATTCTTAAGGGTAGTCTTTAAGATACTGACCATCAGTTCAAATACATGGCATAAGGAATTAAAAGTGAAATGGAATGATACCATAATGTTTATTATTGTTTTGTGTCTTTTCTAGAGAAAGGAGTAAAAGGAACACTGATCCTTGTTCTTCCTTCTATCTTAGCCCCATATGTGGGTGACTAGAAATATACTGATGTTCAATATGCTATCCTGACTTACAGCACATGGGATGCAACATTAAGGAGTGATCTGGTCATCCACATGGGGGATCCAGAAACATGCTTCTCTGAAGCAATGTGTGATTATCAGTGGGCCAAGTGATGTCTGTCTCCATGAAGTCTTTGGCCTGGATTGATGACTGGTTGGCCCTCACTGGGGCACTTGAGTGTTCAGAAGAGCCTATTCTCTTGGGAATCATTATATACTCAAAGTGGACCAAAATCTCACTTGTTCTCTCAACTTTCTTTCTTTCTTTCTTTCTTTCTTTCTTTCTTTCTTTCTTTCTTTCTTTCTTTCTTTCTTTCTTTCTTTCTTTCTTTTTTTTTTTTTTTAAAGCTTATTAGTTTTTCCATGAGAAAAAGACAAAGATAGAAACACTAGCACCCTCAATAGGGTCTATGCCATGAACCTCCTCATAGACTTCCCAGTCAACCAGTATCATGGGTACATGAGCACATCCAGCTGTACAGGTCAACTGTGAGACTAAAACCTGGTCTTCCACATGGCCTCTGGCATCTCAGTGCACTGCACTACTGCAGCGCCTCCACAGCTGGGCCTTTTCACTCATCTTTAGCTAGAAGGTTCACTTGAGTTTTTGTACATGTAAGAGCAACTGAGGTTCCAGTTGTTCCACAGGTCTTGACTTCTTGTCTATGGAGGCCCCTTATCAATCATCCAAGACTGGGCTTCAGCAGTGAAAAGGAGCAAAGTGGTATTGTTTGCATATCCTTGAGGTCCTCAGTGTTCTGGACCTGGAGTGCCAGGTTGTCCCCTACTTCCCCTGCTGCCTTGACATAAACTGAATCCGAGTAGCACAAGACCCAGTGCTCCCCTGGCCCCCTTCCCTCAAGTACAAACATTGCTCCGAGACCTAGCTTTTGCAGCCTGCAACAGTGTTCATAACAAAAACCCTCACTGAAAAGCCAAAACTGATGGAAGTCCTAGGCTGGATTTTCCTTTGGGTTGGAATGCATGCTGTCATAAAGGCAAGTGACCTTCTGTTATTGATGAAATACCTTGAGTATTTCTTTCACAGTCTGTGTCTCCCATGCCTGACTAAGCAAATCCTGCTTACTCCTTTTACTCCCTAGAGATATGCCTCAGGACCACACTGGAAAAAGCAAATGATCGATTAATGATGAAATTGGCCACCTTGCCAATAATGATAAATGACTTTGTTCATCCCACAGCAAGGAAACCAGTTCAATGAGTTGTCTGTGCCTGGGCACGAAGGATGGACAGCCTGGTCAAAACTAACACGCATGAGCTTTGGGGCCCATAACGAGCACCGTGAACACTGTAAGGCTGACTCACATGTCTGTCTTGATTTTGACCAACTTAAAAATGATTCACGGTCTCATGATCAGATATTTATATCTGCAGAAGAAATGCAATGGTAGTAATCAAAATTGGGCAGAGCTTGGTTCTCATGCTTCTATTTGGGTGGATGAGAATGCTATGGATGAACATGTAAATTTTACTGTGGATGAAATTCTCTAAAGACAGAAAACAACTAGAAGATCCACTAGGAATCAACAGTTCCCTTGAGGAAATAAAATCTGCACATGAAACAGCATGAAAATCAATATAAAACAACATGTCAACAAGGACAACTTGATATGCACAGGAGCTACTTTTTATTTAGTACTTTAAAAGTCATGGAATAAATTTAAAACATTTTTAAGAGTAATATTAATTATCCTATACAAAAATTTAGAAATACATTAAATAATAAATAAGAATGAAAATAGTTATTAACTGCAATCTATTCCTCAGGAAAAAGAGGAACACTCGTTTACCATTTTAATGCAATCATTTCTGGTCTTTTTAAAAAAATTTATAGACTTCGTTCATAGGCTAGTACTTTGCCTATACTTGATTTACTCTTTTTTAAAAATTCTGTTTTATTATTTGGTTTAATTAAATTAATTAATTGATTTTATTTGACCAGAGACAGATGGAGAGAGGGGGAAAATGAGAGAGCAAGTTGCCAGGTCCAGGACTCAAACTGTAGTTGGCTATGTGGGAGTCCAGCACTTTAACCACTGTGCCATCTGCTGGCCCCTGATTTACTCTTCTTAAAAACAAAATGAAGGAACCAGCAGATGGTGTAATGGTTGCTGGACTCCCATGTAGTTGACCTCATTTCGAGTCCCAGACCCGGTGACTTAAACCTCACACCAGGCACATGTGCGTGCATGTGCTTGCATGTGTGCCCAAGATCCTGAGAGGAGAATGGAGGAGAAGGGATTGGGGCATGGCCATCCTCCCTGAGGGGGATTTCTTGCTTTCTGTCTCTCTGGCCAAGCACACAAGCCTTACAGCAAAAATCCCTCTCTAAAAACAAAAACAAAAGGGAAACATTTTATTGTGGTACAATATGCACAATATGGGATTTAGCATCTTAATCATTTTTAAGGGTATGGTTTGGTAGTGTTAAGTACCTTTGCATTGTTGTGTAACATCTTCTGGTCTTTTAAAATATCATTTATTGAATTTTATTTATTACTATCTTTATTATTATTTCTAATTTGCTATAGGGTGTGTGTACTCACCAAAGAGAAACAGAGAGAAAGGGAGAGAAAGAAAATGAGAAAGCAAGCTGTCAGGCTGGGGACTCAAACTTTGGTCAGCCATATGGGAATTCAGTGCCTTAACCACCATGCCACCCACTGGCCCCCATTTCTGGTCTTTTAAAAAGACCTGCAAAAGGACTTCAACAAGTTTGAGGAATGTATTAAAGTATGAGTTTACTTTGTGCATAATTTTTTGAAATCCATGCATAATTTTTTTATAATATGCACTTTCCATGAGCTTTTTGAAGACCCCCCATGTATACACATAAACGTGGTATATTTTTATATTTGTATACTTTTTATTGCCAGAGAGAGACAGAAAAAGAAAGGAAGAAAGCCCCTCTAATGGGGCTTGGGTGCACTATAATCCCTTTTCATCTATTTCTTGTTGGGTTTTGGGCAGTCTTGCACCTGTGCTTGATATGTTTTTCAGGCTCTGGGGCTACAATGCTAACCATGTGATCTGCTACGTTTGCACTTACAAAGACAAATTGTATTAGAGTATCAAATGCCATGCCCTTTTGCATTATTTTGTGAATTAGCTCTGAGGCACTTAGGCTGCAGGCTGGTTCCCTTTCTACTAGAGGCATAGGACAAAGGTAAGTCCCCTGGGTCGTAGTCCCCTGGGTTGGGCAGGTCCAACTGTAGAAATCCAGGCTTCCTCTTATTTGCTGGTAGAAATACCCTCTGAGCAGGCTATAAGATAATGGTATTGAACTGTATATTGAAGACAAGAGGAGATGATATTGCAAGGTAAATACTTCTCTGCTGCCTACAGAGATATCTTGTTTCAAGATACACAAGAGAATTTGCAAATATCCCTTGATATATGAATCATTTCAAAAAATTTCAAGACATTAGTAACAAGTGGCGAATTGGTCAGATTATAAAATTATATCCTGGGGCTTTAATTGTATCCTGGAGCTTGGCAAATTGAGACTCTGGGTTCCTCTTTAATCAGTGATTTATAGAAATTGATACATTTGCTAATTATTTTATCCAATAACCACCTACTCTGCAGACAAGTTGAGAAATTCACTATCAGGTTCTTGAGGGGAGTTATGAGGGCAGAGTTAGCATGTATGACTGAGGTTATAAAAATTCACTAACTTTGGGACCAGCAGACGGGGTAATGGTTATGTCGCTGGACTCTCACATAGTCGATGATGGTTCTAGTCCCAGACCCAGTGACTCATAACTCATGCCTGGCCTGTGTACATGCATGCCCAATCCTAAGAGGAGAATGGAGGAAAAGTGATTGCATTATGGCCATCCCTTCTGGGGTTTATTTCTCACCTTCTGTCTCTCTGTCTCTGTTTCTTCAGTGAACGCAGGCGCCCTATAGCAAAAATCTCTCTACCAAAAAAAAAAAATCACTATGAAAAACTAACTGTACAAACTCCTCAGTAGAAAGATACCTAGGTACTGGATGCAGGTTTTGTCTGATTAACTGAGTGATCTTAGACAATCACTTAACTTCCTCTGCGCCTTGGGTTCCTTTTCAGTATAATGGGTTCAGTTCTTTCCAGTTTACCTACCACGATTTTTGTGAAGCTTGAAATTGTTAATAGATATATTGGGTCGTCAAAAAGGTCATGATATATTTTCTCTGTTTTTCTATGCAAAAATGCATCCTGACTTTTCCGATGACCCAATAGAAACACTTTAAAACACGATGAAAAAAATAATATGAGCTAAGTTCTTGTATTACACAACAACCTATAAAATGATTTGCAAAATGAATTAAGAATATGACATTTGTTTCCTATGTGGTTTTCCAGTAGCTGACTGGATATTGTGTTTGGAAGTATGTGGCGAAAACTGTAGATGTTTATTTACATGGTTTTCTCTTAAGAAAAATCAAACATCATTAAAAAGGTGTGTCACTAGAAGCATACATTATAAAAATTATTCTCTGTACAGTCTAATTTCACCATTTTATAATCATGTTTGAATTTGTACTAAGGGATGTGGCTGCTGCTCCAGGCAAAGACTGCATGTTAGTCACGGCCTCATGTCTGGTGCCCAGGACAGGTCTGGCACATGGCAGGCATTCAATGCTTATTGAGTGAACAAGTGAAAACTGATGCTGATGCTGCGTGTGGGTTTTAGGTGGACGGTGGGAAGACAGTAGGTTGACATCTGTCAGAGAAACTGCTAGTTAGTCCAGGTAGACTACTAGGACTTGAGTGTCACATGCTGTATTCATCCAACATCCTTGGTGAAACAGTCTTTTCACTGTTGCATCATCGTGACTGTTTCCAAATGACAGACGAACAAAACATTAAGGGGCGGGGTGGATAGACCTCGGGCTGTTTAGTAGAAATCATCAAAGTTATGATACATACATACCCACCCACTTCTCTACTCAGAAATAGGAGTATGTAAAATAAACACAGGGCCAGCTCCATGGTGCCATGGTGATGTATATATCAAGAGAAGCTGGTTTCCATGTGGTGACTGTGGTTTGAATCCCTGGTCTGGTCAGCCAGAAACACACCAGGCATGTGCATGAATGCCCAAGACCTGACAGGCTGGAGGCTAGAAAACTGGAATGGGATTTGGTGTGACCAGACACTATGGAGGGTGCTCATCTCTCTCCCTCTCTCTGCCATTTTCACTCTTGTGTGTGTACGTGCTCTTATATGAATAAAGAAAAATAAATAAATAAAATGAACATGTGCAAGCATGTGTATTAATTTCTCTCTCTCTCTCTATATATATATACACACATACATATACACATATACATGCATATATATGTATATATATATATATATATGGTTGTAGGAAAAGTCCGAGTACTGATGCATTTTGGCATATAAAAAATACTTCATCACTTTCTTGACAACTCAATATATATATATATATATATATATGTATATGTGGGTATATATTGGGTCATTGAGAAAGTCATGACACAGTTTTGCAAAGAAAAACAGTAAAATACATCATGGGTTTCCTGACAACATATATATTCACACACATATATTTCCATTGTCTTATTTGGTTATAAAAACCAATAATTTAGGGCTGGTAGGTGGCTTGGTGGTAAAGGAGTTGGACTCTCACATGGCTCACCATGGTTTGAGTTCCAGACCTAGTGGCTTGCTTTTGCACTCTCTCTCTCTCTCTCTCTAGCCCCCTCTCTTTAATCAAATTAAATAATAATAAGAATGAATGGGATTAAATAATAGATAATTACTTGAAAAAGGAAGCAAAACCCAATAATTTGGGGGCCAGCCTATAGCCTAGTATCTATGGGAATCAGATTCCACATGTTCGACCATGGTTCAAATCCCAGCTCCAGTGTCTTGAAAAACGTGCTGAGCATGTATGTGTTCATGCCCCAGATCTCGACAGGGTGGAGAAAAGGAAGAGAAGGAAGGGATGGCCCAGTGACCACACTCCACTGGGGGGGGTGGGGTGTCCTCTCTCTCCCTCTCTCTTTCTCTTTCTGACTCTCTGTCTTTCTCTGGCAAGCACATGTGCCCCCTGAAAATGTAAAAAAAACAAACAAACAATACTTTTGAGGTAAATATGGGAAAGTGGACTTTCATGTTCTGTAGTTGAAGAGATGTCGAATGATCGCTTAAAGCAACTCAGCATATTAATAGTGTCTGACTTTTCCTAATGGGTACATAGGGCCTGGGGCTCTGGTTTGGGTTGGAGTCCAGGAGCCTGGACGGGGTGGTTAAATGGCATCTGTGTCTGCAGGCCATGGAAATAAAGTCTGGGTCCCAGCCATGCCAGTCCAAAGGGTGAAGTCCATTGAGTTAGAGGGAAAGTTAGGCTAGGATGGTCAAAGAAGGAGATCTGGGTAGGCCGGTGGCATGGTGCTTGAGGCGGCTGCATCTCTCCCTGACCTGGTGGTTTGCTTGCTCGCTCTCTCTTTCTCTCTCTCTCTCTCTCTCTCTCGCTCTCGCTCTCACTCTCTTTCTCTCTCTGGTAAGCATGCATGCCCTGTAGCAAAGTGAATAAATAAAAATAAATAAATAAATAAATAAATTAAAAAACCAGTCCCTTTGCTGGAGGGTCTGAATCCAGTGATTGCTGAAATAAGAATAAAGACAAGGCTCCCTGGCCAATGGAGCAACTTGTTTCAGAGGTCCTACTGGGGTTGGTCGGGAACTGCGTCAAGGCTGCATCGCAGCTCAGGTTTTCCCTTTGGTCATTTTTGTTTCTTTCGTGTTCCTCCTTTTCCCCAGCTATTGATTCCAAAAAACCCTCTAATAAAAAAATCCTGCAAGCTCAATTGATATCTCACGGTCTGCTCCCCTGGACCTACGCCACTTCCCCTGCTTTTTTTTTTTTTTTTTTTTTTGAGGCTATTACTGCAAGGGAACTTGAGAAAGTTCATAGAGGGGGCTGGCAGGTGACATGGTGGTTAACGCACTGGACTCCCAGATGGCTGATCATGGTTCAAGTCCTGGGCCTGGCTGTTTGTTATCTCACTTTCTCTCTCTTTTTCCCTCTCTCTCATCAATTAATAGTAATAATAATGATAATGATAAAATATCCTTTAAAAACACAAAAAGTTCATAGAAAAATAGAATTAAAATACACATTTATTTTTTTTAATGAGTCTCTTTTGCTGTAAAATTTTTTGAAATCCATGCATACATTTTTTATAATGTTTTCCATGAACTATTTGAAGGCCCCTCATAGCTACGATAGTTTGACAATAAGGTGTAAAGATCTATGCAAAAATCTGAAGAAGAGGTGTAAGAACTAGGCATTGTCCTGATTCATGCATTTTGCTCTTTGATCATCTTATCAGCTCACTTGACATTTTCACAGCTTTTCCCCCAACAATCTTGTATAGGCAAGACAAGTTTGTGTGTGTGTGTGTGTGTGTGTGTGTGTGTGTGTGTATGCTCATTTAACAGATTTGGAAACTGAGACTGACAGATGGCTAGTGACAGGAACAAGACCCCACGGCTGCTAAGTGGCAGGATAGAAAGTTTGGGCCAAACTTTTTATCTCTGATTTATAGCCTTTTAAAAGATACAAAATTGGGGCTATAAAAAAACAATAGCATGGGGATTTAAGCCACTGGGAGCAGGCAGTGGAATTGTCACAAGGACCTACAAATACCCAGGTGTGACTATGTAACCCTGGAACACCAGGCTGGGAGATGCCGGCTAGGGGCCAGGGGGACTCTGGAGATGGCAGGAAGAGGGCGTGGGGATTACTGAGGATGCACAGTGGCCCTCTGAGGTGGAAAAGGGAAAACGGAGACACCTGTGACAGTTTCGGGGATGGGTAGCTCTAGCCTCAAATTGAAAAGAAAATGTGCAGGATTTCATGATCCCATCTGAATCACGCCCCTTCTGTCAAGATATTAATCTTCTGATTTCTCTCTGGTCACATAGACATACACACATGTATTTACATATATAACTTCATATTGCATGCATATAATCTTGTATCACACATATATGTAGTCCCCCCCCCCATTGCTCTCCATGGCTCACTGCTCCTCTAATTATTTTACAAGCATCTGATGTTTTAGTTGCGTGGGTGACTTGTAGGATACTTCCAGTTTAGGTTTATTTCGAAGAGGTATTGGTGAGTTTAACTCACAGGCCTGCGAGCAGAGCGCGAGGAGTTGTTTTCTCGCTCCCAACTCCCCAAGAGCCTTGGCGTTTGCCTCGAGCGCTCCAGTTTCACGGAGCTCAGCCCGCCTGCTCCTGCTCGGCCCCATTCCTCCATGCAACAGACCGCATGGAGGTGACCGAGAGAAAACAAGCCCCTCTTTGGTGTCTGTGACCCGCAAGGCGACTGCGGAGAGCAGAACCCCCCTTCACCCCATTCGTATTAGGCAATTAGCAGATTGCTGCCCGCCTGCAGCCTGAGCGAGAGAGCGAGCGGTGCGCGGGGATCTCGCTGCCTGCCCACCTCTCCGGCAAACAGAGGCACGTTCTCCGACTTTGATAGCTCCCTGGGTTCCTGTGAAAAACAACCACAGTGTTTCCAGAGCGTGTTTCTTAAATACCAGCATCAGGGGATTGCAGAATTACAGCAACAAATGTTACGAGGTAATATTTCCTAATAGTCACGCTGAAAAATAATCCAAATAGGACCATTAAATAATAATCCTCATTAAACCCCCAACAAACCAAACACAATCATTCTTAAAAGTGTGTTGGGGTGGGGGTGGGGGGCGAGTGGTGACAAATGTTTTAAAAGATTAATAATTTGCTCATTAATTTGATGGCATAATTACACATCATTGGTCTTTCTGGAATAGTGCATTTAAAAAATTATTATTAAAAAATGCCTTTTAGATTTCTCCCATACAATGTGCACATCAGGTGTGCGGAGAGCTTTTTAGCATGAAAAAAATGAATCACAGTATTAGGCCATGTGCTGTTTTGCTTTTCTTTTTTTTTTTTTTCTGTATGAGAAGGCAGCCTTTCCTGAAAAATTATTCTGCTGCAAAAAGATGCTCCTAATTTAGAAGAAATTAGACGTAGAGTCTACTCAGCAAACACCTCTGCTAACGCTTCATTAGTATGTATTTTCACATAATTCAATTAGCCAAAACACATACGCATGCTAGCGGAGCTGTTCGCTGCTCTGGGAGCTTCAGCCAGGCTTTAAGCAGATCTGAAACAAAATTGCATAAATGGCATGTAAAACTCTGTGCATACAAAGATACCTTCAGGGTTCTAATAAATTCATGAAACTTTTTAAAGTATGATTTCCTAGCAGGCAATCACTTTTAATTAACAGGATCACCTACAGCAACACATGTCCTTCAAAAACTTACATTATTTTTTCTTTTTGAATTTCAAAGTTTCTGTAGTAAAAGTTGAATAGCTGAGTAGCTTAACCTCAAAAGGATTCCAGGCTTTTATGACAGTTATAAATCACTGTGGTGCCTTCTTTATAAGAAGAAAAGATTCTTAACACAACAGAGAAAGAAGGAAATCTCTTTTTAGTCATAGCTAGAAGCAAGCATTTTCTCCAAAGGTCAAAAAACTTTTCCTCAGTTGAAGAATAATTTTAAGGACATTGCAGCTACTTGTACAAGTAATCTCTTGTAATTTACTCTATGAATTAAACATTCAATTTCCAGGATTGTGGTTTGACACGAGATGGACTCCCCTCTTTCTGGAACTGGCTTTGTAGAGTTTTTCTTCTTTAGTTTTCAGTAAACATGGGCCATGGCTGAATGTAGGGTCTTAGACTTAACGAGCCCTTCTCCTTGAGGAAAATCAGAGTCTATACATATGCCACAGGAAGCATTTGAATGGTTCTTGCCATTCTCTTTTCAGGCCTTTGTCTGAAAGACAGGGACATGCTCATAGGCTGTCTAGGGCTAATGACAAGGTGGCAGGACCTGAAAAAGAGACTCCGGCGATTCTGAGATGAGAGACGAGTAAAGTGAGATCTAAAATGTACTTGTTCGCTTTCCCTGCCTTTGGCCTCAAGGAAGCTGGGTATTTGTCTATGGGTAAATGCAACTCCATTAACACCTGGGTGGAGGTCCCTGTTGCACACCTTCCTGCCTGGCTGCCCCAGGGCCTTTCTCCCCATGCTCTTCTCTGTATTGGGACGCTCCCCTTGTCTTGCATTTCTTCAAGAGGCAATCAAGTAGAAATCTGGGGTGTATAGAGTTAGGATGGCAATTTCTGTGCTTCTGAAAACTGGTTTGGTACCTGCAGAGTGAAGACAGTATTGCCACGACCATCATGGGGAGGGGGAGGGCAACCTTTGCTGGGGAAGGCAGCAAGTAGTCCAGGCACGCCTCTCCACCCAGTGAGTGGCCACCATCACTTCTCACCTGGGTGACTGCAGCCTCCTCTCTGTAGCTCCTCCTCCCTCTAGTGTGGCTCCTCTTGAACTCACTTTCACTTAGAATTCATTCATTAGTATTTTGAGGGATTAGCCTGGCTACAGACTATATTAAGTTCAGGATATGAGACCTTTTCAAAACATAAATCTGGTCATTTACTTCCAAGCTTACTCTTTCAATACTTTCCCACTGTCCTTAGGATATAATGTAAACCTCTACATTTGGCAAGAAATCCCTTCTATCTTACCCCCTGCTTATTTTTCCAGCCTAAACTTTTGCTCTCTCTCTCTCTCTTTGTTTTCTTTTTAGAGAGGTCTTTGCTAGGGTGCATGCACCCATCAGAGAGGCAGAGAGAGACAGAGAGACAAAGAGACAGAGAAAGTGAGAAATCACTGCCCTCCTGCTCCTGGGGTGTATGGCCATGCTGCAATCCCTTCTCTTCCATTCCCATCTCAGGATTTTGTGCACTCATGTACACATGCCTGGCGTGTTTCATGCCACTGGGTTTGGGACTCGAACCGAAGTCGGCCATGTGGGAGTCCAGCGACGTAACCGTTAAGCCATCTGCTGGTCCCACTTCTACTCGTCTTGTACCATGTGGGGATTTGGCCTCTCTTGAGCAGCACTGTACCACTGTGGTCCTGGTAACCTTTGATCCTGTTGGCAGGACCACTGACTCTTTTTCTCAGCAATGTATTTATTATAACTTAACTGGAAATACAGTGGTTTTGTCTTCCAGATACCACTCTTTATTTTTCAATTGGTTCAGAGTTAGCACAGGGTAAAAGGCTGCCATTTATCGAGCACCTCAAAGACTTCCACATTAGTGAGTATGTCTTATAAATATTTTTTCAATGTAATTTGTTTCTTTATGTAGTTTGTGGGTTTTTTTTTTCCATTTAGAATTTTTTATTTTTCCATAGTCAATTTTATTATTTTTCTTTGAAGGTCTCTAGTTTTGTGTTATAATTAAGCTTTCTTTCTCTGATATTTTACAAAGTTCCTCATGTATTTTTCCTAGGACATTTGAAATTTCATATTTCGGGACCAGCAGTTAGCATAATGGCTATGTCGCTGGACTTCCACATAGTCAACCGTGGTTTGAGTCCCGGACCCAGTGACTTAAACTCACGCTAGGCACGTGTGCGTGCGTGCCCAAGATCCTGAGAGGAGAATGGAGGAGAGGGGATTGCAGTGTGGCCATCCCCCCTGGGGGGGTGACTTCTCACTTTCTGTCTCTCTGTCTCTCTCTGTCTGTCTGGTGAGCGCACGCGCCCTGTAGGCCCGGAAAAAAAAACATACCAAAAAAAAAAAAAAAAAAAGAAAAAAAAAGAAAAGAAATTTCATATTTTACATTTAGATCTTTGATCTATGGTAATTGTGTGTGTGTATATGTGTGTGTGTGCATGTGTGTGTGTGAATAATAGAAATACGACTTAATTTCCTTTTAAAATTCCTATCCAGGGCCGGCAGGTAGTGTGGTTGTTAGGGGTGCTGGACTCCCACATGACTGACTGCGATTCCAGTCCTGGATCTAGTGGCTTGCTTTCTCACTATCCTTCTCTCTCTCTCTCTGGTCAAATAAAATAATAATAATAATAATAAATAAAGTTAAATAAAAAATAATTCTTAATAAAAGTCCTATCCAGTTGGCCTGATAATGTTGTCAAATAGTCTTTCTCCCCACTAAAAGTCACTGCTAACTTCATTAGAAATTTACATTCCTTTATGTATTCAGATCTATTTCTCCTGCTGTATTCTCTCTTTACATGTGTGCTTCATCTTTTTCCTCTACTCAGTTACATTAATGACTATATCATCAAAATATGTTTATATCTGACAGGATTAGTCACCTTTTATTATTTTTTCCTTGTAGAATTTTCTTGGGGTTTTATGTATATTTACTTACGTTTCTCTTTATTTTGTTCTTAATCTTAGATAATGGGTTCTTTAAATCTATAGCTGTAACGACTTGACAGTTATTTCCCCTCACCGTATGAAAGGTATCACTCTGCTGATCTTTGGCTTTCATTGATGCTCTTAAAAAGCTTAGTGTTGGGACCAGCAGTTGGTGTGATGGCTAAGTCGCTGGACTCCCATATAGTTGACCGTGGTTCGAGTCCCAGACCTGGTGGCTTAAACTCACGCTGGATGTGTGTGCGTGCATGCTCAAGATTCCGAGAGGAGAATGGAGGAGAAGGGATTGCGGCATGGCCCCCCACCCCGGAAGTGATTTCTCACTTTTTGTCTCTCTGTCTCTTTCTGGCGAGTGCACATGCCCTATAGCAAACGCCCCTCCCCCCCCCCATAAAGCTTGGTGTCAACCCAACCAAGGAGGCTTAAGTGGAAAAGCATTGCTGTGTGGTGGCTGAGGTCATGTAGGAGGCCCGGGGTTTGGTTCTCCAGCCAATCTAAAACAAGCTTGGCACCATGCTACATGCCTGTGATCCTACCTAACTTGGGGGCTGAGGCAGGGAGGTCATGACGTGATACATCCCTGTCAAAAATACCAAACCGCTTTCTCCTGTACTTAATTTCTCTTCATTAAAAAACAAAACGAACAAACCAAGAAACAGAAAAACCCATGCTGTCTGTCTAATTACATTGTTATGTAAATGGTCTTTCTATGGTTGCTTTTAAGAATTGCTTTTGTGGGACTAGCAAATGGCATAATGGTTACATCACTGGACTCCCAAGTAGTTGACTGCAGTTCAAGTCTCAGACCTGGTGACTTAAAACTCATGCCGGATGTGTGTGTGAGCATGCCCAAAATCGCGAGAGGAGAGTGGAGGAGAAGGGATTGTGGCATGGCCATCCCCTCCGGGAGTGATTTCTTCTTTTCTGTCTTTCTCTATCTCTCCCGTGAGTGCACGTATTCTATAGCAAAAAAAAACAAAAACAAAAACAAAAACAAAAAACAAAACTCTCAAAAAAAATTCTTTCGTGAGCCAGCAGGTGGCATGGTGGTTAAGGTACTGGACTCCCACATGGTGGACTGGAGTTGGAGCTCCACACCATGGCCTTGACAATCACACCAAGCACCCATAAGTGTCTGAAATCCCAAGAAGAGAATGGAGGAGAAGGGATTACAGTGTGGCCATCGGCCTGGGGAGTGATTTCTTTCTTCCTTCTCTGTATCTCCAGGGAGCACATATACCCTATGGCAAAAACTAAGAAAGAAAGAAAGAAACAAAGAATTCCTTTTGTCTGTAATGTTTAGTTGTGATATATCCAGGTGATTTCTTTTTATTCACTTGATGTTCGTTGTGATTCCCAAATCAGAGAATTTAATTTTATCATCAATTCTGGATATTAAGCAGTCAATTTTTTTCTCTCACACAATGTCTACTCCTGTCTTCTGAAATTCTAATGAGATGTATAAAAAACACCTTGCCATTTAATCTTTCATGTCCATCAACCTCTCTGCTTCTCCTCTGCTCCACTTTTAGATATCAGAGTGTTCCAGGACTCACCATGGTACTCTCTCTTCCGAGACAAATTTATCTACTTTCTGGATGAAACACCATTTTTGCGCTGACTCCTAAATTTCATTTTGTGCCCTTTCTTTTATCCTTTCTGGCTTATATATTTATTGCCTACATGCCATTTCCATTTGAATGTCTCAGAATGAAACTGCTCCTCTTCCAGGCTTCTACCATTTTAGAAAACGATACCTTTTTTTCATCCAGTTGTTCATACTGGAAACCTAAGGATCATGTTTTTTACCCTTCCTAAATGCAATACAAATGGCATGCCTTTTAAACTTTAAAAATAGTATTGAACCTAACTTTACTGTATCTTTTTCTGATACTGCCCTCATTCAGACCATGTTCATGAATCATCTAGACTTCTGCCATGGCTCTAACTGTACTCTTTGCCTTCATTTTTTCCCCTCCTGTTCTTTCTCTATCCAGTCCTAGGATTTTCTTAAAATGTAAATGAAGAAGCATCTGAGGAAAAATATTAAGGAGAATAATATAGGGACCAGTAGTTAGCGTAATGGCTATGTTGCTGGACTCCCATGTAGTCGACTGAGGTTCGAGTCCTGGACTTGGTGGCTTAAATTCACACTGGGCGGGGGTGTGTGCACGTGCCCAAGATCCTGAGAGGAGAATGTAGGAGAAGGGATTGTGGCGTGGCCATCCCCCTTGGGGGGTGATTTCTCCCTTTCTGTCTCTCTGTCTTTCCGGCGCGCGCATGTGCCCTATAGCAAAACCCTTTCAAAAAGAAAAAGAATAATATAGAGGTAAGACATTTATGGGACACAGAAATGGATTATTGTCTCTTGATGATAATGTGTATAGTATCCCCTACTGGACTGGTTTGAAATGCACTCATGTTGGAAAATTCCCTTTATAATCTAAGTGATGTATAGTGATTGAATGTATAAAAGAAATAAAAATAAAATATAAAAAAGTAAATGAAATCATGCTCTTGCTTAAAATTCTTTACTCCTTCCTAAGTGTACTTGGAAAAACATTGTTAATATGGCCCATAAAGACCTACATGGTCCAGTTCCACATTCAACTTTTCTAACTTCATTTCATGTCATTTGGCTCCTGTATTACTGCACTAGAATAAAAGAACACATAAAAGCTGGTCCTGAAACACAGTGGTTAGGTGCTGTGCAGAAGAAGCTGGATCCCACATGGCTGATCAGGAGGCCAGTCCTGAACCTGTCAGCTTGAAGAACACGCCAGGTGCACAAACACACAGGCTCAGGATCCTGAAGGGGTGGAGAAGTGGAGCAAAAAGGATTGTGGTGTGACCAAGCCTTGTTGGGGGGTTTTCTTTCTCTCTCTGTCTCACATGCACATGTGGTGTTAGGAAAAAAAAAAGAATATATAGAGTAAATTATCTTATAAAATGATCAATCAGATTATTTGCACTGAATGCAATTCTCGATGTGGTTTTGTTTAACCTACCATTTTGCTACTTGTTTTGTATTTGTCATTTTTCCTCTTTCTTTTTCCCTCTTTTCCTGTCTCCTTTTAAAGAAATTAGCTATTTTAAATATTATATTTTGTCTCTATTATTTATTAACTATACTTCTTTATCTTACTTGTTTTTAATAGTTGCTTTGGGATTTACCCCATGTATTTTTAACTTGTCACAGTCTAGCTTCAAACACTATCCTACCACTCCATGCTTAATATAAGAAACTTACAATATATTTTTCTCACTTTCTTTGTATTATTTTGACATACATTATACTTCTACATAAACCTGAGGTATCATAAAATGTATTTTTGTCTTTTCTATAAGCATTTATATTCTAAAGAAAAATTAAAACATAAGAAGTCTTTTATATTTACCTAAATATTCTGAAATACATCTTTTATTTTTCTAAAAAGGTATTTCACCTTAAATTAAAAATAATTTGAGGGGACCAGCTAGGCGGCATAGTGGTCGAGGCAGCTGGATCCCACACAGCTGACTGTGTGGTTTGAGTCTTGGACTCAGTGGCTTAAAACACATGCCAGATGTGTGTGTATGCGTGCATGCTCCAAGTCTCAAGAAAATAGAAGAGAACGGATTGTGGTGTGTTCATCACCCCGAAGGGTGCTTTTCCCCTTTTTCTTTCTTTCTTTCTCTCTCTCTTTCTTTTTCTTTCTTTCTTTCTTCTTTTCTTTCTTTCTTTTCTTTTCTTTTTCTTTCTTTCTTTCTTTCTTTCTTTCTTTCTTTCTTTCTTTCTTTCTCTCTCTCTCTTTCTCTCTCTCTCTCTCTCTCTGTGTGTCTCTCCAATGAGAAACACACATTGTTTTTGACTTGACATCTATGACCAGTTTTATACTTATTCCCCTATATGTGATGAATTACCTTCCTCTGACCTTTTATAGCAATTTGATTATGATATACCTTGGCGTGTAGTAAATTCGTGTATGTCACTGACACAATTCTCCTGCCTCAGCCTCCCAGTTAGGACTGTAGGTGTGTACCTTAATGCCCAGCTCTTTTTCAGACAGGATTCCACTATATTGTCCAGGTCAGTCTCAAGCTTGTTATCCTTGTGCCTTAGTTTCCCGAGTTACTTGAATTATTGGTACATGCCACCATGCCCAACCTTTAGGTTGGAGTGGGAATCAAACCTGGCCCTTCCACGTGGTTCTAGTCTATGGAACACAGTGCTTAGTAGGACATCACATCATGGCCCTACTAAGTGTCTTAGAAGCCAGCATAGCTAGGCCTGTTTTCATTATTATTATTATTATTATTATTAATTATTTTCTTCTGTGAGGTAGAAAAAGAGAAATAAGGAGTGAGAACACCCCTAACAAGATCTTCATACTGTGTGTTCATCCCCAACCTTATCTCTAGATGGAAACCCAGAACCTTTCTGTTTGGTCTCAGCATTGTGGAGATTTGCACAACCACTACCACTGTAGATGGCACTGGTTTTCTTTCAATCTAACTTCATTGGGGTTTGTTGAGTTTCTTGCTTGATATCTGGGTTTATTATTTTTATTAAATTTTGAATTTTTTTAAGGATTTTGCCATAGGGCACATGCACTAACTGAAGATAGACAACAAGAGAAAAAATGAGAACTCCCTCTCCCCCACAGACACCCAGGGAGGATGGCCATGCCACAATCACTTCTCCTCGGTTGTCCTCCTGGGATTTGGGGCACATAAACATGCACCTGGCATGATTTTCAAGTCACCAAGTCTGAAACTCAAACCATGGTCAGCCATGTGGGAATGCAGCACCTCAACCACTACACCAAATAAACACATTTATTTTAATTTCTGATTTTCATATAATTATCAGACATCTTTGTGGATACAGTATGGTTTTTCAGAGCAAATATATTTGATATGTAATAATCAAATCAAGAATATAAGCATATTCACCATCTCCAACGTTTCTCATTACATTATGTTATACACATTAATAATATATTCTTTTGCGTTTTTAAAGACATATACATTAAATTGTCACTGACATACACTTTACTGTGGTATACTATTATATAACCTATTCTACTTGTTTACATGTACTCCTGTGTCTTTTAACCAATTTCCTCCCATTCCTTTACCCCTTCCCTATCCAGCATCTGGTATCTACCATTACACTCTACTTCTATGATGCTGAGTCTCTTAGTTTCAGCTAATGAGTAAGGACACTCAGCATTTGTTAAGGAAGTACCTATAGTATTTATTTTGTTGCCTGATTTAGCATTATATCTTTTGTGTTCATCTTTTGTCTCTAATGACCGAAATTAACATTTTTATGACTGAGTATTCAATTTCAAATATATGCCATATTTTCTTTATCCATTCACTGGTTGTTAGGCACAAAGGCTGATTCTATATCTTAGCTGTTGTGAATAATGCTACAATAAACATGGATATGCAGATCTCTCT
>NW_006159982.1:786725-811775 GCF_000334495.1 Tupaia belangeri chinensis | reverse complement strand
TTTCTCTCTCTCTCTCTCTTTCTCTCTCTCTCTCTCTCTCTGTGTGTCTCTCCAATGAGAAACACACATTGTTTTTGACTTGACATCTATGACCAGTTTTATACTTATTCCCCTATATGTGATGAATTACCTTCCTCTGACCTTTTATAGCAATTTGATTATGATATACCTTGGCGTGTAGTAAATTCGTGTATGTCACTGACACAATTCTCCTGCCTCAGCCTCCCAGTTAGGACTGTAGGTGTGTACCTTAATGCCCAGCTCTTTTTCAGACAGGATTCCACTATATTGTCCAGGTCAGTCTCAAGCTTGTTATCCTTGTGCCTTAGTTTCCCGAGTTACTTGAATTATTGGTACATGCCACCATGCCCAACCTTTAGGTTGGAGTGGGAATCAAACCTGGCCCTTCCACGTGGTTCTAGTCTATGGAACACAGTGCTTAGTAGGACATCACATCATGGCCCTACTAAGTGTCTTAGAAGCCAGCATAGCTAGGCCTGTTTTCATTATTATTATTATTATTATTATTAATTATTTTCTTCTGTGAGGTAGAAAAAGAGAAATAAGGAGTGAGAACACCCCTAACAAGATCTTCATACTGTGTGTTCATCCCCAACCTTATCTCTAGATGGAAACCCAGAACCTTTCTGTTTGGTCTCAGCATTGTGGAGATTTGCACAACCACTACCACTGTAGATGGCACTGGTTTTCTTTCAATCTAACTTCATTGGGGTTTGTTGAGTTTCTTGCTTGATATCTGGGTTTATTATTTTTATTAAATTTTGAATTTTTTTAAGGATTTTGCCATAGGGCACATGCACTAACTGAAGATAGACAACAAGAGAAAAAATGAGAACTCCCTCTCCCCCACAGACACCCAGGGAGGATGGCCATGCCACAATCACTTCTCCTCGGTTGTCCTCCTGGGATTTGGGGCACATAAACATGCACCTGGCATGATTTTCAAGTCACCAAGTCTGAAACTCAAACCATGGTCAGCCATGTGGGAATGCAGCACCTCAACCACTACACCAAATAAACACATTTATTTTAATTTCTGATTTTCATATAATTATCAGACATCTTTGTGGATACAGTATGGTTTTTCAGAGCAAATATATTTGATATGTAATAATCAAATCAAGAATATAAGCATATTCACCATCTCCAACGTTTCTCATTACATTATGTTATACACATTAATAATATATTCTTTTGCGTTTTTAAAGACATATACATTAAATTGTCACTGACATACACTTTACTGTGGTATACTATTATATAACCTATTCTACTTGTTTACATGTACTCCTGTGTCTTTTAACCAATTTCCTCCCATTCCTTTACCCCTTCCCTATCCAGCATCTGGTATCTACCATTACACTCTACTTCTATGATGCTGAGTCTCTTAGTTTCAGCTAATGAGTAAGGACACTCAGCATTTGTTAAGGAAGTACCTATAGTATTTATTTTGTTGCCTGATTTAGCATTATATCTTTTGTGTTCATCTTTTGTCTCTAATGACCGAAATTAACATTTTTATGACTGAGTATTCAATTTCAAATATATGCCATATTTTCTTTATCCATTCACTGGTTGTTAGGCACAAAGGCTGATTCTATATCTTAGCTGTTGTGAATAATGCTACAATAAACATGGATATGCAGATCTCTCTCTCTCTCTCTATTTTGGAGAGATTTTTGCTATAGGGCACGTGTACGTTCCAGAAAGACAGAGAGACAGAAAGTGAAAAATCAGCGCCCAAGGGGGTGGCCATGCCACAATCTATTCTCCTCTTGGGATCTTGGGCACACATGCATACATGGCTGGCGTGAGTTTAAGCCACCGGGTAGTGGACTTGAACCACTGTTGACTACATGGGAGTCCAGTGAGATAGCCATTATGCCAACTGCTGGCCCTGCAGATATCTCTTAAATGGATTGATTCTTATCCTTTGGATATATACCCAGTTGTGGGCTCAACAAAACAAAAGGCTGGTTTTCGAGAGGGTAAGCAAAATCAGCAAACCATTATCTGGATTAACTAAGAAAAATTGGAGATGATTCAAATAAATGAAATCAGGGATAAGAGAGGAGACACTACAACAGATACCACAGAAATATGAAAGATCAGTAGGGATTATGTTAAACAAATATATGGCAACAAGATGGAAAAACCTAGAGAATATGGACAAATTTCTGGACACTTACAATTTGCCTTGATCCAACAAGGAAGAAATAAAAAACCTGAACTGGCCATTAACAAGTAATGAGATTGAATCAGTAATAAATAGTCTCCCAACAAAGAAAAGCCCAGGTTCAGATGGCTTTATTATGAATCCCACAAATCTTTTAATGAAGAATTGATGCTGTTTCTCCTCAAAATATTTCCAAAAGATCCAGATAGAAGAAATCTTCCCAAACTCTTTTTATGAGATCCTCATCACCTTGATATCAAAGTAGACAAGAACACAATAAAGAAGAAACCTATAGTTGAATTTCCTTGATAAATATAGTTGCAAAAATCCTCAACAAATTACTAGTTGAAAGCTATTTTTCTTTTGAGAGATTTTTATTATAGTGCGCACGTGCTCACTGGAGAGACAGAAAGCAAGAAATCACCCCCCAAGGGAGATGGCCATGCTTAAATTCCTTTTCCTCCAATCTCCCTTGGGACTTTGGGCATGCATGCATGCACATCCCAGCATGAGTTTTAAGCTGCCTGGTCAGGGACTTGAACTGTGGTCAGCTACGTGGGAGTTCAGCGAAAAAGCTATCCTTCTTAAAACTGAAATAAGAAAGAGAAAGATGACTACTTTCTTCATTTCTATTCAACATAATACTGGAAGTCCTAGCCAATGCAATCAGGCAAATTTTGATAATCTCTGACATTCACTTCTTTTTCCATTTGAGATATAATATTCAGTAGGAGGAATTTTATCTAGTTTAAAAAATACTATCTTTAATTAATTAATTATTTTCATCTAAATATTTGTTTAAATTGTTTAGTATATTTATGATTGTTGTTTTCAATGTCCTTGCTTGCTAACACCATCTTTTTTGTCATTTATGCATATGTCTTTATTGATTTGTTTTCTTTCTAGTTATCAGCCTTGACATTACTTGTATCATGTCTTGTATTTTTTGATTGAGTGCTAGACATTATGTCCTTATAGTATTGAATGCCTAGATTTTGTCTTAGTCTTCTAATTAGCATAGGGTTCTGGTCTTGCTATTAGTTACATTAATTGATGATCAGCATGATTATTTTTTAGCTTATTCTTAAGTTTAAAAGGCTTGTCTAGAATAGTTTTGATTCTAAGTCTGCTTTACCTCTACTACTTAGGTGAAATCTCTACTAAACAAACCAGTTCTCTCCATTTTGGCTAGTTAGAACTTGAACTACTAGTATTGTATGAGCTCTGAAAATTGTTTAGCTTATAGTTTCCTAGTTGTTCTTTGTCTGACCTTGTGGATTTTCACCCATTTTGTTACCTGTATATTTTTCAGCAGCAAATTCAGAGAGACTCCTATATTGATACATTTAGCTGCTTTTCTAAGTTGTAGCTCTCTGATCATCTGTTCTGTAAATTCTGGATGATTCTGTTTTTCTGAACTCTTATCTTTATCTTCTCCACTCAGTGTGATTGCCACACTCTACTTTGGAATCCCCTCCTTGCACTGCAGTCCAGAAAATGCCCCAGGCAGAAATCTAGGATTAAAAAAAAAAAATTAAGATCACACATTTGGCATGTGGCAGAGCCCACATTCAAGCCCAAGGCTGTAAGTCTCTAGAGTCCATGTTCTCTTTCCTAACTACATCACAGAACAATTCATGTTGGTTTTCCATTCTGTGAGACTCAGAAGCCACATGAATGAAATGCTTTGCGATCTGAATAAAGTGACTTTGCAAATTATCAAGGGCTCACTGGCCAAAGCAGATGAAAGAACTGAGCTTGTAGACAAGCAGTAAAGGAGAAGGTAATAGTGGGAAGGAATAGGAGCCTACATTACAGGTGAAGTTACCAAATTGCCTTCCACTTTTATAATTTTGGGGCTTTTATCTTGATTGGTAGGCCACAATAGTACATTAAGGTGACAAGTTGACAAAAAAAAAATGCTGTAGATGTTTGCTTAGCAGATCAAAAAATGGGCTTCATAAACTGCATTTTTTTGAAGCATGTAACACAATGATACCTTATTGATAGCCACTGAAAATATGTATATTCTAGGAATCATCGATATTATTTCTTTATAGTTCCTTTTGCTTCCTTTTTTAGACTGGCTAACTAAAATACAAACTGTAAAAAGCCAGGCACCCTTTGTTGGAAAATTCTAACAAGAGCAAAATTGTCTATGTTCAGGTTTGCTTTTGTTCTATTTGTGAAGGATTTGTCAAACAGTTACCATTCTCAGTAACTCTACATGCACTAATTTTAAAAGATGTTCATTTATTCATTTAAGCCATTACTCAAATGACTTATATTTGACAATTTCTTTAGAGCAAACTGCCAATGTATAATTTGTTAAAGTATTCTCACCTAAAGGCTTTGCCCACAGTCATCCTGGCCTTCCTTATTTACCATACCATACATACTGATGTTTGCTATGTCTAGGAACTTGTAATTTGCACTCACATTATAGCATGGCTTGTCTCCAAATGCTATTACCTCTTGTGCAAAACTACACTTTTCTAGGAAAGAGCTGAATTCCTAAAGGGTACCATGTACTTTCAGAGTTTTATTTTATTAGCTGGTTCTTTCAGAACCATTCAGGTAGACTGCCATAGTCTCCTACCTCGGCAGAGGCTGTTGATTGTTCAGTACTTCCCCCTGCCACAGTCATCTTATTGAATGTCATGACCATCCAGTAGGACTCACCTGTTGTTGCTGATTGGCAATTTCCTCAAGACTTTGCTGCTAAGAAATGTAAAGAACTCTGGGTAAGGGAGATTTATGTGACTGTCCAAACTACTTGAGAACTAAGATACTAAGTTTGCAAACATCAATTTAGCAAGTTTTTCTCCCAAAAGGGAAATGATAGTTTGGCAAATCAGTCTTTGTATTTCTGGGTCAACTATTTATGATATGACATTTTTGAAGATTTTGATTTGATGAAGGTCAGTGGAAAAAAAGAGTAATCATCTCTATCTCCTTGAGGTATTTAAAAAACATTTTTTTTTTTTTATCAAAAATTCACTAGCAAAAGAGAATAGAACCGGCAGAGCTTGGATATAGTATACTTTCTGGTTGCCTATGCTGTAGCTATGCTCAATCAACTGTAACATATCTGAAGGATGAAGCCATTTCAGAACGTTCCCTGGGATGGTCACAAGCAAACTGTAAGAGAGGCTAAGAGTGCATTCACACTTTTCATTTTTCCCTCCTTTCAAGATTTTGGGCATGTATGCACATGCACTCAGGGTATCTCTCAAGCTACCAAGACCAGGACTCAAACTGCACAGTCAGCCATGTGGGATCCAGCCACCTTAATCACCATGCCATGGACTGGCCCGATACTTTTTCTAAATGTTTATTTTATTTATTTTGACATGCACAGAGACAAAGGTGGAGAGAGAGTCACCCTCAAGTAGATCTTCACATTATGATCGACTCCTTGCTTCAGCCAGCCTGGATCACGTGCCTGGTGTGTGCAGGAAATATCCAGGATGTGGACCCAGAACTTTCCCATGTGGGTCCAGCGTGCAGAGCTTTGCGTTGCCACTGTGCCATTGCAGCTAGTCCTGAACACCTCAATACTGAGATGGAAATGCCTGTGAACGCGTTCTATCCCTTCAGCAAATTATTCACATTTCGACAAGAAATTTCTGATCCTGAGGCCTCATAAGGTATTGTAATATCTTTTTTTTTTTTTGAGAGATTTTTGCTATTGGACATGTGCGCTCACTGGAACAACAAAGAGACAGAAAGCAAGAAATTGCCCCCCTTCCCCAAGGGGGATGGCCATGCTGCTGCGATCTCTTCTCCTCCATTCTCCTCCCAGGATTTTGGGCCTACATGCACATGTGCCTGGCGTGAGTTTCAAGCTGTGGGTCCAGGACTCAGACCACAGTCGATTATCTATGTCAGAGTGCAGCAATGTAACCATTATGCCATCTACTGGTCCCTTGTAATATCCTTTTTTTTTGGACAGGTTTTTGCTATAGGGCACGTGCGCTTGCCAGAAAGACAGAGAGAGACAGAGAGACAGAGAGCGAGAAATCACCCCCCGGGGGGATGGCCATGCCACAATCCCTTCTCCATTCTCCTCTCAGGATCTTGGGCACGCACGCACACGTGCCCGGTGTGAGTTTAAGCTGCTGGGTATGGGACTCGAACCACAGTCAACTCCATGGGAGTCCAGCGACATAGCCATGATGCTAACTGCTGGTCCCCCTTGTAATATCCTTTAACCAAAGAATTTCTCAGTATCGATCAATACCGTATTAAAACTCTCCTCTTTAGGCTTCTGTAGGTACTCAGGTCCTCTTCTTATTAATCAGTGTTCTCTGTGCCTCTGTGCTTCTCACTATGCCTCTGCACACTCAACTGCTTACCCCCTATATTTCTGTTTCACTGTCTCAATCGCATTTCCCCTCTCCTTCATACACACACTCTAGCCCTGCCTGAAAACCCCCTAATGGAGACAGCTGCTGTTAATCCATATATTTAATACCCCTGTGGAGAAGGGCAGTGTATGGGTGGTGAGGCAGCTGGTCCATGAGGAGAGAAGTTTAGAAACTGAAAGTCAGTTAGCCTGTGACTGACATTTCTTCACACTTTTTTTTTTTTTTTTTTTTTTAACCTCTAAGTCTAGGCCTCTCCTGCCTATTCTTAACTTTGAAGAACTTGGGAACCAGCAATTGGCATAATGGCTATGTCGCTGGACTCCCACGTAGTTGACCGCAGTTCACGTCCCGGACCCGGTGGCTTAAAACTCATGCCGGGCACGTGTGCGTGTGTGCCCAAGATCCCGAGAGGAGAATGAAGAAGGGATTGTGGCGTGACCATCCCCCCTGGGGGGTGATTTCTCGCTTTCTGTCTCTATGTCTCTCTCTGTCTTTCTGGCAAGTGCACGCGCCCTATAGTGAAAACCTCTCCAAAAAAAAAAAGAAGAACTTAATGCAACTGTGTATATGTATTTTTAAAAATAAAACACACAAGTGATCACTTCTAGAATGGATAGTTCAATGGGATGATTAATTAAATGGTGTGTTAGATTATATTATTTGTTACCAGTTATTTGTTTCTTCTCTGTAATAGTTGGTTCTGTTGCTAATAACAAATACCAGCATCTGGGTAATTTATAAAATAGGGATTTATTTAGCTCACAGCTTTGGAGATTCAAGGTTGAGAGGATGCATTTGGTGAGGGTCTTGTCACTGGTGGGGAGTCCGAGGACATCACAACCTGGTGGAGTGCAGGATAACTCTCAGAGGAGAGCAGAGCATGTCTCTGTCTCATTCCATTTCCTTGCACACTCACAAGGACTCAGCCATGGGGACCCACCCTGATGTCTAATCACTTTCCAAAAATGTCCACCTGTCAAGACCATAATCAGATTAAGTCTCTGCCCTCTCAAAACTGTTACAATAGCTTACCAAAGTTCAACGCATGACTTTTGTAATCACACCTTCAAACCATAGTACTCCCCATTCTTTCCAAGCTTTCTTTCCTTCCTTTTTTCTTAAAAGAATTATTTATTTTCATTTCTTCCTATTATTATTTTAAAACTTGCTGTAGAGTTCATGCACTCAGGAGAGAGAGAGGAGAAAGAGAAAGAGAGAGAAAATGAGAAAGTAAGAAAGCAAGCTTCTAGGTCCAGAACTTGAACTCAACCATGTGGAAGTCCAATGCCTTAACCACCACACCACCTGGTGGACCCCTTGCCAAGCTTTCTTAAAGGCAGGATATAATCCTTCTCCTAACTTTGAGTTGGCTCATATGACTCATGTTAGCCTGTAAATATAACCTTTGAAGAGTTCAAGCTGGAGTGTTAAATCATGCCCCAGGAATGGGTGGCCCTTCATCCTGGTTCCAGATAGAGAAGCCATTTAGAGTCAATCAGATCCCAATGGAGTCTAGCAGAGCCTGGTAGACTTGATATAACCCATAGACCTCAAGTAACATGACCAAGAAGTTATAGCTATTATAAGCTACTGATACTTTTGTGATTGTTGTAACAACAAAAGCTGATAAATGTGGAATTGGTACTGAGAGTAGGTTTTGCCATAATTAAACCTTCAAATAGGTGACATTGTTTCAGACATTACAGAAGCTATAGTAGGAATCTGGAACAAATGTAACCCATGTTATGCATCAGTGAAACACTTTATAAAACCATCATTGGTGGAAAATTCCTTTTGGATTTGTGGCTTTATGTGAAGGGGTTTTGAGACAGTGTTGGAAGTATGGGCTAGTTGTTATGGCAAGAAACTATAAGAAAGTGATAAATGGAGAAAACAATTTTCAATGAGGAATGAAAGCGAAAAGGAAGAATCTGTAAATTCTGGTATTTGCTAATTTAATACATGCTGTTTCTCATTTTCATAGCTAACAAAAAATCCTCATTTTTAACATATAACCTGAGGGCAACAACTGAATGAGGAATATTGCTAGGCTAGGCAGTGGTACAGCAGTATTGCAACTGGACGCACATGGGAAAGGTCCTTGGTTTGCATCCCGGTACTTCCCTGAGCATACCTGGTATAGGAACTCACGACTGGGCTGGCTGAGGCTGGGGGTGAATCACGGCATGAAGAGTCTCTTGCGAGTGTTCTCTCTTTCTCTCTGTCTCATTCTTGCATGACATAAACAAATAAACTTAAAAAAAAATTCCGGAGCAAGACCAAATCAAGAACATGACTTGCATAACTTTTCTTCAGATGTCTGATTGGATAAATACTGTAGCTCCTAGTAAATTATTTCATTTGGATGAAAGAGTTCAGAGCAAAAAAAGAAACATGGTTCTGTACCTTATAAGCTTAAAAAACCTATAATTAAGGAAGAAAAATACAAAAAGATTGAGACACATTAGCTGAAAATCATTGCATATGTGACCAATAATATATAAAGTTGACTGGAATCACGTGGATTAAACAAACAAAAAAGATGAACAAAATTCCAACATTTAGGATGCCCTGTGTTATGAGAAGTGCCATAGCATAGAATAACAAAGACGGGGACTGACACGTACAAATTAGCCAACCTTATAGGGACAGTAAGCAGGCTTAGACCATGAGGAAAACAGATTTTGTAAAGCCTTTTTCCAATATGGCCAAAAATGTTAATGAAAGAGGAGAGAACTTCGTAGCAAGAGGAGGAAAGAGAAATGACAAGTAAAAAACTCAGGTGATATTTCCAGGGGACCTCATCAAGGAACATTTTCTTTCTTTTTTTTTAAAGGTGGTCCCTCCCCCCTCCCTTAGGGCATGTGAGCCTCTGGGAGAGAGATAGAGAAGGTGAAAAATCATCCCCCTCGACTATGGCCACGCCACAACCCCTTCTCTACCATTCTCCTCCTAGGATTTTGGGCACACATGCACAAATACCTGGCGTGGTTTTCAAGTTGTCAGGTCCGGGACTCAAACTGTGGTTAGTCATATGGGAGTCTAGCGTCCCTCAAAGACCATTTTCTACCCACGGTACTTGTTCAATGGGATTGCAGAGTGGCTGTGGACTGATGCCTCCCATTTCTCCCGTTTCTGAACAGCATTTATTGTGGTCATCCTGTTTCTAATTTTCCCTGTATCTTGAGTATGCGGGGGTGGGGATATAATTTGCCTTTTAAGTTCGTAGGTCTCAGGGTCAAGAGGATCTATAATGATTAGATAAAAATTATGAGATCTGGGTATTTATTTATTTTTTGCTATAGGATGTATGTTCTTGCCAGACAGAGAGAGAGAAATTACTCCCCAAGGTGGATAGCTATACCACAATCCCTTCTCCTCTAGAGATTTTGGACATGCACATGCACCTGGCATAATTTTTTTTTCTTTTTTTTGGAGAGGTTTATACTATAGGGCGCGTGCGATTGCCAGAAAGACAGAGAGAGACAGAGAGACAGAAAGCGAGAAATCACACACACACACACACACCCCCCAGGGGATGGCCACGCTGCAATCCCTTCTCCACCATTCTCCTCTCGGGACCTTGGGCACACATGCACATGTGCCCAGCGTGAGTTTAAGCCACCGGGTCTGGGACTTGAACCGTGGTCGACTACATGGGAGTCCAGCAACATAGCCATTACGCTAACTGCTGGTCCCACACCTGGCATAATTTTCAAGCCAAAAGTCTGTAACTCAAACAGTAAAGTCAGCCATGTGGGATCCAGCACCCTAGCCTCCATGCCCCCCTGCTAGTCTGAGATTCTGAGCTTTGACCTAAAGACTTGACTGAATAATTTGAGTCTCAGGAAGAAAGTATTTGTGACCAGAGAGTGATCTTGCTGGATTGAACTGTTTGTGTGCAAATACTCCTTCTCTTCCTGCTCTTGCCTCGCATTTCTCTACTTTTCCACTCTCCTAACTTCAGGGTTGGTCATGTGATTTGCTTTGGTGGGAGAATGTAAGTGGACATGGTTCATGCCTCCTCCAAGTAGAAGTTCTAAATATGCTCATGTGGATTGACTGTCTTTATCAACTCCTGACCTTCTCCCTCTCCTATCAGAGAGAACTTCATACCCTGGATAATGGATGCTTCTTCATCCTGGGTGCTGGGATCAAAACACATGTGGAACCAAACTGAGTCCAGAAGAGTCTAGAACAGCTTAGGGAGGTCTAATATGACCACAGTTCCACCTCAAACCTCTGAGAGCAAACAGTAGTTTTCCTTTGAAATTTCTGAGATTATGGGTTTGTTATTGCAGCAAAAGTTGACTACTACACAGGAGTGCAAAATAAGAGATGAAAACAGTAAGATTGTTCTCTTATTTTACAAGGGACTGTAGAAACATGCATGAAATATAGTATAGGTCAACTAAATTGCATAAGACTCCAAACTCTTGTTGAAATCTAACATTTATTGCATGTAGTTCTTGAATAACCAAAGGGGGAAAAAAAAAACAACGACAAGGAATCAAAATAAATGAGAATTTCAATGATTTTATGGTTGGTTATAGGTTTAGTTGTAGAATTAAAGAAAACATCTTTCAATGTCAAGCATTAATTTAAAAGATTATGAAGAGGAAGCTTGAGATAATGGAACTAACATGATTGGTTAGAAAAAGGTGTTCACACCACTATTTCTGGAAATCAGATGAATCCTTTGTGTCCTGTTGCATGCATAGTTTGAATTTGTTACTAGGAGACATGACATCAACTGATAATATGACACTCTTTGGAGCACTTCAAAGTTTAGGTACTACACTTGGACATTTCTGAAGATGAAACGTCTTGATAAAAATATAAAATTTGACCTTATATTACTAAAGGAATGCTAACTTATTCTGTTATAATGATTTCAGTACTTCAGAAAAAGTTGAGATTCACTAGATGAATTAAGCAAAATAGTAGAAAATCTTCAGATAAAAAGTAGAGTGTAGACTTTGATAGAAAATAAAATTAACTTTGAGTTTGCAGCATGCAACATTGTTTGGTATAGACTGTAAATTTCTATTAATGTCAGAAAAGACTATGAACACTGTAATAGATTTAAGTTTGACTAGTTCATTTTGTTCATTGCAGGAAGGTACATGCATTGTCGGAGAGAGACAGAGACCGAGAGAAAGAAAGAGAAAGCACTCCTCAATGGGGCATGGTAACATCACATTCCGTTCTCTATTTTTCCATTCCTTTGGAATTTGGGGCTCACATGTACACATGCCAGGGTTCACATGTACACATGCCAGGCATGTTTTTCAAACCACTAGGGCTATAATTCAGACCATAGTCGGCCATGTGGGATATGGCTCCCTTAACCACTGCATAAAATAGGGCTACAGAACTAGTTCTATTTTTTTTTTAATAATAAAAAGTAGTTTTAAGATATAGTACAAATAGGACCATCTCCATAGTGCAGCAGTTAAGACAGCCAGATTCCACATGGCTGATCATGGTTTGAGTCCTGACCCAGCAGCCTGAAAAACACACTGCGTATAGATGCTAAGAATACTGATGGGATAGAGAAGTGGAGGCTAAGGGATTGTGGCATGACCATGCCTCATTGGGGAGCACTTTCTCTCTCTCTCTCTCTCTCTGGCAAGTGCATGCATCCTTGGTGAATTAAAGAAAATAGAGAAAATATTTTTTCTATATTGAAAGGAACACGTAATATATGCAACAACAGTGACATTCCAATAAAAATAAGAGCATCAAGTCAAGGAAAGGAGAACATTTACACGACTGTGGAAAAGAAGCAACAAGATGTAGTCTCAACTAAGCATAGATGTGAATGAATTGAGCAACACATTGCAGGAGTATCATTTCTTCATTAACTACACGTTGAAAAATTTGAGTGGTTTTAGGAAATGCTCTCGTTCTAGATACTGCTGTAACAGACAGTGAAAATTGCAATATGAGAGATAATTATTTATATGATAGATTTCATAATATTTTCTACAATGACAATTTTCCTGTATGACCCCATTATAATGTTTATACATGATATGTAAATTCAGGGTGCATTTCTGAATCTAAGCACTGCTTTAAGCATTTTTCACTGACAATTCCACTTGCTACTACAGTTTCTCAGAATAAAATTAATTTTCAAAATTACTTAAGAATGACAGTGGTTCAAAGAAGTTTGTTTAATTTGGTATTTCTAAAAAATAGGACACAAATTATATGAAAATCTTAATTATAACAACATAAATTATTTCTGCTGAAATCAAGGTTAAAGAAAGATTTTTATAACGAATATAATGTACGCTTTCTCTTTCTTTTTTCTTTACGTACATACCACTTAATCCCTCATAAAAGTATTTCTGGCATATAAGTAGAACATTTTGGCATGCTCAACAGTGATTTGCTTTTTGATATTTTATCTAATGTGTGGGGGTATGTGTATAAATTTTGGCTTTATACTTATTTTACCATTTTGTCATTATAGAGAAATCTTCATCAAAATAGGAGATTAGAACATATTGCATTATAAAGTTTATTAGCTTGACTCAGAACTTTTAAATATTCAGACTTAAATATTCAACTTACAGTCTCCCTGGACCTGCAGATGACAGAAGTGCCCTTGGTTAGAAGAACCATTTTAAGGCAGTGCTTTGCCTCTTATTAACTCCTCTTATTTATTATTTTTTAAGAGGTTTTTGCCCCCAGAGAGAGAGACAGAGACCATGAGAAGGAAAGAGAGAAATCCCCCCACCACCACCACCAGGGGGATGGCCATGTCACAATCCCTTCTTCTCCATTCTCCTCCTGGGATTTTAGGCATGCACACGTGCCTGGTGTAATTTTTAGTACTGGCCCAAGACTTGAACCATTGTTGACCATGTTGGAGTCCAGTGATGTAACCACTACACCATCTGCTGGCCCATTAGCTGCTCTTATTAACTTGAGCAAGTCACTAAACTTTCATGAATCTTATTTCCCTATATATGGGTTTATAAGAATATCTTACTTACTTGTCTCCTAGTATTGTTTTAAGAGTCAGTTGGGTGATGATGATAATATTGATAATAGCGGCAACAGAAAATGCCTAACACTTATTATGTATTATTTATTAACTCTTTTAAAAATATTTATTCATTTATTTTTACTTTCTAATCGCCTGAAGGCTCATGCACTCACGAGAGAAGACAGAGAGAGGGACAAAGCACTTCCCGAAGGGGCATGGTCATGCTGCAATCCCTTCTTTGCCATCTCTCCGTTTTGTTGGGATTTAGGGGACACATGTACAAGTGCTAGGAATGTTTTTCAAGTTGTTGTGTCCAGGATTCAAGTCACAGTTGGCTATGTGGGATCTGGTTCCTGTATCTGTCAGGCCCTGGGGCCAGCCTTATTAACTTTTAATCATCACAACAACCCTATGAGGTGGTATCCCATTTTATTTTATTTTATTTATTTATTTTAAGAAAGTTTTTGCCTTAGGACACATGAGCTTGCTACAGAGAGAGAGAGAGAGAGAGAGAGAGAGAGAGAGAGAAAGTGAGAAATCACTCCCCAGTGGGGATGGCCACGCCACAATCCCTTCTTCTCCATTCTCCTCCTGGGATCTTGGGCATGCACACATATGTACCCTGTGTGATGTTCAAGCTACCAGATTCAGGACTCGAACCATGGTTGACCATGTGGGAGTTTTGTGACGTAACCACTACACCATCTGCTGGCCCTGGTGGTGTCCCATTTTATAGAAGAGGAAACTGAGGCACAGAGAGTTAAGTGGCCACAATCACACAACTAGTTAGAGATGTGATTTGACCTCAGGCAGTCTGGCTTGTGTTTCGTAAGGCATAGAAATATGGTAAAGTATCATTAGTACATCTATTGTCTGTGAATGTATTGGATAGTCATGGTAGCTTATATACCTGCATCTGTATTGTTAATTTGATGATAAAATTCTTCCCTTCCAACTCCTTATATAAGAGCGTAGGGTTTTGTAAATTTACAGTGCTCAAATTTTTTGTGAGGTACATGAATAAATAGAAAATTGATCTTGAAAACCTGAGTTATCATGATCATTTTGTAAAAACTATTAAAAAGTTTTCCTGGTATAGGGTCAGCCTGTGGTCTGGTGATTAAGGAAGCTGGATCCCACATGGCTGACCATGTTTGAATCCTGTACCCAGTAACTTGAGGAACAAGCCAGGTGCATAGCGTATGTGTCCAAAATTGCAAAGGGAAAAGGAGGGAGAAATGGAGGAGGAGGGATTGTGGCATATCTATTCCCCATGGGAGATGCTTTCTTCTTCTTCCTGTCTCTCTGTCTCTGCACATGCCCTCTGACAAATTTTTTAAAAAAAGATTTGACTGGTGTAATCTGTGTTTTGGAACAAACATCACAGGCCATGTTATTTCCATGTGAAATCCCCTTTTAATATATTCCTGGCACTTCAAGTTATCTCAGGCCCACTAACTTAATTTGGTTTATAGAAGAAATAGAAAAATGATAGAAGAACAAATTACAGATCAGATAGAACAAAATTTATAAGAGAAAGAGATTTTTAAAGTATTCCCAGCTTCACGGAAGTAAATATAGTATAAAAGTTTTCTAATAAAAGGCAGTAATACTATAACAACATTTAAGCTCCCCTAAAACCCTCAGTGATTTTAGAAATAGAAAAGCAATTTACGAAGTTGTTTGGGAAAGTCTGTTGTAATAACTGGGTATTTCATTGTATTTTACACAAGTGAGCCTGAATATCAATGAACCCCATCTGAGAAGGTTTATCATTTCCACAGAATTTCTACCTATGAAAGGAAACAAAAATATCATAGACACATGGGAGGGAGGTGTTTTGAAAAAGTTCATGGGAAATATGTATTACGAAAATGACGTGAGCTAGCCTGAGTGTGGCAATGAAGCACTGTGTACAGGGAACTGGATGCCACATGGTCATCTGTGGTTTGAATCCTGGCCCCAGCTGCTTGAATAACATGATGGCACATGCATGTGTGTGCCTAGACTCCTAATGGGGTGAAATGGAGGAAAAAGGAGAAAGGATTGCAGTGTGACCATACCTCATCTGTGGAGGCAGGGGTACGTTTTTTCTCTTTCTCTGGTGAGAGCATACACCCTCTGGCAAGTAAAGGAAAATAAAGAGTATGAATGGATTTCAATTGAATCCTGTACCCAGTAACTTGAGGAACAAGCCAGGTGCATAGCGTATGTGTCCAAAATTGCAAAGGGAAAAGGAGGGAGAAATGGAGGAGGAGGGATTGTGGCATATCTATTCCCCATGGGAGATGCTTTCTTCTTCTTCCTGTCTCTCTGTCTCTGCACATGCCCTCTGACAAATTTTTTAAAAAAAGATTTGACTGGTGTAATCTGTGTTTTGGAACAAACATCACAGGCCATGTTATTTCCATGTGAAATCCCCTTTTAATATATTCCTGGCACTTCAAGTTATCTCAGGCCCACTAACTTAATTTGGTTTATAGAAGAAATAGAAAAATGATAGAAGAACAAATTACAGATCAGATAGAACAAAATTTATAAGAGAAAGAGATTTTTAAAGTATTCCCAGCTTCACGGAAGTAAATATAGTATAAAAGTTTTCTAAGAAAAGGCAGTAATGCAATAAAAACATTTAAGCTCCCCTAAAACCCTCAGTGATTTTAGAAATAGAAAAGCAATTTACGAAGTTGTTTGGGAAAGTCTGTTGTAATAACTGGGTATTTCATTGTATTTTACACAAGTGAGCCTGAATATCAATGAACCCCATCTGAGAAGGTTTATCATTTCCACAGAATTTCTACCTATGAAAGGAAACAAAAATATCATAGACACATGGGAGGGAGGTGTTTTGAAAAAGTTCATGGGAAATATGTATTACGAAAATGACGTGAGCTAGCCTGAGTGTGGCAATGAAGCACTGTGTACAGGGAACTGGATGCCACATGGTCATCTGTGGTTTGAATCCTGGCCCCAGCTGCTTGAATAACATGATGGCACATGCATGTGTGTGCCTAGACTCCTAATGGGGTGAAATGGAGGAAAAAGGAGAAAGGATTGCAGTGTGACCATACCTCATCTGTGGAGGCAGGGGTACGTTTTTTCTCTTTCTCTGGTGAGAGCATACACCCTCTGGCAAGTAAAGGAAAATAAAGAGTATGAATGGATTTCAAAATCTTTTTGTACCAAAATAAACTCATAGTTAAAAAAAAAAAAATTTGCCAGAGGATGTATGCACTCACCAAAGAGAGACAGAGAAAGGGAGAGAGGGAGAGAGGTTGAAAGCATTCCCCAGCGGAGTATAGTCATGACACAATCTGTTCTCCATTTTGCCATTCTGTTGAGATTTGGGGCAAGCATATACATGTGCCCAGTGTGTTTTTCTTTCTTTCTTTCTTTTTTTTTTTTCTTTCCTTTTCTGGAGAGCTTTTTGCTATAGGGCGCATGTTATCGCCAGAAAGACAGAGAGAGACAGAGAGACAGAGAGACAGAAAGCAAGAAATCATCCCCTGGGGGGATGGCCACACCACAATCCTTTCTCCTCCATTCTCCTCTCGGGATTTTGGGCATGCATACACATGTGCTCTGCATGAGTTTAAGCCACCGGGTTCAGAACTCGAACCACGGTCAACTGCATGGGAGTCCAGCGATGTAGCTAACTACTGGCTTCCCCAGTGAGTCCTGCTGGAGACAGGACTCAAATTGTGTGATTGGCTGTGTGAGATCCAGCTCTCTCTTAACCACCAGGCCATGGGACAGGCCCATAAACTCATAGTTTTTTCATCTTTCCATGAACATTTTGAAGTTGCCCCGTACACATGCTGGTCCTTTGAAATGACTAGATATGAGATGTGCAACTTTATTGTCAATGGCTTATAGCAGATTGGAAAAGGACATGTGTTGGGCCTTTGGGGTCCCTTGCGAACAGCTACATTTACTAGTGTTATGTCTAGTGAATCTGGGGCCCTTCCATAACCACATCTGTATATTGACCATGGGACGTATGAGCAGCAAGACCAGTACTGACTTTTAGATAAAGAAACCAGAATATGGGCACTCACATAAAATTTTCCTCCATGTGGGTGTTTCAGGACAGCATACTCTATTCTTTATTTACCTTTAAGGTTTTTTTTTTTTAAGTCTATTTATTGAGAGAGAGAGTGACCCCTTAGCAGGGTCTCAGCATACGACAGCCCCCCTACTAGCTTCCCAGCCAGTCAGGACAACAGGTGTTGTGCCTTCTGGTCAACCTGGGATCCCAACCCTGGGGAACTGAAACACTTTCCATCTGGCTCCAGTGTCACTACGGTGTCCTTCCAGCTTGCCACATAGCCGGGCCTAAATACTTCTCTGGGTGAAATTTTTCTAGAATTCCTCTGACATTTCAGAGCCAGGGATGTTCTTTTTTTTTTGTGGTGGTGGTTGGTTTTTGGCATTTGAGACACTCAGGAAAATTGGTTACTGTTTCTGCTGCATGACGTTTTTTTGTGACAAGGGTTTTGAACCATGGCATTGTCATGGCAGTGAACGTCCAGCAGGTGCCATGGACTACGTGTGTGCTCTGTGCCCAGTTCTGGGAATCAGGAACTTTTCTTTGCCATAGCACTCACTGACTGGGCTCTGATGGAAGAGAACGGGTGTTGTGTTCAAAAAAAAAAAAAAAAAATGAATGGGACCAGCAGTTAGAGTAATTGCTATGTCGCTGGACTCCCATGTAGTTGACAGTGGTTTGAGTCCTGGACCCAGTGGCTTAAACTCACGCTGGGCGCGTGTGCATGCGTGCCCAAGATCCTGAGAGGAGAATGGAGGAGAAAGGATTGTGGCGTGGCCACCCCCTGGGGGGTGATTTTCTCTCTGTTTCTCAAGCAAGTGCACGCCCCCTATAGCAAAAAAAAAAAAAAAAAACAAAAAAAAACAAACAACAAAAAAACCTCTCTAAAAAAAAATCGAAGAGGTTTTTATTCAAGTACATTTGGGAACTTGCTTAAGAAAATCAAATGCATCTATCTATGTTTTCATGCCACAGGACTTCTCAGAACATTTAGTATGTTAATGTGCACTGTGATCTCTGTAGGGGGTGAGTCAAAGCATCAAACTGATGAATGTTCTATAGGACACACGTTAAGGAATGATGCTTTGTAGTAACACTTCATATTTCCTAGTTCGTACCTCCCAAAGGAATCAGCTTGTTTGAAAAAGTAGGGGGTGTAGTATTAGGGCTGCATCTGAATGCGAAAAGGGTGGAGTAGAAATTGCTGAGCTGCACCTGACTGTCCCTTCTCCTTCTCAAACACGGAAGCACGAATGGTTCTCCTCCCCCCAGCCCTTTCTTTTCTTCCCCCAAGAGCAAGAAGCGGGGCACTTGGAACAAACAAAACTGCTTGCGCAAAGAATCAGGCGCAGTGGTTCCAAGTTGCTCTAAAGCTTATGCCTGAATTAAAGGCGAGGCCACATAAGAGGAAATGAAAGAGTCTGCTCAGAGATCAAATGCAGTATTTGTATAGAACCTTATTCAAAATGGATACAAATGCATCCATTCTTCAGAATTATAGGTGAATCAAAGGAAAATGACATCCAAGGCGGCGAAGCGGCAGCCAGCAGTCTAACCACGTATGGTGCAGAGATGCAACTTTGAAGCTTCCAGCCTGGTGTGCCAAAGAGCCAGATGTGGCAGGTGGAATTATAGCGGCTCCGGCTCAGCATCTGGAGTGTATAAATCTGTCCCACAGAAAATTAAGAGGTGCACAAGGAGGTGGTGAGACTGGCCCGTTGAGAATACATTTCTTTTAAGAAAAATGGCTTTGAAGAACGTAGAACATTCTTTCAAAAAAAAAATTAGCTCTAGGCTCAATATTGCTCTATTTATTGGTGGTGGTGTGAAAGGATCATATATGAGGATTCTTCATGCTCTAAGACATAATAGAAGAACCCCTCAGATTTCATTTCTGGGCATTCTGGCAGAGAGAGAAAAAGAGAGAGGGAAATGGACAATGGAGGGTAGGAGGGAGAGAAGGAAGGAAGGGAGAGAAAGACACAGAAATAGAGAACGAGAGAGACATCTGGAGTGTATAAATCTGTCCCACAGAAAATTAAGAGGTGCACAAGGAGGTGGTGAGACTGGCCCGTTGAGAATACATTTCTTTTAAGAAAAATGGCTTTGAAGAACGTAGAACATTCTTTCAAAAAAAAAAAATTAGCTCTAGGCTCAATATTGCTCCATTTATTGGTGGTGGTGTGAAAGGATCATATATGAGGATTCTTCATGCTCTAAGACATAATAGAAGAACCCCTCAGATTTCATTTCTGGGCATTCTGGCAGAGAGAGAAAAAGAGAGAGGGAAATGGACAATGGAGGGTAGGAGGGAGAGAAGGAAGGAAGGGAGAGAAAGACACAGAAATAGAGAACGAGAGAGACAGAGAAAGAGCCCCAAAGGAACGTTGTCTTATTTTGTGCACGTGAGGAAAGGACAAAGCTCCTAGACTAAGCCAGTCATCCACACTGATGCAGTCACTCTGCAAGCCTGAAGAGGCTTCTCAGATGAATCCATTCCCCAGCTTTTTTCTACTGTTTGATTATGACTATTTCCATCATCAAAAAGACATGGCAAATATATAAAACAGCTGCCGCAGATATGAACAATTTCATAATGCCATCATGTAGCGATGCAGTTCCTGCATTCTCAGTTGGAATCCAGTCAGCTAATCGGCATGTATCTAGGACCAGAACCTGTAGAGATTATCCAGTTAACCTTCTCATACTGCAGAAGCCCCCACTGAGGAACAGCAAAGAAAGTGACTTGGGTGAGGAAGGACCTGTTCGATTCCCAGGTTAATGCTCTCTCTCTCTCTCTCTGTTGAGCGTCCCATCTTGCCTCAAGATCTCAGAATACATTTTTTTTTTTTAGAGATTTTTGCTATAGGGCACATGTGCTTGCCAGAAGGACAGAGAGAGACAGAGAGACAGAAAGCGAGAAATCACCCCCCAGGGGGGATGGCCACACCACAATCCCTTCTCCTCCATTCTCCTCTTGGGATCTTGGGCATGCATGCACACGTGCCCAGCGTGAGTTTAAGCCACTGGGTCCGGGACTCGAACCGCTGTCAACTACGTGGGAGTCCAGCGACATAGCCATTATGCTAACTGCTGGTCCCCTCAGAATACTTTCTTGACATGACTTCCTAGTGGAGTACAGGCATGTGATATCTTCCGTTCCAAAGAGGTCTCCCTTCAAATGAGTTGTGAGTGTGCTTTTCCTTTTCTGACAAAAGCAGGTGAGATAGGGGCTTGCACTCAAATGTTGGGGAGAGTGAGGTTAATTATAAAGAAATGCTCTCTCTGATGGGTTCTGGGAGGTGATGAGCTTCATTCTCTGGCATCATTCTCTGGTACGCATAAGATGGGACCTCAAGACTATGTCTCATAACCTGAGACTATAATTTCGTCTGACTCCATTCTCTCTGCCCTCAGAAGCCATTGATCTTACCCTCCAAGTCCCCATCTCACAGGACAGGTGTCTCATGCCCATTTGCAGAGAAGGAAATGGAGATTTCGAGAAGTGAGATGACTTGCCCAGAGGTTGGGTACAAGCCCAGGTAACCTGCCTTCCAAATATGTCCCCAAGCTGCTGCTGTTACCGTTGGCTGAAACATGACTGGGAGTACTTCACAGTGCCCTCGCCAAGTGACATCTACTGTGAACATGGGCCTGGGTTAAGAACCTGGCCCATGCTTCTGGAGAGGATGAGTCTAGTTAAAGAGATGATAGATGAGATGGGTGACGATGGCGTGGCAAATTAGTGGAGGGCTCTTACAGACAGGTTGAGAGATTTACACAAGATGTGACAGGGAGCAGAGATGGCTGTAGGGTTTTGTCAGGTGACAATGTCATGGATGTGGCAGTACTCGAAGATGATTCTCTCAGATAACCGCAGCAACATCATCCACAATAGCATCAACATCCTTCCTGTGCCTGATCCCTGGGGCTTCCAAACTCTGCCTGTCACCGTGAGAAAGATAAAAAGCTTTCTCAGCTGGAATCCAGCCAGCTAATCTCAGAGCTCCAGTTCAAGGAGCAGGCCAGATGTGTCCTAGCAAGAAAACACTACATGTTTGGACAAAGGCTTGTTCAGGTATGAAATATAGCTCTGGGGTAGGTGACAATTCCTACCACATGTGTAGGAGAGAGACTTGCAAGCTGGTTAGCATTGCTGCTGCCTTTTCTTCCTATGGGAACAATGTGCTCCACCAGCTCTGCACATCCAGGGAAGCTTGGTGTTGCTCGGTTCTCTAAGCATCCAGGGATTAGCACATTTTTTATTTGGGATCAGCATCCATTTTTAAACTTCTAGTTCAATTGTATTTACTAGAAGGTGCACTTGAGCTTTCTTATTTATTTGTTCATTCATGCATTCTTTGAAAAATAAGTTCATTTCTTTCTTTCTTTTGTGAGCAAGAGAGACAGGAAAGTGAGAAAGAGAGAGAGACTTGACTGAAGCTGGGGGTAGACTGTGGCGTCAAGCCAGTTTCACCAGCCCTGGATCACAAGCACATGCACATGTGGCCTACTCCGGGGATCTCCGGGGGCAAATCCAGAACCTTCTCATGTGGGTCAGCCCTGCAGAAAGTCATGTTTTATTGCTTTGCCCCTGTTAGTCCCATGGACTTTCTAGAATATCTTATGGGGCATATGGTGCTGGAACAAAGCGCTGAATTAGGAAATAGATACTCCAAATTCTGTCTGTGTAGCCTCTTGAGAATCCCCATCTGTAAGATGATCTAAGCAACACATTTATAAAATAGTGGATGTTCAATAAATCCTTTTGGAGGGGCAGGGGGAAGATAAGAATCATCTTGGGAGTTTTTCCCAAAGGGCATAAGCTTATCCTTTTCCTGTCTTTCCACCAGCACCTTAATGGAGTATATGTGGAGTGAGTTTGGCGTATTATTAGTATTATTTTTTATTGTTTTTTGTCATAGGGCACATGTGCTCACCAGAGAGAGGGGAAAGTGAGAAAAATTCCCCCCCAGGAGGTATGGCCATGCTGCAACCCCTACTTCTCCATTCTCCTCCTGGGATCTTGGGCACACATGCACATGTGCCTGGCATGATTTTTAAGTCACCAGGTCTGGGACTTGAACCGCAATCAGCCATGTGAGAGTTCAGCAATGTAACTAGTATGCCATCTCTTGGCCCTTGGCGTCTATATTTTAAAAAATATTCTGGATAATTTTGATAAACAGCTTTGGGTAAGGACCACTGCGAAAAACATCGTTTCTATTGGGACCAGTAGATGATGTAATGGTTATGTCACTGAACTCCTAGGTAGCTGACTGCGGTTTGAATCCCGGACCTGGTAGCTTAAAACTCACACTGGGGTATTTGTGTGTATGCTCAAAATCCCAAAAGGAGAATGGAGGAGAGGGGATTGTAGCATGGCCATCCCCCAGGGGTGATTTCTTGCTTTCTTTGTCTCTGTCACTCTCTTTCTCTGGTGAGTGCACGTGCCCTATCGTAAAAATCTCTCTCAAAAAAATATACATATATAGTTGTTATTGCTTTATATTGCTTATGAAAAACCAAGCCTAGGCCTTAGTATCTTTATTGGCTGTATATAAATAATTGCTGTATATTATTATGTAGCCTTAGCTATTCATTAAAGCAGTTCTCTACTTGGAAATGATTTAGTGTTTTCATTTCCTACAACCATTTATATTTTAAAATATTTTATTTATATTCCATTTCATCCCCAAAATAATTTGAGCTGGTTCCTTGAAAACAACTTTTCTCCAAAAATTTATTCTAATTCAGATTGATCTTCCTACCTAATTAGTTTGAATTAAGAATGTTTCTCAATTTTTGAGTATTAATATCTCTCCCAAAGTTCATTTCACTAAACTTACTCCCCCATCTTCTTTTAATTTCTCTCTGAGGACAGATATGGTAGAAATGGTGAATTGTAATGGGTCTTGGGACCACCTTAATAGGAAAACAGAAACCTTCAGATTGAGGAGACTGTATCAGACTCTATCAAAAGGATTTGGCTAAGCAGTAGAGAGTAAGTCAGTGGAAGAGTGGTCAATGGGAATACAAATGAGCTCATTATCATGTCAATTTCCCTTCATATATGACTGTTTGATTTTTACAGATGCTATAGGGTCTACCAAATGTTCACCCTTTTTCTTCCCAGTAGAATAGTTTGCCAGGTAAGCCATTATCCCAGAATCCCATTTACCTTCTTCATAAAACATCACTTTTTAAGGGAAGAGGAAAAGGAATTACCATTTATTAAGCACCAAGAATTCTCGAAGTTATTTTAGTTTGAAACCTTATAAGGCAACTAAAGAGCTATTTGAAAAACCCTTTGCAATAGAACGGAACACATTAAAGTTACAAAAGCAACTTAAACATGCAAACAAATAAAACTTTCTAGATACATAAAACTACAAATAACTCAGGATATAGTAGATTGTGGCCTTCTAATTTTCATTCCTCTTCACTAGCACACTGGATGAAAAACCCTTTGTCTGGGACCAGCAGTTAGCGTAATGACTATATCACTGGACTCCCATGTAGTCGACCGCGGTTCGCATCCCGGACCCGGTGGCTTACAACTCATGCCAGGCGTGTGTGCGTGCGTGCCCAAGATCCCGAGAGGAGAATGGAAGAGAAGGGATTGCGGCATGGCCATCCCCCCTTGGGGGTGATTTCTCGCTTTCTGTCTCTCTGTCTCTTTCTGTCTGTCTGGCGAGCGCACGCACCTTATAGCAGAACCCTCTCCAAAGAAACCAAACCAAACCAAACCAAAACAAAACAAAAAAAACCCTTTGTCTGACTATGCTATAACTCTGGCTTAGACCTGTGGTGTGTGTATGTGTGTGTGTGTGTGTGTGTGTGACATACAACATAGATTACTTTCTAAACTGTAGTCAATAAATTAAATACAAAGGATATACAGCCCTTCTGTTTTACAAGTGCTTGAAGTTCAGTGTGTGCATTATTAAATTTTGGATTTTCTAGTTGTTTCTATTTCTCTTGGCTAAGAGCAAGCACCTGCTAACCCTCAGTTCCCATGGGCAGAGGCTATTGAGCTCTACAGCCAGGGCTCAGCTGATTGGCTTCTTTGAGGTATTTATGAACATGGGACTATAAGCACAAAAGTAGGAGCTGTTATTATTATTAGAATCTTTGGGGGCTGGCCCAGTAGCCTATTGGTTAAGGGAGCCAGATTCCACATGGCTGACTGAGGTTCAAATCCCAATTCTGGTGGCTTAAAAGACAGGCCAGATGTTTTATGTGTGTGTGTGTCCAAAATTCTGAAAGGATGGGAAAATGGAGGAAAAGAGACTGAAGCATGACCTAACCCCACTGGAGATTGCTCTCACCACCTACCTCCCTCTCCCAATCTGTCTGTCTCTGGTGAGTACATGTGCCCTCTGGCAATATAAAAAAGGAATGTTTTTCACATTTATCATTTCTTCTTTAAATA
>NW_006159982.1:786274-786691 GCF_000334495.1 Tupaia belangeri chinensis | reverse complement strand
TTTTAAACACCAACTTTAAAAGGAATTACAATAGTGTCAGCATTTTAATTTATTTGCATATCAACTAAAATTCTATAAGAATTCATGACTTGTCTCAATTGTGGCTTGATTCCTCTTTATCTTTTGTGTGTGTGAGTGTGTGTGTGTGTGTGTGTGTGTGTGATCTGTGGAATAGATATTTATGAATGACTGGGAAGATTTATCCTGCCTTTCTTTCCCAGATCCCTGATGACTTATTTTTTATTGAATTTTTAATTTTTTCTTATGCTTTTTTGCTGAATAGAGACGGGTTGTTGAAAGGAGTATTTATTTTACCGGGTTAAGCTGATTTAGTTAGTCTCTGTGTCCCTCTTCATTTTGTTTTCTCTCATGGTATAATTACGCAGCAAATCCAGTATTTTTCTCATCAGCCCTGCA
>NW_006159982.1:778364-786243 GCF_000334495.1 Tupaia belangeri chinensis | reverse complement strand
CCCGTCACCTCCACACACACACACACCTCTACCCTCCATTCCCCAGCCCTCCCCCCAACAACCAAACACACACACAGGGTCCAGGGAGAGTCCAATTATGGAATTCCAGAGGTCAAGAAGAGCACAGCCAAACATTCAACTCTACCTCCACTCCCAAATTATTCCTCAAAAAGAGTTGATACTTCTGTCTGTAAGACTTCAAAAACAACACATCCAATAATCACTTACAATGACCTGTTTTAGTTAACCACATTAACAATGTAAAAATTTAACGTAATTCTGGGGGGCATAATTTGTATACATCTTTTCTTAACCTAGATCAGTGTTTCTCATTAGTGAGTTTCAACATTAAGTGTTTCAAAGTTGGCATTAAAAAAATTAGAATAGAAAGAAACAGAATGTAAAATTATCCTGTGGAACTTTGTTTCAGGTGTGTGTGTGTGTGTGTGTGTGTGTGTGTGTGTGTATGTGTGTGTGTGTGTGTGTGTGTGTGTGTGTTTGTACTAGGAAAAGGTACAAGTCTATGGATCATTGTGAAAAATATTTGGGAAAAAAAACTGATTTGAAGTACTTGTTTTCAAACTGCTCCTCAAATTCTAGGGATCAAGAAAATGTTGAGATGACTGGAAAATAGGGGATTCCATCACTAGTTCAATCATTAATTTTGCTATTGTTGTTTTTAAAAATCTATTCAAAATTTATTATTATTTTATTAAAAATTGCTATAGGGCATGTGCACTTACCAGAGAGAGAGTGTGTGTGTGAAAGAAACCAAGCTGCCAGGTCTGGGACTTGAACTACAGTTGGCTTTGTGGGAGTCCACTGCCTTAACTACCATGCCACCTGCTGGCCCTTGTTATTGTTTTGTATGTTGGAGGTACTGCGTACGGTTTCATTTGTAGAAACGATTGTGCTTCTAAGTTAAATTCTTTGGAAATCACTGTTCTATGTCAAGAACACGTGGATCAATTCTCTATTTAAAATTGCCGTGCTCTTAGACATTCTTATTCACTGGCCCCTACTTTCATCAAGGCTAAACATTCTGACTTCTTTTACTGTTTTCCTGTTCATTATATTTTCATAATTCCTTTTAAAAGTTCATTTATTTCTTCCGTGAGTGACAGAAAAGTGAAAGAGAGACAAAGAGAGAGAGAGAGAAGAGAGGAGAGAGAGAAAGAGAGAGAGAGAAGTGAGAGACTCCCAATAGGATCTTTACACTGAAATCCCCCTCCAGCACCAGCCAGCTCTGGGTTAGGGACACACATGCCTTGTGTGGAAAATAAAAATAAATCTGATGGCAGCAGAAAAACAAAACACAAAAACTGTCGGCTCCAGACACAAACTCAGAGCCTTCCCATGTGGGTCAGTCTTGCAAAGTGTCCTGTTCTAGTACGGAGCAAGTGTCCAGATCCCTATATATTCTTACTGTCTTTTCTAAAATATTATTTTGTGATTTATGTGCTTATCATGAACTTAACTCCTTAACTTTCTCTCTTAGTTATATAAATCTCCATTCAATACTTTGTATGTGATATCTATTAGATATTTTATCAATTTTATTTTCTTAAAGAAAATGTTCTCAGTCTTTTGATCTACTCTAACTTTTACTGGTTCTCTGTAACAGCTGAATAGTTATTATCTTGTTTATTTATTTACTACTATCTCAGATAGTCCCTTACCTCCTTAGGTGTTGGATACATTCTTTTATGGGTTCTAGCCTTTTTTGTTCTTTTTTTTATTCTTCTGTCATAGTGGAGCACATATCTCAGTAATCCTGAGAAAGGAATATATGTGAAACAAATACATTGAGATTCTCCATGTTTGAAAATGTTTTTATTCTGCCTTGATAACTTAATTTGCAGTTGGGTTGGACATTTTAGGTTTGATAAACATTTTCCTTCCCAATTTTTGAATGTGTTACTTCATTGGCTTTTATCCTTCAAAACAGCTGGTGAGATATCTGATGCTACTTGGATCCTTTGTAGGAAATCTGGTTTTTCTTTCCAGAAATTTGTAGGTCCTCTCTTTGTCTTTGGTGTGCTTAAATTTTACAATGACATGCTTTGGTCTGCATGTACATTTTATTCCTTATTGGGATCTCTCACTGAATCCTATTAGTCTGGAAAATCATGGCCTTTTGTTCATGGGAGATTTTCTTCACTTGTTTTATTAGTTATTATCTCACTCCATTTTTTCTGTTCTCCGTTTTTTGGACTCCAGCTACTATGATATTTGACCTCCTAGATTGCTCTTTTAATTTTATCATTTTTTTCCATTGGCTATATTTCATCCTTTTGTCTTTCTGTTCTTCTTGAGTTATTACCTCAGACACAATGCTTGATCTTACTCAAAAGTCTGAGAAGTGCTGAGTTATTACTTTAGATTTACCTTTCAACACTTCTGATCAGTTTTCATTTTTTTTCTGACATCAGACTTATTTTTATTTTTCAACTCTCTCCTCTCTCTTGTTCTTTGAATTTCCCTTTTCCAGAATATCTTATTTTGATTTATTTTATCTTTGTAAAGTTATTAATACTTTTTTTTGGAAAGAAAGTTTATTTATTTGTTGTTTCTTCTTTAAAAATATATTTATTTAATTTTATTTGCTATTATTATTTTTTAATTTGATGAGAGAAGGAGAGAGAAAGTGAGAGAGCAAGCCACCAGGTCCGAGACTTGAACCATGGTCTGCTATGTGGGAGTCCAACACCTCAATCACCGTGCCACCTACTTGTCCTATTTGTTGTCTCTTCTGATATGGTTTCTCCTTCTGTCAAGTTGCTCTTCTCCTGTTTGTTCTGTTTTCTGACTTTATTTTAGATGATTTTTCCCCACTTCTGGTGATACTTAGCTGTCAGCTCACATTTTAGAATGAGCCCATAAAACTCCCATTGAGGGGCTGCCAAGTGATGTGGTGGTTAAAGATGCTGGACTCCCACACGGCGACTGCAGTTCATTTTCCAGACCTGGTGGCTTGCTTTCTCACTTTCCCTCTCTTTCTCTGTCTCTCTCTGATCAAACTGGAAAATAATAAAAATAAATAAAGTTAAATAAAATAATTCTTAAAAAAAAAAAAAAAGCAACTCCCATTGAACATTGTGTCCCCAGAGGAGGACTTCCTTGTAGGATGATCTGGCTGGGACTTTTCTTTGGGGAAACCCAGATGTTAGTATCTTGAGGTTCTTTCCCATAGGTTGGTCAGATATCCTGGAGAAGACTCTTCGCACTTCCTGCTGCCAAGATTCTAGGAGCCAAGTGGGAAGAAAGAGAGGTGAGAGGGTAGGGCAGGTGAGTCTCAACATTCATTACAGGAACTTTCTCCTGTTCCTTGTTTTCATTATAGTACCCCCAACTCCGAGTAGTTTGTAGATCCAGTCCAAAGTCCTTCCAGTCTTCTGCCAGTCAGTGTAGGGCAGGGGCAGTTGTTCAGTTACAGAGTATGAAAGAGATTTTGTGTCTTAGCATATTTTCAAAGGATCCTTTTCTTTCACTTTCTCTTCAGCCCCCCTTCCAGAGGTACCTGGTTCTACCTTTGTGACTCTCTATGGATTTTGAATTTAAATTCATTTCTGCAGCTTTTCTGACTGTGAGGCAAGTTGCAGTTTTTTTTTTTTTTGAATCTGCCGTCAGTTATCATTTTAACATTTGCTTTCCAGACTCCGAAACATCATTTTGACTTTTCTTCCCATTTTATTTGTTCCTGTGAGTTTATTTCCTTAAAATAGAATCTCATTTCTGTTGTACTAGGGAAGATTCTGAAGGAAGCAGAGGTTCAATGCATAGATTCTCCATGGATAATGGCTATAATTAGGTCTATCGAATTGTTTTAAACAAATAGTTTTCAGCCTTTCTTTACTTTCCTTTCTCCAAGAATCCTTCAAAAGTTATTCATAAATATTAAATTGTCTAATTTACATGCTATTTCTATAATGTTATCTTCTTTTCCATCTAGTAGAAATCCTTTTGGGCTTTTTCTAAAAAAAGTTTTTTTCCCCTCCACTCAGCCTCCCAGCCAGCCAGTATTACAAGCATATGGTATGTTCAAATCAACCTGGGATCGAGACCTGGGCCTCTCATGTGGCCACATGTTGCAATCCAGCACCAGCCTCAGTAAGCCAGGGTCACAAGAATGTGTGCCGGGCCTGTTATAGAGTGTTGCATCACCACTATGTCATCAGATTTAATTTTAAAGTCTTTGAACTTTAACAGTATGAATAGTAAAGAGGTGGTAGAAGAAAAATTCTGAGGATGAGTTAATTCTCAAATTCAATTTTCTCAAGTGATCAAGAAATGGTTGTATCTAACATGTTAGAGAATTAACAAGTGAAAAGTAGATCTGAACATTGGATTTTGTAGTCTGCACAGTTCTTTTGCTGGCACAACGAAATATTTGGGAAGGGGGGTCTTGACAACTCTGCTTTTTAAGTTTTCTGATCCTGGCATTTAGCCCCAAAAATAAGCACACAGAAGTGTAGTTCATGGGGCTTTGGCAGGAAACTTGCCCACGTTTGTGAGGCTTTTCTCTCTAATAAGAAGAGATAGGCGACTCAGACTGTGACAATAGAAATGAACTGTTGGGGGTGGCCCAGTAGTGCAGTGTTTAAACACTGTGCAGAGGGAGCCAGATCCCACATGGCTGACTGTGGTTTGGGTTCCAGCCTTGGTGACTTGAAAAACACATTGGCTGTGTGCACTCCAAATCCTGACAGGATGGAGGGAAGAAAGGATTGTAGTGCGACCAAATTTGGAATGTCTTCTCTCTTTCTTTCTCTCTGGTAAGGACATGTGTCCTCTGGCAAAACAAATGAACAAACAAAACTGCTAGATTAAGTGACACCTAAATTTCTAGTATTCACACTACTTCTGATGTGTCCCCCTGAAATATCCATAATCACTCTTTCTAGACAAGAAAAACAATGCTGGAGAAAAGTTTTGAAAAGTTGTGCAGAACCTTGGACCTAAAGGGCCATAAGTCCGCTTCTGGCTTCATCATTCAATAGCTGTGTGAACTGGTACCAGCTACTTAGTGGTTCTGAGCCTCAACTCCTCATCAGTAAATTAAGGAGGATAAGGCCTTCTTTGAAGGATGAGAGGTGATGTTTGTCCATGTCTGCCCCTTAATGAGTGCCAGGGAGAGGTAGTCATTCTGTAATTATGGTGGGCAGCAACATGGAGATGTCTTACAGATTACAAGTAGATTTCTTCCTAAAGTTGGTTAAAGAAATAAAAGAAACTTCAAAATGTTAGTGGAAAAATGGAATGAACATATAGGTTTATTCTGCTACAAAATTTTTTGAAATTTATGCACAGTTTTTTTTATCATAATAGACATACTAAGTGAGCATTTTGAAAACTCCCCATATACAAAGTAGCTTGAGAATGGAGGAGTCTAAGAAGAAAAAAAAAAAGATGAAAAAGAGAGAGAGAGGAAGAGAAAGAGAGGCGAGCCCGCAATCGGGAATCATATCGTCTCCCTCCAGATAAATGGCTTCATGTGAACTCGCCCAGATTAGTGAAGCAGGGAGGTGGTGAAGTAGGGCATATAATTCATGATGCAGTCCATTAGGATGGATCAAGTCTCCTCTGCTTCACAGAAAGCTCATCTCTTGAGCTCTATTTAAATAGTGTGCTGAGCCCTAGTGCATGCAAACCATCAGGTCCCTTGTCACTGCCAGCAAATAACCGTGTTTTTTTTTTTTTTTTTCCTCCCCCAGCAATAAACTCCAAAGCCTCTAGAAATTAACGTGGAGTTAATTTTAGCAGAGACATAACAAATGAGGCTGCCTGAACTGAAGGGAGAGGGAGAGTAGATGCTATCACCTAAGTAGGGCAGAAGCCGCAGTCAAATTAGGCCAAGAGATCTGAAAACTCTCAATGGTACATCTTGGGGTGTGTTCTCCGTCTATATATAAACTCGGTGTGCATGTCTGTGTGTTTTACACATATGTAGACACACACCTCTCTGTCACAGGCAGTTTGAGCTGTGCTGTCACAGGAGAGATTGGGGAGGGAGGGAGAACAGAGGATGAGTGGGCCAGGACATTGTAGACACGAATCTGAGAAGAGAGACTTCCATCCTTCTCTCTCTTTTCTTCCCTCTGCCCTTGACTTATATTGCTTTAGATACAGAAAACTGATGTTTCCCCCACTGTTTAAAACCATGAAAAGTAACAAGATTGCCTTGATCTTTTGTTCAGAAAGCCTTGAAAAATAATCCATTTGTGAAGCAGAAAACCGGGAATTAAAAAAAAAAAGAAAAAGAAAAAGGAATAAAAAGAAAACGAGAAAGCCTAGCAAAAACCCCTTGATGTTTCACTTGCCTAAACCACAGTATTAACTCTTGTTTCTCTTCTTTCTAAATGTCATAAAACAAGCTTCCCCTTGATGGAAGTCCCTTCACTCTGAAGCCACTGGTTTTAACAAGAGTCAGCTGCCTTATAAAGAAAGCAGCAGCACTCTTAAATAGTTTTACTTTTATTTGCTTCTAATTTTATTGGCCACCATGAGCACGTTGCCTTGTTTTACTGCTTACCTTCTACGGCTTGAAGGTGGAATACAAGTGAAACATGGAAGGCATTGGCCCCCGGAGTGAGCTAGACATGGCCGTAAGGTATGATTTCAAGTACAAGTGCAAAATGTGGTCATTTGATTCTGGGTCCCACTTCAAGTTCTTTTTTAAAGACAGAAGCATTTATTAGAATAAGTGCAACCCATGTCTGACAAATGGGAGCACATCTGGCTCTCTCCCTGACACAAACCTCACAGTATTAATTATTCTGATAGTTAAAGCTGAGAAGGGAGTAGAACATTATTTATAGTGATCTTTGCTAAGTAAATCATTTTTAAAATGGCTCTCTAAATGTAATATTTCCCTTTTAAGAAGCCCTCCAGAATTAAAGGGGCTTTACAATGGAACATGAAACATATTGCGGGCAGAGAGACAGAAGCCGTCTTGATTAATGCCCGTGATTATCAGCGATGCAAATCACTTTCACTTATTAAGTCTTGTTTAATATCCTAATGAAGGCTTCCTGAGCAGATTTGGTAATTCCAGAGAAAGTGACTGTGAACTAATGCCCTTTCAGCATGTTGAGAATGAGCAGTGCTAGAAAGAAAACCTCATTTACGGTAATTCCTCCCCTGCCCAGGACCCTTTTCTCAGCTTCTACTTCACAGCAGGAGACAATTAACCTTTTCAGTGCCAGAAGTGATTCCCAGCACATTCCAGCTGTGAAGGCCAGCGGGGTCAGAGGGAGATAGAAGTTCTCTTTAGTTTTCACTCCCATAGAACAGTTCTAAGAAACTGGACTGCAGAGTAAGGGTTTCAAATGTAGCTGCTGGTTAGGTTGTTTGACGTGGGCATATGTGGTAACTTGCACCCTACCAAAGTCTTTTAAAACACCAACCCCAGCCAGTATGGCATTGCTTATTCAGCACAAATCAAAGACTGCCAGAAATGAAAGCAGATACGCTGAAGAAAAGCCTCTTCCACCCCTAAATGCTAGGCTTCCTTTGTGATCTGTCAGGAAGTAGGTTTTATTGAGGTTGAAAGTCTGGGAGGTCGAACTGGCTTTCTTTATACAGCTGTGGTCCCATTTTGTGACTCTGCTTGTACTCTGGGCTACTATGATGGCCCCTGGCTGGTGCCTGTACTGAGCCCTTCCCTACCGGGATGGCTGTGCCCACCTGTGCACAGGTAGTGACTTCCCAACATCATCACCTCTTGTTTTCAGAAGCAGGATACGAGGGAGAGAAAACCCAGCTGGGGCAGAGGGAAGGGAGTAAGATATAGGGCTGTGGAGGGGCCCTCTCCTGGGGCCTCCTCTCTGCACGCCCCTCATTTGGCACCTTCAATGAGCATTCTATCGCTACCAGGAAT
>NW_006159982.1:742344-777149 GCF_000334495.1 Tupaia belangeri chinensis | reverse complement strand
ATGCCCTTTCCTGTTTCCCTACCTCGATCTGGAAATGTCTACATCATTCTGGTATAAAAGGAGAAGGCTTTGCATTTGGATAAGGACAAAGGAAAGAACCTGGCAATTTTCCTTTTGCAAGGGAAAGTAAAACAGCTCCAAACTGACCACCTGCTTAGGCACTAAAGTGGCCTCTTAACTGAGTCAAAACCCAAAGCTGAACAGCCCACAGTACAGACGCCAAGGGGCCAAATATGAAACCTTCTCTTTCATAGTGTGAGTAATGAAAACTTGCTTATGGGTGGTGAAGGAAAAGCCACCATTCATGTCTTTCTTCCTAAAGATCTTGGGGGCATAGCAAGCTAGGGAGAAAAATGGGTTGAAAGGAGAGAGGTGGCGAGTCAGGGTTTGGAAGATGAAATACTGATGTTCAATTGATGAGGTGGGCAGAGGACTACCATCAGGTTTTGGGCCACTTTACACCCCATGGACCCTGGGTAGAGATGCTGCCCATTGAGTCCATTCTTTGGGGAGTAGAGGTGGGATGTTCCCCCTGTGAGTGCTGTTGATCCTACATAGCAGAGGCAATGCAAGGATAGATTAGAGCTGGAATTTCAGAACTCAATGAGGCTGGGGATTGTTCATAATCTCACCTTCTCACCCTGGCATCCTAATTCATGCTGCAAGCTGCCTCATTGCTTCCCTCACACTTTTACTTATTTTTCTTTCTTTTTCTTCTCCTGGCATTTTTTAGCATGCTTAGGGACTTTACTGACACAGCTTGTTTATGGCCTAACATTTGATTGCTCTGGCTAGCATGTGAACACTACAATAGGTTTTTGTTCACCCATGTGCTTAGAACAATGCACCTGGCAGGTGCTCAATAAAGACTAGCTGAACAAACGAATGAGTCTGGGTGTTAAGCGGCCAGTGTTCTCTTTGGCACATTGGGAAGGTCTTAGACTGGATGTTGAAAGAACTAGCTCTCTCCCCGCTGCACCACATTTAAGCCACTGCACGGAGCTGACAGCTCCTCATCCCTAAATGGGGATGATGTGGCCTCATCTCTGCCGGCTCACAAGCCGGTGTTTCTCTGAAGTACCGTGGAAAGTTGGATGTGGTACTGCTTTGAAACCACTGAGGGTTATGTGAGTTTTGGGTGGTGCTATTAGGGAGAACAGGTCTGCAGCTACTTGGTTGTATTTAAGCCTTGCTTACCTTGTTCTTCTTTTCCATATTCAAAGCTCACTCAAAGCTCCTTCCGTATGAAATGTTCACTGATCTTTGGCAGAACTCCTCACCCCTTCATGCATGCTCCCCATGTCTGTAACCTCATATCAGCTGTCTCCTTATCTGTTCTATCCCTCTTGGGCTCTGCAAACATTGACAACTCAGCTAACATTCATGAGAATCCATTATGTGCCACGCCAGGCACTGTTCAAAGAGTGTTCCATTAATTAACTCATGTCAACCTTAGACAACCCATTTTTCAGATGCTGATGGAAGATGAAGTTAACATGTCCAAGGGTACACAGCTGAGAAGTGGTGTGGTCAGGATTTAAACCCAGGCAGGAGGGCTCCAGCCGTGTCTGCAGTCTCTCAGGCTAGACAGTGTTTGCCTGGCACACTGGAGCAGCACAAGAAATATTGGACAAGTGGGCAAATCTATTGAGTGAAGCGGTGCTTACTGTCCTGTCCACCCCCAAAGGGTGGTTCAGAGGAGCAAATGAGAATGGATGTGAGGGTGCTTTGTAAATGAAAAAGCACTAAGCACTTAGAGGTTATTGTCATAATTAAATATTTTTAATGACAATGAAAGTAGAAATGTCTAAAACATAGCTAAAGAAGCATCTATGAAAATATTCACCATCTGTTCTTGGGCAGTTTGGTAAATGCTCTATGAAATGGCTCACAGATTTCTAGACTTCTCTTTTGACCCCCTGCCAAACTTCGAGGTTAATGATATCTGGGCAACTTTGCTTCAACCTCACAGTGAATTTATTTTTTTAACCTTGTATTTTTTTTTAATTTTTATTTTTTAAGTTGTGGAAAAATATATGGAACATAGAATTGAGCATTTTAACCACTTTAAGTGTATTTCAGTAACATTAAGTACATTCACATCATCGTGCAACCATCATCACCGTCCATCCCTGTTACTTTTATTTTGTTTTGTTTCATGAGTGAGAGAAAGGGCAGGAGAGAGGGAGAGAGGGAGAGAGGTTTTTTTTGTTTTGTTTTGTTTCCTAACAAGACCTTGCCATGTTTTGATTCTCATGTCCCAGTCTCTCAGTTAGCTAGGACCACATGCATGTGCTTTTTGGACCTGCTTAGATGAGACTGGGAACCGAACCAAGGCGTTCCATGCAACCTCAACCTCCACACAATGGCACCTTCCCACTTGCGAAGTTGGGCCTCTAAAACTTTACTTTGTGAAGGATGAACTCTATACTCATTCAACAATAATGATCCACCCCACCCCAACTCCTGGTCCACACTGTTTTACTTTCTGTCTATAAATATGACTACTCTAGGTGTTTCTTATAAAAGGAATCATACGGCATTTATTCTTTTGTGACTAGCTTATTTCACTTAATGTAATGTCTTCATGGTTCACCCATGCTGTTGTGTGACAGAATTTTCTTCCTTTTCTAAAGGTTGAATAATATACCATTGTATATATGTATAGACCACATTTTGCTTATATCCATTCATCCATCAGTGGTCCTTTTGGATTGCTTTTATTTTGGGTTACCATGAATAACACTGCTATAAACATGGGTGTGCAGATATGTTTGAGTCCCTGTTTCAATTCTTTTGGGTGCATGTCTAGCAGTGAAATTGCTGGATCATATGAGAATACAATCTTTACATTAGAACATTTCCCATAACAGTTGCATCATTTTGCATTCCAATCAGCAGTGAACAAGTTTTAATTACCCCATGTCTTCACCGTCCCTTGTTATTTTGTTTTTCTAACAATAGCCAGTCTAATGGATGTGAAGTGACTTACTCTGAATCTTTGAAAGACTCACTTTTACCTGTTCGCCTTCTAGATCTCTGGGTATTTTGTGTCTTAAAAAAAATTAATCTTTGCCACATTAGATAGACTTGATTTGATTTGATTATCTTGAATTTCTTCATTCCTTTATTTATCTAGCTTTCAAATAGATGGCCCAATACCTGCCAGCTATTGTCTTAAGTATTGGAAATCCCTAATGAATAGGATCTTCAAAACTCTCTAGAAGTTCAGATTGATTTGATCAAAAAGCACATAATTGTGGTGGTTTATTACCCAAAGGTATAAATTATCCCATGTATAGTTATAGATGAAAATATTGTCATTTAAATTGTAAATAACAAAAGCTTAATTACATTGAACCCTGATAGTATTACTTTTGGAGACCTAGTTTCTGGATAGATGAAGGCTTGACTTTATTTTATTTTTAAAGTAAATTGTATATTTTAAAATAGTTTGGGATTGACTATGATGTTAGTATAGAAACTTCCCAAAAATCTCCCATCCTATTACTAGCATTTTACATTATGTGTGGTACATTTGTCATAATCAATGAACTATCATCATTAACTGAAGTCTACTGTTTGCTCCTATTCCCCTAATTTTTACCTGAAGTCTTTTCCTGTTCCAGGACCTATCTAGGATATCACATTGTACTTAGCTGTGGTGTTTTCTTAGGCTCTTCCCGATGGTAACAATTTCCAGACTTCCTCGTTTTTAATGGACCTTCACAGTTTTGATGCATATTGATCAGGTGTCTTGTAGTCTGTTTCTCTGTTGGAATTTTTCTGATGGTTTTCTAGTGATTAGATTGAAGTTACAAGTTTTGGGAAGGAAGATCACAGAGGTAAAGTATATTTTTATCACATGATATCATTGGTACATACTATCTATGTCACTTACCACTGTTGATGTTGACCTTGACCTTGATCACCTGACTGAGTTAGTACATAGGGGGGGTTTCTCCCCTGCAAAGGTACACCCCACCTTTGCTTACTGTACTCTTTGAAAGGGAGGATTACGACGTGCCTACATTGAAGACATGGGGAAATTTGTTTCCTCTTTTTGAGGGTGGCCTGCCTACATAAATTATTTGGAATTCTTCTGTATGGAAGATCTGTCTCTTCTCCCACCTTAATTTACTTATTCAATCATTTATTAATATCAGTATGACTCATGGGTATTTATTTTATATGTCAGGTCATCATTTAGTACTATTTAATGAGTCTATTGCTCAGATTGTTCCAGTTCTGCCCACTGAGAGCACTTTTCCTTGGCTCCTGTGCCCATTTGCTATATTCCCACATCAGGGCATGTGTTTTGGGGGTTGGGCTTTGAGCTCATTTTCACTTTCTGACTCTGCAAGTGGTTCTAGGCTCATCTTGTACATTTCCTGCCTGAGTTTTAGAATCAGCCTTTTCTCCAAGGATCCCTGGTTCCTTTTACTGGAGAATAATATAATAGAAACAAAGGTCTAGACATGAGGTGTATGCTAGTTTCTGCTGCCTGGGGGATCATTGCATCTAGGCCCTCTGAAGTGGCTCTTCATTTTGGTAATTATTTTAGGCATTTGGGATGAAAAGATTGGTAATATTTATTTATTATATACTCTTGCAGTCCAACAGATGATACTCAACATAATCTAACCTCTTCCTGGGAACTTGAATATTGTCTTGAATGTTATTTGACCATGGTACAGGGCTCTTCCTAGTCTCCCTTGTGCTTTGAAAGACTATTCATACCCTTTGGTGACACGCTATTGAATTCTACTCTTGCTTCATGTCATCTTTCTCATTTTCCATCTTTTGTGTTTTTAATAACTCCTTTGGTCTACGGTTAATAACCTGCTGTCTTCTCAGGACTCAGAGAGCCAAATGTGGCCTACCTGGCCATGGAGAAAAGGCAAAGAGGTACTGTGTAAAGATCTGAGATTCCCTCTGTAAATAGAATGATCTAGTAGCACTCAAATTAGACTGCATGAAACAAGCCCTGTCCTCTTTGCCCTTATTCCCTGTCTCTCTGCTGTGTTCCACCTGGATAACAGTTAGTAGTCAGCTGATCATACGAGGAGGCTCCAAAAAGCTCATGGGCAAATGGAATTAATGTACAAGTTAATTTTGGTGCAAAACATTTAAAAATCTATGCATAACTTTTTCCTAACATGCATTTTCCATAAACTTTCTAAAGTCCCCTGGTATGTCCTAAATATGAACTTTATACACATTGGAGATGCTGATTTGTTCATGTGGTTCTGTGTCCAGGTCTTTAAGTTATATTTAAAGAGCTCCAGTGCACTGAAAGGAAAAGGAGCCTTGAAGTGTAGACCTGAAATACACAGTTTTGATGGTCTTGTTCTGTGGCTCTGGCAAATCACTCAACCTCTCTGGGCTTTAGTTATCTGATCCAAAATGAAAGGGTTAGTCTAGATAACCCCAAGGTTCCTTTCCAGCTCTACCTTGTGTGACTTCAGAGTGAGCTTTACTAATCTTAGGAGAGCAATGTGATCAAATGGCAAGAGGGCACGTAATCTCAGCTAAGCTGCCTACACACAGAGTGACCTTGGGAGAATCACTCTAAAAATACCTTCTGTGGAGGTGCAGAGGTGCCCAGTGTGCATGTAGTCACATATTATGTAATAAAAGAGACAGTATGTTTTGAGGGGAAAGCTTGAGCTGTGTGTGGACAATATCAGGACAACTAGGTCACTAATTAGAGGAAAACTGAATTCCATCAGATCACTAGATGAATTCAATTCCTCAACAAGAAAGATTACAAAACAAAGTTATAGAAGAAAACTCCAGAGAGTATCTCTGTGATTATAGGTAGAAAAAGTCTTAAATAAATTTTAAAAATTCAAACCTGGTACAGCTGGTGGTATGGTAGTTAAAGTACCTTGATCCCATATGGCCTAGCGCGAGGTTTGAGTCCCAGATTGGACAGCTTGGAAACATATCAGGCACATGTGCATGTGTGCCCAAAATCTCAAGATGAGAAATGAAAGAGAAGGGATTGTGGCGTGACCATCTCCCATGGGTGATACTTTTTCACTGTTTCTCTCTCTCTCTGTTTCTCTCCTGTTAGCACTTGAGTCTTGTAGTGAAATAAAACAAAACAAACAAACAAAAAAACCTCCACAAATCTTAAGGTCAAAAGGAGAGGATATTGATTCCATCAAAATTAAATATATACTGGTCACTAAAACAAAGCAAACAAACAAAAATACCCCACAAATCTTAAGGTCAAAAGGAGAGGATATTGATTCCATCAAAATTAAATATATACTGGTCACATGGATGAGTGTGAAGAGAGAAAAAAAGTAGAAAACAGGACACAATATGTAACCATACCATTTATAAGATTAAAAACATATCCACATAAACCAAGGAGATGTAATTTGCAAGTATATATTGAAATACAAGAACAGATTCTAAGAAGGTTGACTATGGAGAAGAGAGAGGAATGAGAGGGAATGAATGGGAATATTTATCTAAATAGACCAATACAACCAGTGAAGCGTGTCTTGTGGTTCTCTAATATCCATGAATGCACATGTATTTTACCACATGTATGCATAAATGTTACCGTCCCTCCTCTGTGAGTTCCCTAAGGGCAGGAATTAGCACTCAGCACACAGTAGGCATTTATATTGATGGAATGAATGAATGAATGTGCATGGACTCTCTCTGCAAAAGGCACTTCACTGGGATTTTGTGGGGACACCATGAGGTAACAGACATAAATAGTCATTGAAACTGAAAACTATTGGCCTGGAAGATCTTTAGAATTTATTTGGCTCAGTGGTTACCAGATTTCTAGATTTTGGAGATGGTTTTAAGGATAGGGGTGGACAAAAAAATAGAAACATGTATATTCCACATCAGCTTTTTCTTCAACTCATGTATGGGATCTGAAACCCATCATTATCATTTCACAAAATAAAGGCCTTTTTTTCATATTACTAGATACTATATCAAATATTATGAAAATTAACAAAAACTATTGGATATATTAAGCTTATTAGAATGGAGTTCTGAGAGAAACTAATAGTTTAGGCCTAAATGAGCCTTTTTTCATATTACTAGATACTATAACAAATATTATGAAAATTAAAAAAAAACTGTTGGATATATTAAGCTTATTAGAATGGAGTTCTGAGAGAAACTAATAGTTTAGGTCTGAATGATAGCTGTGTCTTGTTTTATTTATATATTTTTTTTCATCAGAGAAGGAGAAAATTTAAAATAAAGTACAGCACATTTGATGAGATAATTTAGCTTGGTGAGAAAATTAACCACATTCCTCCTATTTTTCTCACTTGTCCATGAAAACTTCATTGCAACCTGGACCAGAACCATGAGCCAATGAACTGATCTAATTTCAGAGAAATAATGTCTCACTAGTTCTAGTGGACCTAGAGCTCCAATCCAAGCTTCAGACTCACAAGGAAGATTCCTCCCTCCCTTTTCTCTTTTTCCATTTGTTATTATTAGTTTATTTAATTTTTTTGGAGAAGTTTTTGCTATAGGGCACGTGCACTCGCCAGAAAGACAGAGAGAGACAGAGAGACAGAAAGTGAGAAATCATTCCCCGGGGTGATGGCCACACCACAATCCCTTCTCCTCCATTCTCTTCTCAGGATCTTGGGCATGCATGCACACACGCTGGCATGAGTTTAAGCCCCCGGATCTGGGACTCAAACTGCGGTCGACTACTTGGGAGTCCAGTGATATAGCCATTATGCCAACTGCTGGTCCTGTGTTATTATTAGTTTTTAATTTGATCAGAAAGAAAAAGAAAAGGAAATCGAAAAAGCAAGTCACCAGGTCTAGGACTTGAACAGCGGTCAGCCATGTGGGAATCTAGCCCTTAACCATCACTCCACCTGCCAACTCTACAAAAGAGCTTTATTTAACCCATACACCAAATTCTTCTGAAAGAAGCTCCAAGATCCTTTAAGTCCTGGTGGAAAATCCTTTCTTGTTTTGGCCAGCTTTTAGTCATCTGGCAGATACTTAAAGAGAACATTCCTTCTGATCCATTGAAGGGCAAGAGGTACTTTGAACTCAGGCTGGAGAAGAACTTGCGTTCAGCATGTCCACATCCAAGATCCGTTGCTACTGCACCTGAAATAAATCAATCACAGGGGAAACACAGTGAGGAATGGTAACAGCCATGGATGACGTCGATGGTTCCCCCATCAGCCAACAATGATAAGCTTCCTCTGGGCCATAAACCTGCCCAGTTGTGGGGCATGAGCAAACCTGTGTCAAAGGGAGGGAGAAGGTTTATTTCCTATTGGCACTGAGTCCATGTGAACCTTGACCTTCCTCAAACTGTCCTATTTGATGAATGCAAGGTACCAGCAGTCGAATAAATAACAACATGCTGCGCGCCAACCATCTAGAACAAGAGAACTCAGAACAAGAAGGGAACAATGATCTCATTGCAAGTAAAGCAATGAGAGGGCCAGCATTCGTGTGGTGTTTAAGGCACTGGACTTCCACATCTCCAAATGTGGTCTCGTATCTAGCAGCTTGAGAATCACTCTGGGGGCATGTGCGTGCATGCCCAAAATCCCAGGAGGAGAATAAAGGAGAAGGGATTGCAAGATGGCCATCTCCCCATCAGGGGGGAATTTCTCACTTTCCCTCTTTCTGTCTCTGTCTCTGTCTCTCTCTGGCAAACACATGTACCCTAATGCAAAACATCTGAAAAAATAGAAGAAAAGCAATGAAGAATGTGCAATTTATAAAATGCACCAATCCAGTGTCCTCTGAAAGCAACTGATGAAAGTAAATAAATAGAGGCTGTAATTTCTTCACCTCCTTTGATTCAAATTTGAATGTCCCAGTTCTTTTTTAATTAAAAAGAGTAAACATATAAAAAAGACTTTAAAGTATTGTTCAGGTTTCTGAAACACCCTGCTGGTGCCTAAGAGAGAAAATCATGGTTGCAAAATTAGTGACATGGTGGCTGTTTTTTATTCTAAAAGCCACCCTAGATAGAGCTGTGAAAAGCAGGGCGGCCGATGGCTTTGAATAGGTGCAGACTCTAACAGGAATAAATGAGACTTTATTAAAGAAGCACCAAGAATTCAGAAGGAGACACAGGCAGGCACACATGATCCTGGGCACACATAGCTACATACACTCATGAGCAACATCTCACCCACAGAAACTGTGCGGACTGTGCGGAGAGAGGCAAAGGGGAAAAGAGAGTGAAACTCTGAAACAGAAAGAAAACAAGCAGCATCATTCAGATGGGCTGATTTGGAACTCACCTCTAAATATTTAGATTTTTTGAAAGGGAAGAATCCATGTGTTCTACGTTAAAAATATTTTTAGGTTTTAATGAATGAACTAGGAAGGTGCGCTAGCAGAGGTAAACAACATGAATAGAAAATTTATTTCAAAGAAAGTAGAGGGAATATTAAAGTGAAGGAGGGGATCGGAGGCAACAGGGACACAACAGGGACGCCCTAAACTCCTAAGGCTCAGAGAGTCTCATCTCCCTCCCTGTACTTGGTGTCCTGAAGGCCAAGGATAATATTCTAGGACTTGATAGACTTTTGCCTCCAGTTCCCCGCCATCAATTCACCCGGTAGATCACCACCAAATTAATTCTCTACAGTCCTACTACTTAACGCTTTCTTGCTTACCATCATCTCTGGTTCCTCTTTGTCCACTGAATAAAATACAGACTTGTTAGTTTAGATTTCAAAACTCTGCCTACCCCACAATTTGGATTCCCACGTACTTCCCTAGCTTTGTACATCCCTCTCCATGCTTTAGTTAAACTCCATGCTCTCTGTTGCCTGCGGGGGTCTTCTGGATCTTCCTAGAGTCTCTTTGCTGCTGTTCCTTTCTGATCAATACCCACCCTTTCCCCCCAGGGGCTCCAGCTCTGTTGTTGAATTCTTGCCCATCTTTCAAAGTAGATAACCTCAATCTATCCCCATGGATCTTTTACTTCCTATAGCAGTGTGTGACTGATGGCATTAATCACATATCCTCTTGTTATTTGCAAGATAACTTTATACATTATCTTGTCTAGTAAATTGCAAACTTCTGATGGGGCTTTTCACATTTGTCTTTCTTTTCTTCACACTGTTTATTGTGAAAAGTAGTGCATGATTATAAAAGCATATACAACCCAAGTATATTGCTTAATACATTTTTATAAAGAGGACAGCAAGTAACTAGAACCAGGCCAAGAAATAAAATATTGAGAATATTTCAGAAGTCCCTAGCACTTGACCCCATATACCTCTATCACTTCTTCCTTACCCTCTTTGCTTTTTCCTCTTTCTGAGCAGGTGACAAGAGGTTGGACTCAGCAGGTGGGCAGGAAATGCTCAAAGGTTAAGTGACTATATGAAGAGGTAGGTACAGCCTAAGGGCATAGGAGCTAGATTTATTATCAGCGCTGGAAAAAGGGCCCAGGTGTCAACCCTTGCCTAAGGGTGGATTAGGAGCCTCCCCCTATAGGTAAAATGCACATCGTAGCATCACAGTTGTCATTTGAAAGGCACCTCTGGAGCAATGCACGCTCACCCGTGGACTCAACGTCCTGAGCAAGCAAAGGCACTGCTTTGCTAAACTGTATGTTGAGCTGGTCGGAAGTCGGAGAGAAACAGAGGCTCCTTTGGGGGGTTCCTTACAGGAGCCTGACAAAAGCCACATAGACACCAATTCCTGGGAACTGCATCAGGGAATAGTTCAGGGTGTCATTGAACCTCCCAGTAAGTCGAGATCCTGAAGTCGAATCCTATTTTCAGGATTTCTTAGAAGTCCCAAAATGGGAAAGTATCTAAAATGATCCAAGGGTAATAGAACCAGGGCCGAGAACAGTATCTGACATCGTCTTATTGCTGTGACCAGTCACCTTTTCAATATTTATGTTTTATTTTTATCTCTGTATTAAGAGGCATTATTTGTGCACAGGCTGTTAAAAACAGTTCTGAGGGAACACACTTCCAGCTGCTTCCTCCTGTTTTCCATCTGCTGCATTTATGTGTCTTTGTATGCATTTAACTGTTGCTTGTCGGTGTAATTGGGATTTTCTGAGGACAGTGAAAAAAAATTCCCTAAGGGCGGGTAGTGAGTTCAATTGATCTGAAAGAGATGGTCTTGGTGAGTTACTAATAAACATTAAACTTGGAAGGGGAGCAATGAAAGAAGAACCGAGTAACTTCAAGTCTTAAGAGTTAACTTGTTTCCGTTACATCTTTGTATTCCTATATTTATGCTCCAGCTACTCTTTCTCCCATTTAATCTTAAATATGTAAATCCTCAATTTATCTGGAATTACTTAGTGAAAGGCTGATGTGTGAGTGTGGCGGATTATAATATTCCATCGCCACCCCTGATCCTCTTTACCTCTTATTCTTTTCATAGCAGATCAAAAAAGCTGCGTGCGTGCCACAAGAATATATTATTTTAAGAGACTTGGACTTAGAAATTGATTTCCTTGATGAGAAAAAGAAAAGTCTCCTTCTGACCCAGAGGGTCACTTTATAATCCTGTCACTCGACATCAAAAAAGCCTCTTTTTTTCTTTTAGGAGAAGATGAGAATATTTCTAAAAAGGAATTAATTTTTCAGCTCCAGTAAAAACAGTGACTTGCAGACTTAGCCGTTGCAAGAAGAGTGGTCTGACTCAGAATACATCTCCGGTGATTAGAACAAGCTTCTGATTTATTTTAGGGTCAGGCAGTTTTAGATGGAGATTGGGATTTGTACTAGGGATGAAATTGATATTATATTTTATTGCTGATTGTAAGGCTTAAACTAGAGTTCCTCTCTTCTTTCTCTTGTAAAAGGATTTCACTGCTTTCAGACACATAATGACGGTTGATGTGGGCGGACTATCCTCCTTGTGTGTGGATTTAAATTAACAGGCTATTAAATAGCATGTGATTTTCATCACCATCCGATGGAAGTTCAACTCCTAACGCATTTTTTCATGTCAAGAATGCCTGTATCTTTGAGTGACTTACCTGCCCAACTGGGCAGTGGTTCTCAAGCCTGGTACACACTGGAAACACCTTGAGAGCTCTCCCTCCTACTGATGTCCTGCCCACACCAATGGAAATTTTGATTCGGCTGATCTGGGGCCCAGGCCTCCTAGCTTAGAAGGTTCCCAAAGTGATTTTAAAGAGCAGACAGGCCTGAGAACCACTGAGCTATGTTGTAAAGTCTGAAACTATATGGCAATCAATTATAAATTAAGCATCCATAATCTAAAATCCTAAATCTGGAGTGCTCCAAAATTCAAAACTTTTTGAGCACCAAAATGATGCAACAAGTGGAAAATTCCATACCTGACCTCATGTGATGGGTCACAATCAAGACATTGCAATCTAAATACATATATATATATATAAAATTATCTCCAGTCTATGTGTACACAGTGCATGTAATACATAACGGTAATGGATGTTTAGACTAGATCCCATATATACCTCATTATGTATATACAAATATTCCAAAATCTGAAAAAAAATCTGAACTTTGGAACTTCTGGCCCAACGTATTTTGGATAGGGGATTCTCAGTCTGTATTCTCAATCTTTGCTACAAATATCTAACATTTGCATTTCTAGAGTCCATGGTTTAATTGACTTATACAAAGGTGTTTTAGACAGAAGTTTTCTAATTTCTTTATGAAGCCTCAGACTATCTGTTTGAATAACCTAAATTAATATTGTAGTGTCTGTTTTACTGATGGATAGAATGAGGTTAGGAAAACAATATTCTCAGTGCAGGAAATACATATGTATGTGTGTATATATATCATGTATGCATTCATGTATTCTAAAACATAAATTTAATATATAATGAGGTGCTAGCAAAACAGTGGGCTTTAAGGTTCTTGCCTGCCTTTTTAAGGCCCATCCAAAATGATCTGCCAGAGACCAAAAATTACATCATTAGTGATTCATTTCTTAGTTTTAAACTTGTATCAATTGATTATGTTGAAAACTCATTTGAGGGCCAGCTGGTGGCATAGTTAAAACAGCTGGGTCCCACATGGCCAATGCAGTTTGAGTCCTGCACGTGGTGACTTGAACGACAAATGGGACATGTGTACCACTGTACCCAAAATCCTGAGAGGAGACATGAAGGAGAAGGGGCTGCAGCATGGCCATCCCCTCTTGGGAAGGAGGTGTGATTTCTCCACTCCCTCTTTTTCTGTCTCTCTGTCTCTCTTTGGTGAGCACATACATTCTCTGACAAATTAAAAAAAAATTGTTTTTTTTTTTGATTTCCAAGAAGTCAGTGCATTGAGAGCCTAGTGCCACAGTGGGGAAGACATCAAATTCTTCTGGAAACAGATTCATAGAGACAGCATGATAGGGCTGGTTTCTCGGGCATGAGCCCTGTGTAGGCACAGGGTTCTGTACATAGAAGGGCCTTGTGCTTGGTTTAATGCTCTGTGGTCACCACTTTGAAAGTCTTTATAATAGTTTTTTCACAAGGGCCCGGGTGTAGCCTCCAAAGAGGCTCTGTCCATTCCTCTTCAGTATGGCCTCTGCCAGGAGCTGAATGGACTCAGAAAGAGCGTTAAAGAATCACAAGACACGGAGAAGGGCTAACATCCCCATGACTGTACATGCACAGGGATGGTAGGCTTGGGCCAGCACCCATGGATTCCTTGGGCTCTTAGGAGTGTGTTTTGGTGGCATGTGTGGTTTACCATCATATCATGAACTATCACTCATTCATACATATTTAAGCATGTTTAAGTGCCAACTATATTCCAGGCACTGAGCTAAATACTGAGGATACTATAGCAACCCTTCACAGAGCGTACACTCAAGGAGGAAGACAACCAACTACGAAGTGCAAAGGCCTGGAATGCACGAGGTGCCATGGTTGCGCGTACAGGGGTACCTAACCCAACTTGTCAGTGTTGGGGAAGCAAGATCACCAAGCTACCATTGAAAGAAGGCTAGTAGTTAGCTATGTCAAGAGGAGGAATTAGAATATTCTAGACAGCAGGATTAGCATGTGCAAAAGCACAGGGACCCAAGAGAAAAAATTATTTCTCAAGGAAAATGAAACAGAATTCAGTGCAGCTGGAAATACCAGGGAGAAGGGAGTATTAGGGATTGATTTTGGAGGTGTTAGGAGTAAGAACATCAATGGAGCTCATAAGTCATAGAAAATAAGCACAGTAAGACTTTACTAGACTACACGACAAAGGGCTTTGCATGTGTGGTGTCATTTCATTCTCAAAACAACCTTATAAGTTGGTCTAACCGTTAACCCCATTCTATGGAGGAGGAAATTGAGGCTTAGATTGAGTCACGTGCCCAAGGTCACACCACTAGTGAATTATAGTATTAGGATTCAAATGACCATCTGTCTGTTCACAAGGCCTGAGTCATTGTATGATATAGTTAAGAGCTTTGAACTTTAACTTCAAAAAGTGAGAAACTATTAAAGAGTTTTAAGCAGGCAGGAGAGAAGTAGAATTGTGCATTTTTGAAGGGCAATTTTGGTTTCAAAACTCAGTTGAGGGGACCAGCAGTTGGTGTAATGGCTATGTTGCTGAACTCCCATGTAGCTGACCGCGGTTCGAGTCCCAGACCCGGTGACTTAAACTCACGCCTGGCGCGTGTGCATGCGTGCCCAAGATCCCGAGAGGAGAATGGAGGAGAAGGGATTGTGGTGTGGCCAACCCCCTGGGGGGATGTTTTCTTGCTTTCTGTCTCTCTGTCTCTCTCTGTCTTTCTGGTGAGTTCACACGCCCTATAGCAAAAACCTCTCAAAAAACCAAAAAAGCCCCCAAAATCTCAGTTGGGTATGATGGCTTTGGAGCTTGTTGGGTAAGTGGGTAATGGGCTATTCTTGGTCTTGCTTCTTTCTCTGGCCTGCCAGAGGCAAAGAAAGGCAGCCTGAAAGAGGCAAAGAAACCAAAACTGGCCACTATACACACACACACACACACACACACATTTTAAAATTTGTTTTGTTCTGTTTGCTTGCTTTTAAAGAGAATCATGTCATGATCCTTTTGCAACCTCTCAACTGGGATGACAGGCACGTGCCTCTATGCCTGACTCTTTTTCAAGGTATCTCTGTGTCGCTCAGGATAGTTGTGAGGTCTTGATCCTCCTGCCTCAGCCTCCCTGAGTCACTGGGATGACGGGCACCGCACACAGCGTTTAGTTTGAACTGGGCACCAAACCCATGCCTTCCTTATGGTCTCAGCCTGCAAAACACAGCATCTCAGCAGCAAGCAGTCCTGTGACTGGGAACCACCTTAATTTCTGAGGGAAAACTTTGGAGAAGGTTAGTTGGGGCTGGCCATGGAAATTGAAGACTGGAAATAAAGTTCCCAATTTATAGTAGGTTTGACCTCACTGTGGAAAATTATCTGTATATCATGGGTCCATATACATAAAACGAGAAATAAAATAATTCCAAATGACAATTTTTGTTATGAGATTAATGAAAAAATCAAGTCCATATAGTGCCTCATAAGTTCAGTGAAAATAAACACAAACAAACAAAGATCGGGGACCAGCAGGTGGCATGGTGGTTAAGGCACTGGACACTCCCACATGGCTGACCACGGTTCAAGTCCTGGACCTGGTAGCTTGCTTTCTCACTTTCTCTTTCTCTCTCTCTGTTTCTCTCTGGTAAAATTAGAATGAATAAATAACTTTTTTTTTTTTTTAAAGCAAACAGGGAACCAGCAGTTAGCATAATGGCTATGTCGCTGGACTCCCACGTAGTCGACCGCGGTTCGTGTCCCGGACCCAGTGGCTTAAAACTCACACTGGGCGCGTGTGTGTGCATGCCCAAGATCCCGAGAGGAGAATGGAGAAGGGATTGCGGCGTGACCATCCCCCCAGGGGGGTGATTTCTCGCTTTCTGTCTCTATGTCTCTCTCTGTCTGTCTGGCGAAGATCAACGGAAAACCTATTTTCACTTGCACTCTTTGCCTCCTGTTCCTTACCCAAGGTGTTTTCTTTTTTTCCTTCAAGAATTATTTTATTTAAGCTTCTTTCTTTCTTTCTTTCTTTCTTCTTTCTTTCTCACTTTTTTCTTTCTTCTCTCTTTCTTCTTTCCTTTCTTTATTTCTTTTTCTCTTTCTCTTTCTTTCCATCTCCTTTTTTCTTTAAGGATTATTTTATTTAACTTTCTCTTTCTTTCTTTCTTTCTTTCTTTCTTTCTTTCTTTCTTTTTCTTTGTTTTTTTCTTCTTTCTTTTTTAATTTGATAAGAGAGAGAGAGAAAGTAAGAAAACAAGTCGCCAAGTCTGAGACTTGAACTATAGTCTGCAATGTGGGAGTCCAGCATCCTTAATCACCAAGACACCTGCTGGTCCCTACCTAGGGTATTTTATACCTGGAACTGCCTTTCCAAACCTCTCTGGAAACAGGGATCGTTGTCATTCATCTCTGAGACCTTGAAAATCTGATATTCTCATGTTTCCTGCTTTCCAGGAAATAGTATGATCCCATGGAACATGCTCTGTGATCTGATATAACTAGGTTCAAGTCTCAGGAGTCTGTGGCCCAAGGTTCTGAGTTTTCAGTTCCTTGTCTATGAAAATAATAAATTAATATTGAGGCCCAGCCCCATGGCCTAGTGGTTAATGGACTTCGGTCCCACATGGCCATCCATGCAATTTGAATCCTGGTCTCTGTCACTTGAAAAACACTCTAGGTGTGTGCATATGCATGTACAAAATTCTGACAGGATAGAGAAATGGAGAAGGGATTGTGGTGTGACCATACTGTATTGGGGGCTCACTAAGAGGCAAGCACTGTTTAAATGCCTTACCTATCAGAATTCTTTTAATCCTCCTAACCACTCAATAAGTAGGTTCTCTCCTTCCCGTTTCACAGATGAGAAAACTGGCATGAAAATGAATGATCTGCCTGATGTTACTCCTGTAGAATGGTGGACACACAATGTAACTCAGATGGTTGGCTTCAGAACCTGAGGTTCCAGTCCTGTGTCTTGCTGTCCATGTAGGATAGTGACTTTGATAATAAAGACTTTTAAAAAACAGAAGAACCTGTGAACTAAACCTGGGCCCCTCTGCCACTGGGCAGTAAACCACGAGTTCCTAGAGAGTGCAAGGCCAGTTCACCAACCACATCTGTCAACATCTCAGCCTTGCCTGTGCGTGCATGTGTGAGGATCACAGAGGTATTTGAAAGCACTTGTCATGGCACTCTGCGCTCCCGGGGTATTGGAGAGATAGACAGGGCAGGGTCATTTTTACTATGCCCTCCCCTTCTACTCTCATGATGGATGTCAATAATCCAGTAAAGCTCTCTTTTCTTTTAAAATGACCTCAGAATGCTCTGAAAGAAACCCCTTAAAGAGACGACATTTGGCATGGTGGGTAAAATCTGTTATGCTTGTCCAGCCCATAGGGTAGAGATCATGTCATATTTGTATTTACAACCCAGTATGGTAGTTGGTGTATACTTGGTCTTTAATGAATGAATGACTACATGAATGAATACTTATGGAACTCAAAACATTTGCATCTACCATATGGATTCTACGATGTCTCCGATTAAAGCCAATGGTTTTAATCAAGGCAGAATATCTTCTTTAAACACAAGGATTAGCCTCCATGAAAAGAGAAATGTAAACAGGACTCTAATTAGAGAATTTACTAATTATTCTTCCCTGCTGAGGACATTAGCTGGGGTTTAGTCTTTAGCTGTGACAGCCATACGACTTTCCTCTTTATCTCCAGAAAGCCAAAAAAAAAAAGGACTGGAAAGATTCATTTCAATACCCCGATTCCTTTCCCGCTCTCTTTCACCCTCAAAAAAAGATATTCCAGCATGAAAGATCACAGACTCAGCCCAAAACAGTGGACCCAGGTTGACGGCATTCAGGAAACTGCACACTCCCAGAGCCCCAACTGCTGAGGCAAAGATAAATCGGCAGGAAGATTTCTTTGGAATGATGTGAATTTAATGAATCATGAAAAATATCCCCAGCTGTTCTTAAATTTAAGGGAGATTGAGTGATAACAAAAGATAGTTTCCCTTCCTCTTAGATGTAGGTTGGAGCGGAAAGCGCTGTGGTTAAAAAAAAAAAAAACCCTGAGGCCAAAAGCTTGTCTTTTCTTTTCCATCTCTTCTATTGTTAAGGGGGAAAAAACGCTGTCTGCAGTCAGCAGCCACTGAAGGGCACGAATGAGAGTGTTTGCTATTACCAGACTTGAAGAATTCTCCACTCTGATTTCAAAGATCATGCAAGCAAACGTTTAGAAAGTGATGGACTCCTCTCTTACCCTCTCCCCTCCTCCAACCACTGTTCTCTCATTTCCCTGAACCCCTTTATTAACAGATGGACTTACTGAAATTAAAAATAATGATTCTCCCTTCCCTCATCCCAGCTGCTGCAACCCTCACCACCCTAGCTCTCGAAATCCTTATTAACCCATTGATTTGTGTGGTCTCCCAGGCCTGTCCTCAGCTGGGAGATCTAAACCAGACCATTATGGGTTTGGCTAAGCTTCAGGGATTCCCAATTTAGATCCCAGAGGTCTGTGCTGGAGACTCTGTGGAGGGATTGAAGGATAGAGTGAGTTCCCTTCTTCCCTTCTTCTTTCCCTTCCAGCTCTCTGGCTTGGCCTGACATGGGTCCCCTGAACTTGCCATGTATCATTCCTAAGACACTGGGTTCTGGGGACAGTGCCCAAAGGAAGATTTCTTTGGAATGATGTGAATTTAATGAATCATGAAAAATATCCCCAGCTGTTCTTAAATTTAAGGGAGATTGAGTGATAACAAAAGATAGTTTCCCTTCCTCTTAGATGTAGGTTGGAGCGGAAAGCGCTGTGGTTAAAAAAAAAAAAAAACCCTGAGGCCAAAAGCTTGTCTTTTCTTTTCCATCTCTTCTATTGTTAAGGGGGAAAAAACGCTGTCTGCAGTCAGCAGCCACTGAAGGGCACGAATGAGAGTGTTTGCTATTACCAGACTTGAAGAATTCTCCACTCTGATTTCAAAGATCATGCAAGCAAACGTTTAGAAAGTGATGGACTCCTCTCTTACCCTCTCCCCTCCTCCAACCACTGTTCTCTCATTTCCCTGAACCCCTTTATTAACAGATGGACTTACTGAAATTAAAAATAATGATTCTCCCTTCCCTCATCCCAGCTGCTGCAACCCTCACCACCCTAGCTCTCGAAATCCTTATTAACCCATTGATTTGTGTGGTCTCCCAGGCCTGTCCTCAGCTGGGAGATCTAAACCAGACCATTATGGGTTTGGCTAAGCTTCAGGGATTCCCAATTTAGATCCCAGAGGTCTGTGCTGGAGACTCTGTGGAGGGATTGAAGGATAGAGTGAGTTCCCTTCTTCCCTTCTTCTTTCCCTTCCAGCTCTCTGGCTTGGCCTGACATGGGTCCCCTGAACTTGCCATGTATCATTCCTAAGACACTGGGTTCTGGGGACAGTGCCCAAGTGCTCAGCTTGCTCTTCTTTACCCAAAAAAGTACAGGACTGTGAAGAGCACAAGGGAATGTCTGCTAACTTGCTACTCTGGAATCTATTGCCTGTCTGGTATATTAGGTTGCTGGGAAAGTCGTGACATTTTTCTATACCAAAATGTTTTGTGACTTTTCAGACAACCCAATACTTCTCCTTCCTTCTGGTGATAAATCAAGCAATAATGTTAAACAAGATATTTTTTCCCTTAAAGCAATTTTTAACTTCTGAGTAGAGGTGGGAGATGTGGTGGAGGGATAGAAATGCTGGCCTCTCTGTAACCATTGGAAGGGGATCACGGAAGCATGGATGATGAAGATGATGGTACTGTCAAATATTAATGAGAAGCAATAAAACTGAAGGCTTACAGCATACCAGATACAATGTTAAATGCTCCTCATATATGGTGCATTAAGTCTACACACACAAATATCAAAGCACAAAGAAGTAGATCATTGTAATTACTTATTGAACAAACTAGACTTGGTGAGATTTTAGTTCACCAGGAAGACAATGTGCTTTTTTACTACTCTATGTCATTGACTACTCTATGTCAACTCTGTTGAATTTCTTTCCTCCTTACTGGAGAGCAAGCTAGACAGATCTACAGACTTGCTTGTCATTTTTTTCCATTCTAAAAAATAATCTCAATTAAGACTGTGTGATACTGGCAGAGGAATAAGTACATAGATCAATGGAACAAAATAGTGCAGAAATAGCTCCATACAAGCACAACCAACTGCTTTTTGACAAAAGTGCAAAAGCAATTCAATGGAAGAAGGAGGGCCTTGTTAACAAATGGTTTTGGAGCAGTTGGATATCCACAGGCAAAAAATGAGCCCACCTTAACTTCTCTCCTCATACAAAAATTAACCCACAATGGATCATATTTTTAAACATTAAAGGCAAAACTATCAACTTTTAGAAGAAAACATGGGAGAAAAATCTTTGAGTTCCAAGCTTAGTAAAGAGTTCTTAGATATGACACCAAAATGTGATCCATTAAGGGAAAAAAAAAGCAATAAACTGGATGAAAAATAACCTGCAGACTGGGAGAAAACATTTACAAACCACAAAATGGACTTGTATTTAGAATATATGAAGACATTTGGAACTCAGTAGTTTTTTTTTTTTTTTAAAGCAAACAAGGAATTCAATGATAGTGTGGACAAAAGGCTTGAAGAAAAATTTCATCAAAGAAGATATTCAGGTGGCGAGTGAGAACATGAAAAGATGTCCATGATCACTAGCCCTTAGGAAAATACAAATTCAGATTATAATGAGATCTCACCACAAACCTATTAGAACCAGTGAAATAAAAAAATAGTGACACTGCAAAATGCTAGCAAGGATGTGGAGAATCTAGATCTCTTATACATTACTGGTGAGAATTTAAAATGCTGTAGCCACTCTGGAAAACAATTTGGCAGTTAAAAAAGATTATAAAAGCTAGGCTCTGCAAAGGTGGTTCAGATGCAGGGGCACTGCTGTGTGGTACTGGAGGCCATGTGAAAAGGCCATATTTGTGTCCAGGTCTGTCTGAACATCTGGATGAACCTGTGGGCACACTCACAATCCTGGTTGGCTGCAAGGCTTGGGGAGGTGAGCTATGGTGTGGATGCCTCTCTTAATCTCTCAGGAACTAAGTAGCATTTTCTATGAGAGAGAGAAAAAAAAAACAAAGAAAAAACCTGGGCCAGCTAGTGGTATGGTAGTTAAGACAGCTGAATTCATGGCCAACTGCACGGTTCCCTACCAGTGGCTTGAAAAACATGCAGGCATGTGTGTGTCCAAAATCCTGGGAGGAGAATGGAGAAGGAATTGCAGTGTAGTCCATCCCCCCAAAGGGATGCTTTTATCCTTTCCCTCTCTCTCTCCGTGTCTCACCAGCACATGCATGTGCTCTCTAACAAATAAAAAGAATAATAAGAAGAAAAGCTAAATAAAGACTTAACATACATCCCAGCAATCATGTTCCTGGGTATTTATCCCAGAAAAATGAAGACTTATGTCTCATAAAACCTATATGTGATTATGCACAGCAGCTTTGTTTGTAATAGCTCAAACTGGAAACAGCCAAAATGTCCTACAATAAAGGGACCCGCAGTTAGTGTAATGGCTATGTTGCTGGACTCCCATGTAGTCGACTGCAGTTCGCGTCATGGACCCGGTGGCTTAAAACTCACGCTGGGCGTGTGTGCCCAAGATCCCAAGAGGAGAATGGAGGAGAAGGGATTGTAGTGTGGCCATCCCCCCGGGGGGTGATTTCTTACTTTCTGTCTCTCTGTCTCTCTGTCTGGTGAGCACACACACCCTATAGCAAAAACCTCTCAAAAAAAAAAAAAAAAACCAATGTCCTACAATATGTGAATAGCTAAACAAAATGTGGTATGTCCATACCATGAAATACTATTCTGCCATAAGAACAAAATATTGACATATAAAACAATTTAAATGTGTCTCAAGGGCTTTATGCTGAGTTAAAAAATAAAGCCAATCTCAAAGTTATAGAATAGGTCCTATTTATACAACAGACTCAAGATGACAAAATAATAGAGATAGAGGACAAATTAATGATTGCCAAGTTGGGGTATGAGGTGAAGGTGGGTGATGTGGGTATGACTATGAAGGGGTTGCCCTAGGGAGATCTTTTATGGTGAAGGATAACTTCTGTAGCTTGATTATGGTGGTATGTGGTATTTTTGTGAATCTATGCATGTGATAAAATGATACAGAACTATACAAATCTATTGTATCAATGTCAGTTTGCAGGCTTTGATGTTGTACTACATCTGGGAGATATAAGCATGGGAGGAACCTGGGTGCAGGATACCTTGAGAACTCTCTACTACTTTTTGCAACTTCTTCCTAAATTTATAATTATTTCACAATTTAAAAATATAAGATAAGAGCCAGGCAGTGAGTGGCTCTGCAACTGTAGCAATGGAACTGGACTCACGTAGAAAAGGTCCTGGGTTTGTGTACTAGGACCTCCCTGAGTATGTAAGGCTGCATATGCATTCCTCTCATCCAGTCCCAAGACTGAGGGTAGATCACAGTGTGAAGACCCTGTAGGAAATGCCCCCCTCTCTCTCAAGAAATAAATAAATAAACTGTATATAGCTATATGTATGATTGAAAGTGTATATATATGTATGTATATATAAATATACACACATACATATATATGTTAAAAAAGTATATCTGTATCTTTCAGTATTAAGCATTATTTTCTATTTAATATAAAAATGTTACTATCTGTGGTGAGTGAATAATAGATGATGAGATTCTGCATTCTCTGCAGAGGAAAAGGTCAGATGGTTACTTTCTCTCCTATATCACTCATAGCTGCTGAGTCTGGTCCTTTAAAGGGGGTAAGAAATGACTAAGGAAATAAAGCAAAGGCTTTTATAACTGTCGGTGGTGTAACCTGGTGTTGGTTCCATATGCATGTGTGGTTCAAATGCTGGCTCTTTCCTTCCTTAGATAGCTTAGAGGTTGTATAGATACACCACTCCTTTGGTGGGCATCTCTCACTGTGCCATTTGTTTGGCTCCAGACAACTGTATGGGCCACCACTCACCTTCCAAAGACACACCCAAGCCTTCTTCTACTGGAATCATCTCGTCCTGCTGTACAAAGCAGCATGGTGCTTCCTCTTGGGCAGAGTCCTTAGAGATAACTGAAACTGATTCACAGGAAAGTTCAGTATCATTTTTTGTTTAGGTTTTTGCCATAGGGCCTGTGCGCTCACCATAAAGAGACAGAGAGACAGAGACAGTGAGAGAGAAAGTGAGAAATCACCCCGGAGTGGGGGAATGGCCACATCACAATCCCTTCTCTTTCCTTCTCCTCCTGAGATTCTAGGTACATACACACGAGTTCCCTGCATGATTCTCAAGCCACCAGGTCAGGGACTCAAACCACAGTGGGCCATGTGGGAGTCCAGTGCCATAACTACGACACAACCTATTGGCCCCAAAAGCTCAGTATCTTTTGCACCGGAGTATAGGCAGTTCCCATCATGTCTTTCTTCACTTGCTTTGCCATTAGAGGAAGCTTTTACCAGACTCTTGCCTTAGGCTGTTTTAGACAAGTGTCAAGCAATATGGGCCATTCACTGCCGAAAATCTATTACTTTACTCTGCACAAGGATCCACGTGGTTCCTTCACTTGGCCCAAGGAAGGAAATCCCATTTCTCTCTTTGTATGGGTGAGCAGGAAGGGAAAAGTTCATTTAAATATGTCTCCTGTTACCTACAGGCAGGAGGGAGATGATGGACTGCAAGACCCATACCCTGTTGTACTGTCTGTTAGCAAACCCTGTGTGGATAGTTGGATACCTGCCTTTAGAATATGTGGGACTTAAGCTGATCCTGTAACCTAGTGGTTAAGGGAGCCAGATCCCACACGGCCAGTTGAACCCAGTAGCTTATAAAACACACTGGATGTATGTGGTGGATGCTGAAAATCTTGTTAGGATGGAGATATGGAGAAGGGATTGTGATGTAGCCACACCCCATGGGAGGGACTTTCTCCTTTTCTCTCTCTGAGGAGCACACATACCCTCTGGCAATTAAAAATAGATTTAAAAAAAGAATATGCTGGTGTTTAACATTCATTATCTTCAGATTTGGAAGTTCAGCCAAAATATAGAGAAAAATGTAAAATTTGCATTTAATAATTCTGTTAAATAACTTTATTTTCATTTTATAGATGTAGACTCCAAGTTTCAAAATGCATAATGAATTTATGCAAAGTAGCTCAGCTAGCTATACAGAGAATATGAATATATGGATTTCAAGAGCTATTGTGGATGAGATACAACAGCTGGAATGAAGAAAGGGACTATCACCATACTTAATTTGATAAGTCAATGAGCTAATAGAGAGCAGAGAGAATTGACTCAGTGTGGTGCTAGTTGGGGACTAGAAAGGAAATAAGAAATAAATTCTCTTTGTAATTTTTTTCTCTGAGTCTCTTCTCTTCCTCTTCTAACTTACTTGATTTCCAGCATTTCAGACCACTAACCCAGGAACACACACATCTCTTGGGCCAAATCCAGCCTCATCACAATATCCTAATGGCCCTTCATATATTCCTCATGCAGTGGTATGACAAAATTATAACTTCAATAGTCATAATTAGGGAGTTTTGTTGGAAAAAGAATATTGTTCAAGTAAACTTATTTGAAGACTTGAGGGCATTGGTTAGAAAGAGCCTGTAAAAACAAAACTAAGCAAACGTGCCCATGTGTCTTGTATAAAAACTAGAACAGGACCTCGAAGGTGAAGAGAAGAGATAAGGGGAGAAGGCAGAGAACAGAGAAAAAGAGGAAGCAGGCAGGAGCCAGGACCTGGAGCATTGGCCAAGGACCCTGAGAACAAAAATGCCCATTGTTGAAGGTGTGAGCCATCTCCGTTTCTCCAAACCTCAACTTAGGCTTTTGATCATTGTTGGGAAGAGAGAAACCAAGGACGGAGTGGCACTCCAAAGTCCACGCTGGTGAGGGGCACAGAGCAGAGAAGCTGGGTAAAAAGAGGGGTCAAGACGGAGAGCTTATTGAACTCCACTTAGAGCCAGAAGTGCTTCAAGAAACGTGTCCCCAGGAATCTGCAGCAATCTTGCAGCAATCTCGAGGGGCCATTAAACTTCCCACTGACATTGCAAAGTCAGCTTGGGCTGGTTTTATCTAAATTTCATGTGACAATAACTCACATCTGGGTTATGCTTCATTAATCAAAAGTCCTTTTCAAGAACCTACTTTATAACTCTTTCCTCACTAAACGTCTTGCCCACTTGCTAAAATGAATAGTTTTGAAATCGCTGTTATTTAATTTCCATGTCTAGCTTTTGTGGGGTGGTACTAGACAGGAACATAATGACCACAAGACAGATTAAGGAAGAAAAAAATAACGTGATATAAATAATAGGATAAATTGACGAGCAGCTCCCAATAATTGTCTGACTAGTGAGTTAGCAGAAAGCTTCTTCTGGATATATGCATGTATCTGCATTTGAGAGCAGTTCTTCCCACATTTCTTTTTAAAGTTTCTTTCTTTCTCTCTATCATGAGAGAAAGGGAGAGAGAGAGAGAGACAGAGAAATCAAGTACCTTCAACATGGTCGCATGGTGCAGTCCTCCTTCCAGCCTTCCCAGCCAGCCAGGATCATAGGCATGTGCACATGTGCCCAGTGAGTACAGGCTTACCCAGGAACCGAATTCCCATCTTTCATATGGCCTCTGACATTACAGAGCATTCTGTTACCACAGCACCATCGTGGGCTGGGCCACTCCCAAATTTTAAGATGAACACAAAGAGTGTAAATGAGGGCAGAGATGGTTGAAAACCAGCAGCGATAACAACATAGAACCAGGACTCTCCAGTAAAGAGGAGTAGGAAGTCATCAGAAATTGTTCTAGAACTCCTTGATATGTAAGTCGCTTTGCTGTCTGTTCAAAGGCACACATTCTTGGTGCTCTCACAGTTCTTAAAGGTCAAGGGTGAAAAAGGAAATGTCTGTTTCTCTAATTTTTCACTAATATTTATTCATACGTATTATACTAGTACCAGTTCCAAAACTCACTGATAGCCTAGAGCCTCTTCTAGATATGTTTATGTGAAATGTGTATTATACGTGTATATATATATATATGCATACATATTTTAGACATTATTTTGCTCATTGAACACAGATTCTTCCAATAATATCATATCATTGATTTTACCTACTGTTTAACTTGTGTATTTTAATCCTAATAGTTCTGTAGCCTGACAAAAAACTTTAATAATGTAATACACTAAATTTCTGCTTAAATTGTTCATGCTGGGTAATGTACGTGTTCATTGATGCCTGCCTACTGTGAGCTATTATTCATATACAAGTTAATTAGTCAATTGAAATTTGCTTTGGGTGAAAGAGTCTGATGGTGATGGGGGTGGTGACAGGAAGGGTGACAGCGAGCCAAGTTTCATACTTAGTGAGGTTTGGTTAATACACTCTCTGGGACTCACCAACAGGAAAGACCAGGGCTACTGTATTCCTATGGCTTCCTGACTTTATGGGTAACAAATACAAGTGTGCTGAGGGACTATCATGTGCTGGAGATTCCGGTTTTCCATCCTCAGTCTGCTTCCCCACCCCTTCTTGAAATGCATGTCTGTGTCCCCTTTTATAACCCTTTTCCTCCATTTTATCAACTCCCAGTCTTTTCATCATCTTACTGCCTGTACATTTCAGGACACATGTAAATACACAGTTAAAAACAATCCAAATATTGACTTTCTTTCTTTTCTATTCCTCATCTGATCCAGTAATTCCTGGAAGGATCAGTCAGTCTGCTTGTATTTTCAGGGCTCAGGGCTCTGAATTGCAAAGTTCAGGAGCAACCAAGAGTGGAAGATCTAAAGACATAAACTCTTGAGACTTGCTTAATATTGAAGATTCGGGGTTCAAATCAGTCTTTGGTGCTCTCTCTCTTTCTTTTTCTCTTTCCTTTTTAAGAGAGATTTTTGCTGTAGGACGTGTGTGCTCACCAAAGAGACAGAGAGACAGAAAGCAAAGAACTCATTCTCCAGGGCCGGGGGCGGGGGAAGGATGACCACACTGTAATCTATTCTTCTCTCAGGATTTTGGGCATGCATGCATATGTATCTGGTGTGAGTTTCAAGCCACGGGGTCCAGGACTTCAACCATGGTAGGACATGTGGGAGTCTAGCACCATAACCACTATACCACTTGCTGGCTCCACTCTCCTTTTTCTTGAGTCCTAGCCAGCTAACAGTTATATATAAGAATGCAAATAGGGATCATGATATGTTTTCTGATTTTCTTGATGGAAGCATTGGACTGGAGAGGACAGCAGGAAGACACTCTCTGTTAAAAACAAGAAGGTCCATGGGACCAGCAGGTGGCATGTTGGTTAAGGTACTAAACACTCCCACATGGCCAACCATGGCTTGAGTCCCAGGCCTGGCAGCTTGCTTTTTCGTTTACCCTCTCTATCTTTCTCTTTCTCTCCCTGTGTCTCTCTCTGGTCAAATGAAAATAAATGAATAAATAAAATAAAATAAATAATTCTAAAAAATGAAATAAAAATGATAAACAACAACGACAAAAACAGAAAAAACAAGAAGGTCCTAGAGAAAGAGTAAGAGAGCCAAGAGACATTGGAGACAATATGTAACAATGACCTTCTATTTCCCTTCCTAAGCCTGGCTTGTGGGTAGGAGGGTAGAACTTCTGGTAGAGTAATCTAATTCTAGAAGCCCTTGTAGTTTCTTTCTTCTTCTCATGTCTCCATGGGAAGCTGTTAAATTGTGTGTGCTATTTATAACCTCATCAATTCTAAGGAGGGGTCAAAGCAAGACCCAGGTGTAGTATTGCCCTTAGGCCAAGGTAAGAGGGACCCCTTCCCTAGACCCTGTGCTATGACCTTTCTCTTGTAGCACCCTTCTCCATGGAGACAAATGGAGGAGATCAGACTGAGACCACAGTCTTCCAGACTCTGCTTAGGAATTTCCCTCCCAAATGGCCCTAAGTGTCCCTTAACCCCTATATTCCAGTAAAGACCATTGAAGAATATATGAATTATAAATGAAAACATTTCAGAGTTGTTATAAAGGTGTATTTATGAACACAGGAGGACAGAACATATTTTACTTAATAGTTTGTTAGCTTGACTTATAGCTTTTAAGTATGTAGACATATGGTATGTTGGTGTCTATCTATATTCATGCCTCAGGCCCCACAAATGTTAGAAATTGGAATAAGGGGGTCCTAAGTCTGAGTCTAAGGGAAAGAGTAGAGTCTGTATTATTGTATAGCACCCCAAACAAAGGGACCAAACCATAACTATTTTTATTATATTCATAGTTTTTGTGTTTCAAGAGTTTGGAATGTGCCCCTTAGCAGAGAGAGCAGCTCGGTGTCTAGGAACTCAGTTGGGAAGACTGGAAGACTAATGGTGTCTCAATGGCTGGGGTTGGAGTCACTTGAAGATGCCCTCACTCACTCATCTGATACTTGATGTTGGGTGTTGCTGAAAAACTCCATTGAAGGGTCAGCTACAGCCTTTATACCGGGTCTCTCCTTGTAGCCTGGGCCTCCTCCCAGCCTCATGACTGTATTTGAGAAAGAGCAACCCAAGAAAAGCCAGGAAGAAGATGCCATGCATTTTATGACATAGCCTTGGAAGTCACATAACATCACTTGTGCCATAGTTGTAAAGCCACCCAAATTCAAGCCCCTCCTATATTTGACACTTTTTCCCCCCAAGGGAAAAGTGTCAAAAACACATTGTATGAAGGACCTGTAGAATGGACAGTATTATTATGGCTACTTTTTAGAAATGCAACACATCATAGTGTCCTTTGTAGTAGAGTCTGTATTATTGTATAGCACCCCAAACAAAGGGACCAAACCATAACTATTTTTATTATATTCATAGTTTTTGTGTTTCAAGAGTTTGGAATGTGCCCCTTAGCAGAGAGAGCAGCTCGGTGTCTAGGAACTCAGTTGGGAAGACTGGAAGACTAATGGTGTCTCAATGGCTGGGGTTGGAGTCACTTGAAGATGCCCTCACTCACTCATCTGATACTTGATGTTGGGTGTTGCTGAAAAACTCCATTGAAGGGTCAGCTACAGCCTTTATACCGGGTCTCTCCTTGTAGCCTGGGCCTCCTCCCAGCCTCATGACTGTATTTGAGAAAGAGCAACCCAAGAAAAGCCAGGAAGAAGATGCCATGCATTTTATGACATAGCCTTGGAAGTCACATAACATCACTTGTGCCATAGTTGTAAAGCCACCCAAATTCAAGCCCCTCCTATATTTGACACTTTTTCCCCCCAAGGGAAAAGTGTCAAAAACACATTGTATGAAGGACCTGTAGAATGGACAGTATTATTATGGCTACTTTTTAGAAATGCAACACATCATAGTGTCCTTTGTTCAAGAAAGCCCATTTGACAAGGATTTAGAAAGAAATCCTTGGTCCAGGGTTTCCATAAGGATGCCATGAGTTAATTCAAGTAAAAAAACTTAGAACAGTGCTTTGGCCCATGGTAAGACTCAATACACGGCAGGTGCTAGCTTCATTACTGCTTCCACCATCATCATCAACTTTATCACTGACATCAACATCAACATTATTATCACTGAAGAACCTGTGGAGAGGGTTTAATCTTCTACAGAAGGGAGGGAACTGAGGCTGGGATAAGGTAGGTGATGTTTCAATGTCACCAAATAATCCATGGATAGTTTTGTATTTGGTCTTCAGCTTGTGACTCTTATCAGGGAACTGTGTAGTGCTGGTTTGGGGACATTGTAAAGAACAGGCCATGTATTCTAATAGTTCAAATCAGTGTTGATGATTTTGGATCCTAGTCACTATTTTTAAAATCTGATATTAACCACTTCAAAGAAGATTTAATTGGTGGATTTTTCAGACATTCTTAAAAAAAAAACAACAATGGAAAAAGCTAACACTTCTTAAACTAATAAATCATAAAACTTCTGTAATAAGATATCTGCTAATTTGTATATTTTAACTTTAAAAAGTCAGGCTTTTATTTTTTTTTTGTAGAAAATGTCTCCCAAGACAGCAAAACAAATTTGTAGGGGTGATGTTTATCATAAAAACCAGACACTTTATTTATGCAAATATGCATATGAAATAAAATAATAAAAAGATTTTTATCATTTGCTCATTAAATAACATCTCCAGAACTTCATTTGGCAATGTATATTTTTTCATTTGATGGTTTTAGTACTTGAAAACTAAGCATTTTCTTTAAAGAACTCTTCTGCAATTCTAACTAACCTATCAAAAAATTTTTTGTCAGGGGCCAGTAGGTGGCATGGTGATTAAGGCACTGGACTCCCACATGGCTGACAGTAGTTCGAGTCTGAGACCTGGTGGCTTGCTTTCTCACTTTGTCTCTGGTCAAATTTAAAAAAATAATAATGATGATAAGTAAGATAAAATTAAATAACTAATTCTTTAAAAAATTATTTCCCATACAATTCTGAAATATAAACTTTTATGTAGCTTATATGTTTTGTTTGTTTTTGGGTTTGTGTTTAAAGAGCTAGTCCTCCCTTGAGGGAACACGGGTAACAAACCAAACTGGTCAATATTCACTGATTCTTAGTTGAGGTGGGTTAATGGCAGGGCCTCTGAGAGATAAGAGCAAATTTGACACAAGTTTACATAATGCTTCTCTCCTGGTGAACTTCAGTGTTTGCTCTGGGCATTCAAAAGTAACTTAGGGTATCAAGAATGTAGGTCTGATCTGTTGCAGTGATTGTGCAATACGTGGCAATGCCAAAGGCCACATGGAAGCTGGAGTTTGGTTCCCAAGTTGACCTGCACCTGCCTGGCATGAGTGTGCAGGCCCATGATGCTGCTTGGTTGGCAGGTTTGCAGGATGGTGAAGAAAGGATTGCAGTGTGAGACCCTGTTGAGAATGCTTCTCTCTCCCTCCCTCCCTCCCTCCCTCTCTCTCTCTCTCTCAAGAGAAACAAGCTTAAAAAAAAAAAAAGAGTGTAGGTCAGCATTACTTTATGTAACCATTCCCCTTTTTGTTTTCAGTTGGGAGACCGGTTAAAGGTAACTGTTTATAGAGGTCACCCATCTAGATCGAGCCTGGGGCCTTTCCAAAGAGACAGAGTCCAGTTGATGTTGGATGGTCACTGGCTGGTGTCAACAGATGAGGGGCAGCAATAGAATCTTCCACTAGGGTTTTCTAGGCAAAAATGGCAGTTCAACTAGTTAGACCAATAATTGGACCTTTCTTTCCGAGGAAGTCTGGAGCCAGACAGCCTGGGTTGACCATTTACTAAGTATGTGATCATGGGTAAGTGTGTTTCGGTGTTCTCATGTTTAAAATTCAGAAAAGAGTAGTATTCACCACACAGGATTCTTTTTATTATTTTTTTTCCAAAGTTGGTTGGTTGATTTTTTTTTTTTTTTTGCCATGCAGTCGCTGGAGAGACAGAGAGAGATAGTGAGAGATAAAGTGAACAATCATCTCCCGGTGGGGGTGGCCACACCACAATCTCTTCTCCACTCTCCTCCCAGGATTTTGGGAATGCACACATGCATGCCCAGCATGAGTTTCAGCCACTGGGTCTCAGACTCGAACCATAGTCTGCCATGTGGGATTCTAGCACCTTAACCACCATACCACCTGCTGGCCCCAACACAGAATTCTTTTGAGATAAAATGAAAAACATATACAAAGAATCCTGCATATACTATCTACGAATGTCTGACACATAGTTGTCCCTTAAGAAATGCTATTATTTCTATTCCCAATACCAATAGCAGCCATTTATTGAGAATTTGCTATGTGGTAGATATCAGGTTAAGCTTATTATGAACACTATTTAACTCTATCCTTACAACAACCCTATGTGGTAGCTATTTTTAATCACTATTTCATAGAGGAAAAAAGTGAGGCAGAGAAATTTCACAGTTTTCTCAAGGTAATAAAAGGTAAAAACAAAACAAAAACCAACTGGAATTCTAACCCAGTTTTGTCTGGCACAAAAATTTATCATCTTCACCAACACATGGCACTGTGAGAAAAACAAAATAAAGCAAAACAAAAAATAACCGGGTCCTTAACAATGTGGTGTTCTTTGAGTTTATTATGATGATTTTTTTCTATAACATTTCTTTAAAAGACTCTTCTGTAAGTCTAACCAGCTTACTACAAATTAATTTTTCCATAAAAAGCAGAAAATTTCAGCTTTTCTCTAGCCTGGGATTCTAGCACCTTAACCACCATACCACCTGCTGGCCCCAACACAGAATTCTTTTGAGATAAAATGAAAAACATATACAAAGAATCCTGCATATACTATCTACGAATGTCTGACACATAGTTGTCCCTTAAGAAATGCTATTATTTCTATTCCCAATACCAATAGCAGCCATTTATTGAGAATTTGCTATGTGGTAGATATCAGGTTAAGCTTATTATGAACACTATTTAACTCTATCCTTACAACAACCCTATGTGGTAGCTATTTTTAATCACTATTTCATAGAGGAAAAAAGTGAGGCAGAGAAATTTCACAGTTTTCTCAAGGTAATAAAAGGTAAAAACAAAACAAAAACCAACTGGAATTCTAACCCAGTTTTGTCTGGCACAAAAATTTATCATCTTCACCAACACATGGCACTGTGAGAAAAACAAAATAAAGCAAAACAAAAAATAACCGGGTCCTTAACAATGTGGTGTTCTTTGAGTTTATTATGATGATTTTTTTCTATAACATTTCTTTAAAAGACTCTTCTGTAAGTCTAACCAGCTTACTACAAATTAATTTTTCCATAAAAAGCAGAAAATTTCAGCTTTTCTCTAGCCTATATGTCTTGATTGATTTCATTTGGGGTTGGAGTTTAAAGAGTTGTTATTTATTTATTTTTTTTTTTGAGGGAACATGGGAAGCAATGCCAAACTGATCAATAGCATTGATCTGTCAATAGCATGATGCATGTGCGGAGACACTTAATAAAGGCGTTCTGTTTTGGCTGCCACTGTTCTGGCTGACCACACTCTAGGCTGGAGCCTCGGATATAGCCTGGGGGTCTGGGCAGGGACACTGCATGTAAATATAAGCCTGTGTATTACAAGAAGCTTGAGGAAGTTATGGAAGTGTCTTTGGTGGAGGGAGATTCAGAGTCCCACATAAATCCTTGATATTCTCAAATTCCCATCCAATTTTCAAGAAAAGTCAGACCAAGATACTTATTTCAACATCTGCTAAAGTAGAGCTGAGTTACATTTCTTTCTATTCTTTCTTTCCTTTCTTCCTTTCTTTTTCTTCTTTTTCTCTTTCTCTTTTCTCTTTCTCTCTTTCTTTCTTTCTTTCTTTCTTTCTTCTTTTTTCTTCTTCTTTCTTTTTCTTTCTTTTTTTGTTTATTTTCTTTCTCCTTTCTTTGTCTTCTTTCTTTCTTTCTCTGTTTTTATTTCTTTTTAAATTTATTTGTTGTAGGGCATGTGCACTCCCTAGAGAGAGAGAGAGAGAGAGAGAGAGAGAGAAAGAGAAAGGAGAGAGAAGTGAGGAAGTATCCTTAGGGGGATGGCCACATTGCAATCCCTTCTCTTCCATTCTCCTCTCAGAATTTTGGGCATGTACGCACACGCACCCAACGTGACTTTCAAGCTTCCAGGTCTGGGACTCAAACTGTGTTGTCAGCCATATAGGATCCAACCACTTTACTACACCAACTGTCTTGTCCATGAGTTACTTTTCTGATTACTCCTCCTGCCTTCCCTACTTCTCTCTTTTCTTCAAAACCACAACAAGAGAAGATTGATAGCTGGAATGGAAAAACCCATGGTGTGGTGGCACAGTCTGAGCTGGGGGAGGGAGATGTGGGGTGGGGATGACCCTCCTCCCTCATCTGTTTGTTTAAAGATAAAGAGGCCCTTTCAGTCCATGTGAGGCCCAGCACTTTAATCATAAACTTTATTAATGGTTGCCAGAAATCCTGTCCTACTGAACTGAGCTGGGAGGGACGCGAGCCCCCAGTTTCTGACCACTCTGGGTTAAGCTTCTGCAAACCTTTCGAGTGAAAAATGTTGCTGTTTTAGTGTTTATTCTAGTATCTCATATACTATGAATTAAAAAAAATGTTTTAGTTGAAAATTCTCTTTTATTTCTACTACACAGAGATTCTGGAATAACAGATCTGCCAATAACATTCCCTATTCCAAAGAAAAAAGTCATTTTTTTTTTCCTTACTGGAATTTTTTCATTCCTTCCCACCCACCGCACCCCCATTTCTCATTTCCTCAGGAAACCATTTAGCTGGAGACAGAGGGAAAGTTTTCCTGCACACTTACTCCATCCCCCACAAACTCATGCACACCCAGTTAGCGATTGAGCACCAAGAACATGTTATAATACGTTCAACTTTGCTTGTAGAGATTTCCCTTTATGCTCTGCAGCATTGGCATGGCCTTGAGGTGAAGGCGGCCTTCGTCAGTGCTAGTACCAGTCAACCTCTAGGAACATTTGGAAGTAGCTTTATGCCATCCCTCTGCTCTGGATCCATCAGTGAGGCAAAGAGAGCATCATTATGGGGCTACCCTGTTGTCCTTGGATAGCAGGTGCTAGTGGGCTTTTCCTGTGCAGGGTGGTGAAGTAGGGCCTCCCTGCTGGTTTTGAAACTATAGGAATGTATTGTTATTCTTTTGTTAAACAAATACTTGAGAACATTACCATGTACCATACAATGTCTTAGGTGCTGGGGCTATCATGGTAGACAAGACTGGAATCATCTCTGTTCTGGTTTATTTTTGAGATTTTAGGGA
>NW_006159982.1:685125-741945 GCF_000334495.1 Tupaia belangeri chinensis | reverse complement strand
AGTTGTATTGAATAGAGAAGGCAAAACCAAGAGCACAAATAAATGAAATCCATTGATTTACTGACAAGTGTTATGAAGAAGGGAAGTAGTGTTTTGAATGACTAACTCCCTTTCTGCCTGCAACTTTTAGGAAGTGTCCTTCCCTAGTCTTGAATACTTTGATGGCAATAACCTGTCATACGTTAAATCTCTGAGAGTCTTCTAGGTGGATGTCTTTATCCCACCCACAGCAAGGAGTCTACATTTTCCTCTGAAGATGGAGCTTAAGAATTTTTGTAAGCAAAGATTTGGGGTCTCTTACACTTCTACCAACTCTTGGTATGACTCAGTATGCAAAGAGGTAGAAGAGTAGAAGAATGCAGAGTACTTCAGAAACCACTTTCAGCTTTGTGGCCCCAAACAAATGGAGAGCTTTTAAAACACTGGCCTATCAGAAAAGTCATGTATTATTCTATGTTTTTCTATGCAAAAATGCATTATGATTTTTCTGACAACCCAGTATTTCAATGGTGAAGAATAAGTAAGTAGAACAGAATTATTTCTAGCTGCAAGAAAATCATTACCTTGCACCAACAGAAACTCCCCTTTGCTATCATCTTTTCATGACTCATCAAATCTGTTGGGTTCAAATTTAATCCACATCCTAATCCAGGGAGGTTTGGATGCCTCTAGAGAAGGCTTCCCGCTTATCCTGGTGGCCAACACTCATCTTCTCAGAGCCATGGGAAACTGCTTCCACTACTTCTTCGTTGGCCTTATTGCTTTCTCTTTGGATACAATCTCCCTCCTTGTCTCATGGGAAGGCATCCTAGAATCTGGCTAGGGAGTTTATTTAGAATCATAGGCAAAAATCCTTCTGAGGCTGTGCTTACACTCTGCTTAGCAACCACCAGATGTCAGCAACTCATCTGATTTCAGTGTACTGGCAAAGAGAAAGCCAATCTGTGAAGAAAAGAAGGACTGCCTTGGGCTGACAATTGCGCTTTAAAGTTTTCAGGTGTAAGTTTAGCAAGTTGTCTACTCTTAGGCAAGGTGCTAACGGCTCAAGTAGGATGATAGTCCGAGGAGAAATAGATACTTGAACGCATTCGCACGTTGGATTTTTTTCTCCCTTTGGTAAGCACCATTTACAGACAGTTTGTCAGGGAATTGAAATTACATTGGAAAGATTGTTTAAGGCCAAGGGCAGCTAAAAGGGTATGTTTGTTTTCAAGATTTTGTTTCACTTTTGAAGAATCTTGCTAGATTCTTGAGAAAAACTATAAGAAGACAAAGAAGTCTGGAAAGAGGTCTTATTAACAAGGTTTGCTAAGGGCAAGAGATAATTAGCATGGGCTCCCATCATGGTTATTTACTTGGTAAAACCAGGTTAAGGCCTTCCTGTAATAAAATGTGAGGCAAAATGTCTCTGGTGAATTAAATGTCAATATAGTTTAAAAAAATGCCTTCAATTTGCAGAGAAGACATGCTTATTTAGTTCATGAGCTTTATAGACTTTATCATACTGTGTTCTTCAGTAAGCCAAGCCCAGGGCGCAAATGTGATAAGGGCACATATTTGAAAAGTTCTCAGATTCTAAGAGCCTTCATGATAGGGTTGTTTCACGCATTCTTTTCTTAGTCACTTTTGTTCTTCTGTTATTGATTTTGTGCTTCTCCAAATCTGCACCATTCACTTCATTGTTGGACTATTCTCTAGGAGTGTGGTGGGAGGGCCAAGTGTTTTCTAAAGCAAGCCTCTTGGTATACAGGCTGGTTATAGCAAAATATGTGACCGGACCCCTAAGGCTGGCAGTTGAGGTCTGACGTTGCTGCCTTTAGGTAGGCTTGGGATGCAGACCTTACAGGGGCTTTGCCAACAACTCTCTCACCATAGGCCAGCAGGAAGTCTGGCAGAGTGGTTGCTGAAACCAACCATTGACAAAATAGCTCTCTTCACCTCTCCCACCCACTTCTCCTTCTCTCAATAACCTTCTGCATCAGCATTGCCCCTCTGTTAAAGTCCTCTAGACGTGCCAAAGATGTTCTTCCCTTTGACTCTTTCCTCCAGCCAGATTCTTCCATTATCTCCTAGAATTTTCTTCAGTCTTACTTAAATTAGACCGATTGTTCAAACTTTACTTCTTCCCTAAAGCCTTCACCTACTGCTTCAGTCCAATGTTATTTTATGCCTCTTTAGTTCCTAAAACACTTGCTGTACCATATCTTTATTTATTTTAATGAACAACCATATTATGTGATAGGCATAATTACATAGATGTAATTATGTATCAATAGTTAATAAAATATATGCTGCACATTACATTACATTGACATCTATGTTACACAAATCTATTTCTTCTCCATTTTCTTCTAAGGTTGATTGTAAATTTCCTTCTTGTATTTGTCAGAGGGTATGAACACTCACTAGAGAGAGAGAGAGAGAGAGAGAGAGAAACAGTGGGAATGAGAAAGCATACCTTCATAGGGTGTAATCACACCAAAATTCTTTTTTGTCCATTTCTCCATCCCATCAGGATTTTGGTCATGCATGCACATATGTCTGGTGTTTTCTCAAGCTGCTGAGGCCAGGATTCGAACCCCAATAGACCATGTGGGATCTGACTCCCTGTGCACAGTGCTCCACTGCTATGCTATTGGCCTGGGCCTGATTGTAAATTTCTTGAAATTTTAGAGGACTTTTTAGCTAAGTATTTTATAAATGGTAAGGTGCACAATAGATAATTGTTAATGGAAAGCAGAAATGTTCTATTTGCTGATCTCAGGTTATGCTCTAACTTCCAGAGTATGTGTCCTGGGAAGTAAATGTCTAAGATAAATGAGAAGTGAAACCTGGAATCCTCTGCTGCTTCCTCCTTTACTGCTGCATTTGAGATCCTTGAAAGAAGGAAGGCCCAGGGTTTACACTTCCACCCTCTTCTTTGAAGGCTGTGGTTCCTTTTGACAATGAGGAATGGCAAGCCTCAATTCCCTGAGGGTAATTCGACCTGCTAATTATATGCAAAGACTCACATCCCAAAAGAGGGCTTGACTTTGTTGTCACCTGGGAAATGTCAACAAATGGCATTATCTCCCTTTGAGCAATCTCTATGGTTTCTGACTGGACAAGGAGAGTCAATAGGGAAAGCCAGGTGAGTCAGTCAGTGGCCTTAGAGTCACCAGGGACTGGGTGGGGTGGTGCACTTAATGACTATTCTAACTTTATTCTTATTGCTGAAATTTAAGAAGTTCATCATATTTTCTTTAGAAGAGAATCATGAAGGAAAATTCCTTTTCTGGTTCATACCTTGGGTTTGGCTTTGGTGAGCACATGATGCTGGCCTTGCTGGCTAGACTAAGGCCATCACCATAATCACTGTTGAGCAATGGAAGACCATCCCTTCTCTGCCTCCTGCTAAATTCAGGCTGAGGTTAGTCTAAAGGCAGTGGGATTAGTAGACTGTGGTAATTTATTACTCCAAGTAGCCAGAGCTTGCTGTGGGCTAAATCTTACGTCATTACTGTATTTAATCCTTGCTGCAACTCTTGGAAACATACTATTTCTTTTTTCAGAAAAGAAAGTAGAAGTTCAGAGAGAGAAGGAAATTTGCTGAGTCACAACTAGTAAGGGGCAAGTCTGGGTTTCAAATCTAGGCAAGGCATCAAGTACCTCAGATTCTGGTCCAGACTTTACTGACGTTTCACTTTGTGACTTATGAAGGACAATTTAGGGGCCAGCAGGTGGCACAGTGGTTAAGGTGGTGGACTCCCACATGGCTGACCATGGTTCGAGTCCTGGACATGGAGACTTGAAAATCATGCCAGGTGCATATGCGTGCATGCCCAGGAAGTGAATGGAGGAGAAGGGATTGCAGGGTGACCATCTTCCTGAGGAGGTGACTCCTTGCTTTCTGTTTCTCTGCCTCTTTGGAGAGCGCATGTGCCTTATGGCAAAAACAAACAACAAAACAAAACAAAACAAAACAAAAACACACACAAAAAACTGTCTTTCTAAAAAAAATATTCTCTGAGTCTCTCTATACTTTTCTTAAAATGAGTAACTAAACCAGATAATCCAGGACTGCTCTTTCAGCGCGGTGGTCACTTGCCACACACGGCTACAGAGCACGTCATGCAGCAGTGAGTGCACACACTGAGAAGTCTGTAAGTAAATTAGATCCAGAAGCTTCTCCACCTAGGTTGCGGAAGCATCCAGATAAATCGTAGTAAGGTTGAAGAACCTTAAGTTGAACTGTCATAAGTCGGAGATCACCTGCACATACCGTATCTCAAAGACCTAATCCAAAAAACAAATTTGAGAAATCTCAATGGCACTTTAAATATTGATAACTTTCTTTTTTTCTTTTAAGGTTTTTGTCATAGGGTATGTGGACTTGTCAGAGGGAGACAGAGACAGTGAGAAGGAATCATTCCCTAGTGAAGATAGACATGCCTCAATCCCTTCTCCTCCATTCTCCTCCTGGGATTTTGTTCAGGAGTGCACATGCAGCTGGTGTGAGTCTTAAGCCACTAGATCTGGGACTTGAACTGCAATCGGCTGTGTGGGAGTCCAGCACCCCAACCACTACACCATCTGCTAGCCCCAATATTGATCACTTAAAAAATTTATTTTAGCATCAAGTAAATTCTATTATTAAAATTAATTTTACATTTTTTTTCTTCTTAAAATGTGACTACTAGAAAATATACAATTACCTGTATGGCTCACATTATAGTTCTACTGTATGGTACTTTCTTTATTTTTCTAATGACCCACCTCCAGAGGTCCATGTCTTAAGAGTTGACATTTCTTTATGTCCCTTTGGGTCTAGAGTAGGAACTGAAGCAGACAGGAGAGCTAAGATGCACCCAGAGCTCCCTATGGAAATGGTATGAGCCCTGACTATTAGGACCCAAACTTGCCCAACTCAAGGTGGTTAGCCTTAGTCTTGCGTTTGACAGCGTACTGATGAAACAAGCAGGTAAGACTGCCACTTTGCACTTTTCAAGAAGGACAATAGCCATCACATTTACCTTTACAGGTAAAGAACTTTCCCTGTCTAATTTAGTTAATTCTCACAAAGACCCTCTAGAAGTAAGTGGTAATATGCTGATTTCACTGATTATAAAATTGAGACTGAAGAGAGATTATGTAAGTTGCCCATGGTCATAGAACTAGTTAGTGATAGGGCTGGGTTCAAATATAAGTGCATCTGACTCAAGCTCATATTTATAATCATTCAGTAATAGTACCTAGTCCAAATAGTCTCCGCTTCTCCAATTGTAACCAGGAAATGGAAAAAGTATCTGCTTTGTGGAAGGGAAAGTGGTGCTGAAGAACCTGCAGGAGGCTTCTGATTCTGCTCAGGGGTTATTTTACACCTTGGAGGGCTTTCCCAGCATTATCTGCCCCTCTGGAAAAAGTGCTTGACTAGGCTGTGCATCCAGGAGTTTGAAGAATCTGTTACTTTCTAGGTTCTCCAATGAAGACAGGAAGAAGTGATGCAACTGGAGATAATTGTTTATTTACCATGTACAAAGCTCCACCAAGAACTAGATGAAACCTTGGAAAGTTTGTCTTCATTCTCCAACCATTTTCAAACATTCAGGGTTTTATTTTTTATTTTCATTTAATTTCATGATAGAGTGCATACACATTCTCATGAGACATAGTGCGGGGGTGGGGGGTGGGGAGAGTGGGAGAGAGAGAGAGAGTGAGAGATGAGGATCCTCCACAGGGTCTGGTTACATCATGATCCCACTCCTCCAGTTCTCTAGCCCATTGGATCTTGGGCACTCATACATGTGCCCTTAATGTTTTAGACTAACTGGGTTTGGGATTTGAACTGTGGTCATCTTGTGAGATCTGGCTTCTCTTGAACAGAGCATTGACTCTATGCCATGGAGCCAGCCTGAACTTGCAGGTTTGACTACTGAAAGGTGGACTTTTAAATTTCTTTCCAGTATGTGATGCTATATATATCAAACAGGACCCAGTCAGGAAAGAGAAACCACACAGTAAGTTGAACATGAAAAAGTTCATGTAAAGAATCACTATCTGTTAAGAGGGTTTAGAACAATACGAATTGGGTAGGGAAAATTAAAAAAGAATTCTAAGGATATAGAAATAGCAAATTTAAGGAGTAGCCATCACATCAGGGTTGAGATAAAGACCCAAGAAACATTTCTCCCAAGGACTAAGATCCAGACATTGCTGGAAAGAGCACAGCTACGGCCCACTGAATGGAAGCAGTAACTGCACTGATGGGATGTGCTGGAAATTTACGTTCTGGAAGTTGAAGTTAAACAGCTCCCTAAGGTACAAGAGAAGCCTGTTCAGGAGTGGGTGATGTCTCCCTGAAATTGTCAGAGGTGCTAGGGAAGCTGCTGGATGTGGTACTGCCAGTTGCCAGCTACAGTGTGATGCAGGAGCTGGTGTTAAAGAAGCATCTAATCTCCAGGAGGTGAGGGCTAGGGTAGCTTCATGCTCTTAAGAAGGTGAATGCTAGAGAAGCCACCAGCTGGCTGCTGGAAAAGCTGCCTATATTGCACAAGCCTAACACTGGCGAAGATGCTCACACTACAGGAGTTGGGTGCTGGAGAAGCCCTGTGTGCTATAAAAGTCTGATTCTGGCGAAGCTGCTCGTTACCTGCCAAACTACAACTCCAGGACCAGGATAAAAATCCCCTTCTTCCTGCACGATCTCTCCAGTACTTTCTGCTGACAAAACTTAACATTATGCCAGTTGGAAAAGGAAAAATATTTAAAGGGCCAAGACCCATTTTGCAGAGCAGACAGTGAAGAGTGAATCTGGAGCTGAGGGGCAATGAATCAATAACTGGAAAACCATAGAAGAATAGTCTCCAAGCTTTAGTATACACAAGCAATAACTGACAGATACTTAAGGGCCTGGTACCCCACATTCTGGTTCAGTGAATCTGAATTTAGCCTTGGAATGCTTAGTTTTCACAGGTGCTCCAAGTAGTTTTGATGGATATCCACTACCATCAATTTTCACTTGGATCATTGCAACAGTATCTATCCTAACTGGTGCCCCCATTCCCTTCTTACTTATGTGTGACCTGTTTATCCAAGAGCAGCCAAATGATACTATTCAAATATAAGTTAGAATATATCACTTAGCTGTTCATAATCCTCCAGTGACTTCCCATCTCACCAGAGAAGAAACTCAGGTATTTTAGAGGTTCTTGTGTGACTTGGGCCCCTATACCTTTGGCCTACTCTTCCCCTGTTCACTCTACCTGAGCCATGCTGGCCTTCTCAATATACCTGAACACCCAAATACACCCTAGCTTCGGGATGTGTGCCACTGCAGTTCCTTCTTCTTGTGAGTTCTCCTCCCAGATTTCTGCAGAGTTCACCCCTCGCTGACTTCTGGCCTGTACTCACAGAACACCTTCTTAAGGAACTGAGTACCCCAGTTAAGATTATAACTCTCTTTCTCTTCTGTACTCAGGGAGGGCTTATCCTTCTTCACTGACTGGTTCTTTTCTCCATAGCACTTATCGTACTTCATTATACTCATCTACTTATTATATGTTCCACTCAGTTCTTTTGTTTTTCTGGTTTGTCCCAGTGGAATGAAAACTCCATGAGAAAAATAATTTTTACCTGTTTCTTTCACTGCTGTATTCAATGGGGCCCTGAGTGGTACCTGGGGTGATAAACAGATGTTCACTGAATGTTTGTTGACTGGCTGAGTGCAGCTGGCACTTTGAGAAAGTTCTCTATAGAGTGCATAGATAGTGAGGTGGTCATACTAACGGGCAGCCAAAGCCTATGCTATTTCCCAATACTTTAAAATTTTCACATATGTGAATACTAGCATGAGTCTTTGAAAAAAATTCTAGCTTTATACTTTTTAAAAGTTTGTTCATTACTTTCTCCATATGTGGAAGAGAGAGAGAGGGGAGAGAGAGCGAAAGAAAGAGAAAGCACCCCTAATGACATGGACCTTTTAGAGGAGCTGACCCTCATAGAAACAGAGGATTCTAGAGCAGCCTGGGTGTGATGAACAAAGAGAGCACTAATACATCTATTTGGAAGGGTGGAAAGCAGCCCCGTTCATTGAAAGACCATGTGGAGTTTTACAGGGAGAAAACGGAACCTATTCAAACCAAGTATTTTTGAGCAGTCTGCATTCTTGATCATGTTGCTTCTGGAAAGTTTCTAGAGGCCTCTGGATTTAAAAGACTAGTCTCCAGATATGAGGGGACTTCAAAAATTGTGAAAAATGGGATTAGAATACAAGTTTGTGGGACCAGCAGTTAGTGTAATGGCTATGTCACTGGACTCCCACGCAGTTGACCGTGGTCAAGTCCTGGACCCAGTGGCTTAAACTCATGCCAGGCGCATGTGCGTGTGTGCCCAAGATCCCGACAGGAGAATGGAGGAGCAGGTATTGTGGCATGGACACCCCCCCTGGGATTTCTCGCTTTCTGTCTCTCTGTCTCTGTCTGTCTGTCTGGCGAGCGCATCCACCCTACAGCAAAAACCTCTCCAAAAAAAAAAAAAAAAGAATACAAGTTTGTTTGGGTGCATAATTTTCAGAATCCATGCATAATTTTATCATAATACGCATTTTCCATAAACATTTTGAAGGTCCCTCATACAAATAAAGCAGGTCTGACTACTTTTCTTGTTCTTGGAGTTTGGAAGCATACTAAAGATTGGCACTTCTTTCAAGCCCTGAAAATTGTCTTCCATCACCATCCGTACCAATTCTCTCCTGCCTGCTCTTAACACTGAAGGTCTGCGTGAATTTCAAGTGTGACCTTGCTGAGTGAGTCATATCCCTAGTTCATGAGATTTGGCCAAGGACATTTAAGAGCTTTTGGATGAATTATTTAAGGAAAGGGCAAAGAGACTGAGTAGTAGATGCTGAAATTCAAGTAGGAGTGCAAACTAGGTCTTAGCACATCTTGTGCTCAAAAGATTGAAGGTTCAACAGTCCAGAACAAGTCTTTAGTCCTATTTTCAAGACAGAATTTAATAGAAAATGACCATCTTGGGATGGTCAGAAGATACAAGTAAAAATGAAATAGAGTTAATTTGTAATTATTAGGATTATTAGGCCTATTTATGAAGTTCAGGCAATTTAATGCTAGCGGCACCACTTCATCCAATAATAAGACTTACAGACAAGGTATTGATCACCTGGTTGTCATGATAGTCTGCTATGATATAACTTCCATTCTAGTTAAGGACATGATGATCTGATGATTTCTTGCTTTGTGAGTTCATGAAAAAGGTTGCAAAGTGTTTTCCCTCTTTCAAAAGTTGTCACCTCACCAAAGCTTGGAAGGTGTGTCGGTTCCTAAGTTGAAATGGGAAACTCCTTACCAGTTGTCATGAACTTTAAGCAAATTACTAGTTGATTATAATTTTGTCATCCTTATTTCTAGAGTAAGCACTGTTCTGTATATGGAAGATCAAATTAGACAAGAGAGAATGGTTTAATGAGATGAATTGATCCTCTAGTGCCTCTAAGAACCATGAGACAAGAAAAGTAATATGGTTATGTTCATCCCTTTCTCCTGCCCAATGTCCTGTTGGAATGCTCTTGGTTTGTCTTACTTGCTTATACTGGTATATGTGTGTTTTCTGATTGCCAAATCCAATGGTTAGCACTGAGTTTGTATCACATTCTATCAGCAGCATGTGACAGAGCTGATGACCCCTTTTGATTTGTAATACTTTCTTCATCTGACCTGGACACCCTCTCTTTCAGTTACTCATTATCCTCACTGGCTGTTTCTTCCCAAGCTCCTTTGTGGCTTCCTCTACACCTCTTCAGAATCTATCAGTTAGAAGGACCAAGGATTTGGTAAAGACCTTAATTAACTCTGTTGTAGCTAACCACTACTAAGATAATCTCTGTTATAAGACAAATGTTAGACAAATTCAGTTTAGCAGAGTTTAATTGAACAAAGAATGATTTATGAGTCAGATAACTCTCAGAACTGGTTCTGAGAAACTTTAAGTTGCTGTGTAGTTGAATATTTATGAACAGGAAAAGGAAGCGATGCACAGAAAACGGAAGTGAGGAAGAGAAGCAACTGAATTGGTTACAGCTTGGTGTGTGTAGGTTCTATATGCTTAGTTTGTTGTTGAGAATGCTGAGACTTAGTGAGGTCAAATATCTGATGGAAAGACAAATGGCTAGTCAGTGGCCCAGTGATTTAAATACAGTCTTGGACCAATGGGTTGCGTGGTGGTTAAGGTGCTGGATCCCATATGGCTGAGTGTGGTTAGAGTCCTGGATCCGCCAGGTGCATGAGCATGTATGCTTAAAATCCCCAGAAGAAAATGGAGCAGAAGGGATTGTGGCATGGATATCCCCTTGGGAGGGGGGAGGTGATTTTTCTCTTTCCTTTTCTCTCTGTGACTCTTCAGCAATCACATGCACACTATGGCAAAATCTAAACACACACAGTTCCAAATCATAAATGTAAAGTGCTTATCCTTTTTGCTGCAAATTTGCCAACAGTGTTAAGAAAAAAGATTCCTGGGACCAGCAGTTAATGTAATGGCTATGTTGCTGGACTCCCACATAGTCAACCGTGGTTTGAATCCCAGACTTGGTGGCTTAAAACTCATGCTGGACGCATGTGCGTGCGTGCCCAAGATCCCAAGAGGAGAATGGAGGAGAAGGAATTGGGGCGTGGCCATCCTTCCTGGGGGGAGAGGGGTGATTTCCCTCTTTCTGTCTCTCTGTCTCTCTCTGTCTTTCTAGTGAGCGCACATGCCCTATAGCAAAAACCTCTCAAAAAAAAAAAAAAAAAAAAAGAAAACAGATTCCTAACTTAGGTTGGTTGTTTGTAAGAACTCAAGTATGCTAAAATGGAGATCTTCTCAGGCCAGTATAATTTGCTTTAATGCCTCATTCGGGGTCAAATAACTTCTGTTTTCCAAGAACTTTCAAATTCATATCTTAAGCCTGGGTTATTATTCCCTGAACTCAGATAATATGCAAATTTTTACTTGACCCATTTATTTAATGCTGGATAGGTATCTCAAACTTAACACTACCCAAAATACACTCCTGGTTTCTATGCTCCTGAAAAACTTTGTATGGTTTTTCCATCTTAGTTTATGGTAACCCCTTTTTCTAATTGCTCAAGGCCAAAAAGCTTAGAGTTGTCCTTGACACTTTCTTACCCTACATCCAAGCTATCAGCAATTGTGTTGTCTCTACTGTCACAATAGGTCTAAAATCTGACTGCTGCTAGCACCTTCACTACCTTGATCCTGGCTAGCACTATTTTTCTTGAAGTTACTGCTTAGCTTTTAATTGATCATTTCTGCTTCATCATTTGACCTGTAGATATAGTCTCAAATAGCAGTTGGACTGATATTTTGAGATGTAAATTACAAGGGCCAGTGGTTGGCATGGTAATTAAGGTGCTGGACTCTCACATGGTCAACCACAGTTCAAGTCCCAGACCTGGTGGCTTCAAACTCACTCTGGGCACATGTACATGTGTGCCCGAAATCCTGAGCAGAAAATGGAGAAGGGGCCGCAGCATGTCCATCCCACCTGAGGGGTGATTTCTCACTTTTTTTCTCTCTGTGTCTCTCATCTCTGTTGAATGCAGATGCCCTATGGCAAAAAATTTAAAAAGCAAGAAGGAAAAGGAGAAGAAGAAGGAGGAAGAAGAGGAGAAGAAGGATGATGAAGAAGAAGAAGAGAAGAGAAGAAGGAGAAGAAAAGAGAAGAAAATTACATCTCCTCTGGTACAAACCTTCAGGTGGCTTTTCACTTTAGGGTAAAAGTTAAAGTTTTGTAGTAGTTCCTGAGGCCCTGTGTTCTTACCTCCCCAACTTTCTAAACTAATCTATCTAAACTAATCTCCTATCACTGTCCTCACCTGCTTTACTCCAACCACACTGGCCCCTGCATTTCCTTGGATGCGCCAATCCAACTCTTAGTTCAGGGTTTTTGCACATTCCATCCTGGAAAGTTCATCTCGCAGATGATTTTATGACTCACTCACTTCTTTTAAGATTTTTGCTCAAATGTCACCTTTCTGGTGAGGTCTTCCCTGAAAAACAGCACCCTAAAAACCAATGTTCTGCCTTGGCCAAGTTTTGCTCTGTGGTGTAAGAATCACAGCAAATAGTAATAAAACACACCACAAGAATGGTCTGTTTTTTGCTCTTCTCTTCATGTCCCCTGTACTCAGCAGTTTTCTCCACTTACTGGTCTGTTTCACTTACTATGTGATACAAATGTATATTCTTGTTTACCGTCTGTCTCTCTGCAAAAGAACTTTGTTGACAATGTTCACTGCTGCATTGTAGTTGCCTAGACTATCACCTGGCACAAGGGAAGTGTTGATAAATATTTATTGAATGAATGAATATATAAATAGAAAGCAGTTAGCAGTAGATTAGGATGTGTGTAAAGAATGGCATTGTGAATTTAGGAGTGTTACTTGGAAATGGATGTTTTTAAGAGAACATGTTTATGAGAGAGGTGATGATGTCTCTTCCCTTAGAAAAGTAGTAGCACAATGGTGTTTTATATCTTAATCTTGATAAGTTTCAGCTTTCTTAACTATAAACAGGCATAACAATAAAACCTACTTCAGCATTTTTATGAAGAAAATTATTTAGTACATGTTAAAAATTTTTAGCATGACACCTGGACATAGTAAGTGTTCAATAAGTGTTACAATGATTATTAATTTTCTAGAGGGTATGTGCACTCACTAGAAAGATAATAAGAAAGAGAAAATGAGATTTCCCCGCATGGGGATGGTCATGCCTCACTCCCTTCTACTCCATTCTCTTATCAGGATTTTGGGCATGCATGCACACATGCCTGGCATGTCCCCCAGGCTGCCAGGTCCAAGACTCAAACTGCACAGTTGACTATGTAGGATCTAGCCTCTTTAACTCCATGCTACTGGCTGGCCCACAATGATTATTTTTGTTGTATAAAATATAATATTGGCTGATGTACCCTAAAAAAAATAATAATGACTAGCCCAAGGTTTGGAATTGTGGTCGATTTTTATTTTCTTCTTTTGATCTCAATTTTCCCATTTTAAAAAACACTGAGCAAGTATTATTTATTATAAAAATGAGAATTGTTGCTCTTTAAAAGACAATTAGACCAAGGCAGCTGTGCTCTGCTTGGGTTGGGTCAAGTGGACCAATCTGAATGGGTTTGATGGTCTCCTCAGGTTCCTAACAGCCTTTTTATTCTGCTATTTCTAAGCCCGAGGCGGGCCTGTAAAAGCTGGCTCTGAGGGTGCAGGTAGGAGGAAGCAAGAGGCTGAGGTTACTGGGAAAGGAAAAGGTCCAGATGCTAGAGTGAGGAGCTTCTCCATCTAGGTTCCCATTTCATAGCTTGGGATGAGTTTAACTTCAAGTTCCCTACGCTGGGAAAAAGCATGAGTCAATGCCACTTTGGTTCTAGTGTTATAAGGGTTCAGAAAGTGACAAAAGTCTGAAAGTGGATTCTTTAGAGAACTGCTTTCAAATGTACTGCAGCTAAGCAAGAGCTGCACTGCCCAGTAGAAATAGAATGTGAGCCTCATGTAATTTTAAATTTGCTAGTAGCCACATTTAAAAAGGAAAAAAAAAAAGAGCAGGTAAAAGAACTATAATAATCTATTTTATTTAACCCAATATTCCCAAAATATTATCATTTCAACATTTCATGTAAAAATTGAGATAGTTTCTTTTTTCTTTTCTTGCTTCTTTTTCTTTTCTCTCTCTCTCTCTCTCTCTTTCTTTCTTTCTCTCTTTCTTTCTTTCTTTCTTCTTCTTATCTTATTAAAACTTCACAATCCAGTGTATTTACAGTTTCAGCACATGTCAGTTCAGGCGGCCACCTGTGGCTAGTGGCCATGGTGTTGGATATTGTAGACCATGCAGTTACTCTAAGAATGGAGATTCCCAAGAGTCAGCCAAAGCCTTCTCTTCTATACTATCACTATCAAGATCTTCTCAGAGGGCATCGGATATGTCTGCCTAGGGTCATTCACTGATACTTCCATTCTTTCCCAGAAAAGGAGTGATTCCTGGAAAAGATAGGGCCTATTGAGAAATACAGAGGGGCAGGCAGTGACTCATGGAGGGCACTCTTGTGTCACCCTCTGCTGTTGGAGTCTCCAAAGTTACTGTGTGCAGGTAGTAGAAAGCCGGTGGCCAGCGCGGCTGGGTTGAGAAACCCTCAAGGTTAGCAGAAGGTCTGGGCAGAGCTAGGCAGGGAGGGGTGCAGTGATTTGGCTACCTGACTGAGAAGGTGACCTTCCTGTGCTTTTCCTACCTAATGGAGTTGCCCATCCCACTTCTCTCCCCAGGCCCAGCCTTCACCCCCTCACACATGTGGTAGCCTTGTCTTCGTTTTCTCCCAACTGAAAAGACTCCAAGATAAAGAAGTATGTTTATCTTGCCTGGGGGTCTCCACCAGTACATTTGTCAGCACTGGAGCTGAGGTTTAAACGTGACTAGCTAGTGCATTTGTCACAGGGGTGTATTTATCTGTGTTTGGAAGATTTAATTTTTCCCAATGAAGAACTGTATAAATAGGTCTAATGAGCCTTGAGGGCTCTCATTTGCTTTCAGAGTTCCTAGCAACCTGGGAAATCTCAGGACATGCTTACCTCTCAGGGTCTGTGCTGCTCACCTGAGGGCGAATGGGCAAAGGCCAGCGTCGTTCTCATCTGGAGGGCACACACAGCCTGGGGATGCCCAAGTTCTCCCATTCAGGGGCTCACATTTGGGAATGTTTAGTTAAGATGATTTTTTTTCCTTATACTTATGATAATCTGCATAATCTTTTGTTTGTATAGCTGGCAAAGTGCTCTCTAGATACAAGAGAAGGGCACAGTTAATACATAGGAACAGAAGAGTAACATTGGAGGCTGCTTTCTCTGAAGGAGATCTGGCTCGCCATCAAGCCTGTATTCGGCTGGCTTTTCTATTTTCTTTCTTTGTTTCATTGGGAGAGTTTCTGTCTAATTAAGGCCAATGGGAGTTTAGAGTGTGTGTATGTGTTATGTGTTATATGTGTATATGTGTATGTGGAGGCAGAATAACCAAGGGTAGGGAGATTGAGCAAGAGACAGCGAGAAAGGGCAATGCTGTCACACTGATCGGGGTGAAGGGTAAGAAAGGAGAAAGGGTGAGAAAAAAGAAGGAAAGAGGATTTTTAAAAATACTGTTTGTTATAGGGCATGTGTGCTCACGAGAGAGAGAGAAAAAAAAAAGAGAGAAAGAGAGGGAGAGAGAGAGAGAGAAATCATCCCCTAGGGGGGATGACCATGTAGCAGTCCCTTTTCCTTCATACTTCTTTCAGGATTTTGGGAAGCACGCACATATATCCAATGAGTTTTTTAAGGCACTAGGTCCAGGGCTTGAGCTGGACCAGCTTGCCATGTGGGATCCAATTGCCTAAATACCATGTCACCTGCTGGTCCCAGGAACAACGCTTTTAAGAAATGAGCAAAAAGGAAGACAATGAGGAAAGCAGAAAAGAGGGGAGAGATGGAGGGAGGGAAAAGGTACAGGTGAGAAGAGACTATCATAGATGTCACCACTGGAAAGGGCCCCAGGAGTCTTGATTTGTTGTGCACCTGGGGAGACATAGTCGACGTGAGAAACAACTTGCTTGTGGTCACACATGGCTATTGGCGGAACCAAGGCTCCCATCCCTGGCTCCTTGCCCTGTGCTACCTCTGGGAAGAAAATGAAAGATGAGCGACTCAGGGGTGGGGGTGGGTGGGGGTGAGGGGAGCTTTGCAGAGCTTTTCAGGTTCTTATTTCACTGTGCTCACACTGCTGATCTTAGGTAAAGAAACAAGTCCTTCTCTTTCTCCTCTTCCCTGCAACAATCACCATCATTGTCACTGCAGCTGCTGCCACTGCCTTGGGACAAAGAAAGTTTTCAAATTACCTAGATGAGATCAAGTAAGCAAAAGGAAGCCCTAATACAGACTTATAGCACATTAAAACAACAACACTCAGCGTGCTTCCTCTGTGTTGACCCCTTTGGGGTGCTCATGCTTATTTCTTAGGCTCATCGTGTTAATAAAATACACTTTAAAAATTACCCTACAAACTAAACAGACACACACACATGCCTTCGTTGAAGGCAATGAGATCAAGAAAAATTTGAGAAGAGCCTTTGTCAGATATGGAGAAATTTCTACAGATACAGAAGTACCTGTCAACACCATGACTATCATAGTCAGAGCAAAAAGTTGGTGATATTGAAAGAATATACTGGACCAGACTGTGATGCTAAACTTACGGCTGGTTCTGAGTGGTTTAAATGCTTCAAGAATCACTATTTATGCATAATATAAAAGTGAGTGGTGAGTCTGTGGGTGCTGATGTGAAGGTAGTAGGATTTTTGGAAACTCAATAGAAGTTGATTGTGGAAGAGGATTACTTGTCAGAGCAAATCTTTAATATAGATGGAAACTTCCTATTCTAGAATGAATGTCTGAAAGGACTTTCATCCGTAAGAAGGTAAGGTCAATGCTGGGTTTCAAGTATTTTAAAGAGAGGATAACAGTATTTCTTGGGTGATATTGCAGACTACAGGTCAAAACCCTTTGTGATCTAGGACAGAGAGAACCCCAGAACCTTCACTGTATCAGTAAGCATACCCTGTCAGTGTCCTTCTGGGGAGTAACAGGTCATGGATGACTCAGCTCCTCTTCCAAGATGCCCTCCTGAAGTGCTATCCTGTGAAATCAAGAAATACTGTTTGGAGAATACATACTTTTCAAGATTTTACTGATAATGCTCCCACACATCCTTCTTTTAATTGGTGACATGCATCCCAATATCAAAGTGGTGGTTCTGCTAAACACTACCTCTTTGATCCAACTAATGAATCAAGAGGCAACAGCAGTATTTGCCCTATGCATCTCTTCCATAAGATGTTTTTTAAGTTGTACACTTTGTAATACACTAGTGATTTAGTTAAAAAATATATATATATGCTACAGTAGCTCTTAAGGCCTACTAGCTGAGGAGGATCTTTGTCCAGGTTATTGCCAATGCTGACAAAGACAGTGAAAAGATCCCTATGTGATTATGGAGGATTATAGCATTTATGACTGCAGCAAGAACTTTATTTGGGCTTGGGGTGATGTCACCAAGGAATATATAAATGGGATCTGACAGAAAAAACAAACAAACAAACAAAAACTTATGAGGTTGGTCCGTGCCTTCAAAGGATTTGCCAAGGATAAGGAGGTTACAGAAGTCAATAAGGCTGGGCATGAGAGGCAGACAACTCTAACCTGGGTGTGAGTGGGTATGATATTGAAGAGCTCTTAGAGGTGGTTCCTGAGGAACTGACAAGGAGATGTTGTTAAAATGGGAACAGGAAAGCATAGCTGAAGAAGAAGCAAGAGGAAAGGAAACTCCAGGAGAAGACAAAGGACTCACAAGGAAATCCTCAGTAAAGCATTTAGCAGAAACTTTTGCAAACTTCAACAAGCTCCTTAAAAAGTTCGAAAACATGGAACCCAACACTAAAAGGTTTGTATTAATTAGAAAGCAAGCTTTATGGTACATTTTCTGCTAACAAGGAAATCTATGTTGAAAACAAAACAAAACAAACAAAAACAAGTAAGCCACTATGGAAGTATTCTGAAAAGAGCAACATTTTCTCAGGAAGAGCCCCAGGAAGGTCTTTCAAGAATTGCAGAAGAAGGCATTGTGATCATGGGAGAGGCTTCTCTGCGCATGTGATTGCCCTTGAAGACCTTGAGTGGAGACGGAGAGGTAGAAGACAGTGATATTGATGATTATGGCTCTGTGTATACTTAGGCTAATGTGTGTTTTGGAGCCTTAATGTTTAACAAACAAGTTTAAAAAGTAGAAAATAAAAGATTATTTTGGAGCCACCAGATGAAATAAAGGTAAGGTGCTGGACTCCCACATGGTCAATTGTGGTTTGAGTTCTGGACCCGGAGGCTTGAAAATCAGGGCAGGTATGTGTGTGGGTGTATGCCCAAAATCCCAAGAGGAGGATGAAAAAGAATGGATTGCAGTGTGGCCATTCCCCCTCCCCCGGACCGTGATTTCTCACTTTCCTCTATCTCTCTCTGGCCAGCTCATGCACCCTACGGCAAAACACTTTTAAAAATTATTTTTAAATAGAACAAAAGCCGATAGAATAAACAGATATAAAGAAAGAAAGCATTTTGTACAGTTGTACAATGTGTTCATGGTTTGTTTGCCTGTGTGTTTTTTGTTTAGTTTTGTTTTGAGAGAGATATTTGGTATAAGATGCATGTGTTTGCTAGAGAGATAGAGAGACCGAAAGCAAGAATTCACCACCCAGGGGTGATGGCCAGATAGAAACTGAAAGCAAGAAATCACCACCCGGAGGGATGGCCAGCTGCCATCTCTCCTCTTCCATTTTCCTCTTGGGATTTTAGGCACACAGCACACAAGCCCAATGTGTTTTAAGTCGCTGGGTCCAGGACTAAGACTGCAGTCAACTACATGGGAGTCCAGTGATATAATCATTATGCCATTTGCTGGTCCCGATGTGTTTGTGTTTTAAGCTGTGTTATATCAAAAGAGTCAAAAGTTAAAAGAAAAAATTAAAAATCTTTCATATTTATGTTTTTAAGTTTTTGCCAAAGAGTGTGTATACTTACGGGAGAGAGAGAGAGACAGACAGACAGATACAGAGAGAGGGAAAGTGAGAAATCAACCCCCATGGAGGATGGCTATGCTATGTTGCAATACTTTCTTCTCCCTTCTTCTCTCAGGATTTTGTGCACACACACACACATGGATCCAATGTTATTTTCAAACTGCCACGTCTGGAACTTAAACTCAATTGGCCAGTGGGAGTCCATCCCTTTACCTACGATGCCACTTGCTGGCCCCTAAAAATGTATAAAGTAAGAAAGTTGTAGTAAGAAAAGGTCAATGTATTATTTAAGAAAGAAAATAAATACTTTCTATAAGTTTAGTGTAGCCCATGTGTGCAGTATTTCTAATCTACACGAATGTGCCGTAACACCCTACAACTTCATATTCACTCGATACTCACTGACTCACTCAGAACAACTTCCAGTCCCGCAATCCCCATTTATAAGTGCCTTATACAGTTACATCATTTTAAAAATCTTTTATATTATATTTTTACTGTACCTTTCTATGTTTAGATACATAAATACTTTGTGCTGTAACTGTCTACAGTATTCAGATACACTAATATTCCATATATGTTTGTAGCCCAGAAGCAATGAATGCTATCATGTAGCCTGGTGTGTGTAGATGGTATAGCCTATACCATCTAGGTTTGTGTGAGTATACTCTGTGATGTTTGCCCAAGGACAAAATGGTTTAATGATGCATTTCTCAGAACATATTCTTGTCATTAAGAATGCATTACTATACTTACTTTAACATTTCTCTGCATGTAGCTATGGATAAGGTAAAATACTAGATGTCTAGTTCATTTTAATTTCAGATAAACAAATACATTTTAGTATATGTCCCATGAAATATTTTGAATGTATTAATATATTTTAAAATTTTGTTGGTTTTCTGTAACTGAAATTTAACTGTCTTGTATTCTTATTTGCTAAATCTTCCCATATTAGATATTGAAATCTAGTCTTACAAGGTACACTTCCAGCCTCAAGATGCTTATGACCTAGTAGAGAGTACTGATGTTATTAAATTTGAAATCAGGCCAGCTGTGGTGGCATAGGCAGGGAGACACCGTTTTCAGTGCTGTAGCCACATGGAAGACCCTGGTTCATATCCCAGGTTGACCTTAAACACATTGCCATGCCTGTGGTCCTGGCTCACAGACAGGCTGGGGTACTGGGTAGGAGAATCACAGCATGCAAGATTCTGTCAAGGGTTACTGCCTCATTCATTTTCTCTCTCTTAAAAAAAAAAAAGACTAAAGAACTGTGAAATCAGAAGGCAAACTGGGAACTTTTTACACTGTGGTCCTCGACTATGTCACATCACTTACCCTTTATTTAGTGTATATTAAGCAGCAACATTTTTTTTTTTCAAGTTTTTGCCATAAGGCGTGTGTGTGCTCACTGGAGAGGCAGAGAGAGAGACAGTGAAAGGGAAAGTAAGAAATCACCCTCCTGGGGAGGATGACCAATTTCTTCTGCTCCATTCTCCTCCTGGGATTTTGGGCACACACACACACACACGCCCAGCATGAGTTTCAAGTTTCTGGATCCGGAATTCAAACTGCATTGGGCCATGTGAGAGTCCAGCATCTTAACCACTAAGCCACCTGCTGACCCTATATTCAGCAACTATTATATGCTGGGCTCTATTCTAGGTTCTGGGGGTTCAAGTAGACAAAACATAAAATCTCTCTTCTCGCAGGGTTTCCCTCTGGTTTAGGAGAGACAAAAAAAAAAGATTAAAAAAAGTGAGACAATAAATTAGATAAATATAAGCACTGTAAAAAAAATGAAGTAGAAAAGGGGCAGTAAAGGAAAAAGCATTTCTAGAAGAGTGTATGCTAGGAAGAGGGGGCAACGAGTGCCACTGCCCTTTGCTGCAGGCTCTGTGCTAATGCTTCATTTATGATCTCATTGAATCCAGGCAGTAGCACTGGATGGTGAATATTACTCTCATTCCCCTTTGGCTCCTAAGTTAATGAGGATCTGGAAGATTAATTCTCTTACAGGGTCACATGACCACTAGGATAGAAACTGCTTTCTCACCCTGGGCTGGCTCTCCATCACCTGGCATTTTCTTTCCCACTGAGAATAGTTTTAAAAAAGGTCCTTTTGGATTCTTTCTACTTTCAACCTGCTCTGGCTCTGGGGAGGCTGGCTCAGGCCTTTATGGGGTCTTTGAGCCCAGCTTTTTGCAGGCTTCAGGACAGGGTCTTCCCTCTCTTGGGGTGGCTGAGGCCACCTCCCTCCACTTAGGAAGCCTGGTGGCTTTGGAGCCGATCTCTCCAGCCGGGAGGTTGGCGAAACCCGAGGTCCCACAGTGCGGCCTTGCACCTAAAAAGGACACATTGTTTTCAAACACAGCTTCCTATTCCTGCCAGATAACCACCACATTAACAATGCGTCCAGGTTGTAAAATGTTGGCCAGGGTTCATTTTTAGCAGCAGACTTTTTGTCAACAGATTGACATTCTCTCCATTCACAAGGCCCAGCTCTCCTTTCAGGGCTGGTCACTGGCCCCTGGGGGTCCTGGAGCATGCGCATGCACCTACGCCCACACACACTCACACACTCAGGCTTGGTTGGCTCAGACGTGCAGTGTTGATAACGTTGTTACTATTAGATGTGGCCTCTGGTGTCCCAGAATTTATTCCCAAACAGTGACTTTTCTGGATAAAATGAAGGGGCAGCTCTGGTTATCTCAGGGCACATGGATCCAATGACCTCCCCAGCCTGTGGGTTCAGCTGGCCTCTAAGAGCCACCCCAGAACCAGGCTCTCCTCAGAAGCTGTCCTACCAGCCCATTCCGTCTCCCACGGCACTCCTTGGGACACTTCCATTGGCATGAGACTGACATGGGTTAGTTGCTCTGAGCCTGCCGAGTCCCTGGCTCCTTGCTCCTGCCCCAGCCCATTTTCTGTGCCCCTAGGTCTCCTTTCTCTTCCCCATCTTCCAAACCAAGTCAAAACGTGCCACATCAACAGGGCAGGCAGAGATGGGAGATAAGAACCCAAATACATGGCTACCGAGGACACGAAGGAGTCATGTGTTAGGAATGGTCTCTCATAGAGGTGACCTTTGAGCTAAGACCTGAATAGTAAGAGGGAGGCTCCAAGGGGAAGAACTGAGGGAAGGGGCTTTGGTGCAGAGGAAGCACATGTGGCCTAAGCACTAACTTTGCAAACATTTACTATGTCTATTGTCAGTTTCTTCCCAAGGTGTTTTAAGATTTGTGTATATTTTTAATCATAAGATAAACACCCTTGGGGATTTTTGTGTCTTTCTGGCCAGAGAGTAAGTGGGGGATCTCTGGATTCCCACATGGCCTCTCTTAGTGTCTAATAATACCAAGAATGTAAGGTCTTTGAGGGCAGAAAAAGTGTGTCTTTTTCTTCATTGAGGTGCAAAATATTTGCATTCAGATGTGTAAAATGCACCAATCTTAAGTATATAGTTCAGTGTGTATTTACATACACACACACACACACACACACACACACACACGTAGTCATTAACCACACCCAGATCGAGATTCAGAATGTTCACAGCTTCCTCTGCTTCTTCAAGTCAGTGCCACCCCAGCCCATAAAATCACCACTGCTGACTCCTGTGAGACATCTTATACGTTTATTTTCCCCATATAGCTAAGGCTCGATGAACATATTTTCATTGACTTGTGTTACATTTTGCACCCAAGGCTAAAGAGCACCATGTGCAGTTGACTGGCTAAGGTTTGCTCTTGGTTCTTAAGGGTTAATCACAGTAGCCTGGCGTTGTATTTCAATAGCTTTGCTTGGTGCTGGATTTAAACACAGTAGAAACCAAGTTAAGGGCAGTGCTCTTCTGTATATCAGTATGCCCACTGAGCCAAGGAGACCCATTTATTTTTAATTGAATTAAATTGCTCACAAAATGAAAGTAGCATACTTTCATTAATATTTAATTACATACAGTGTTAAACAATGATCACAAAGAAAACTTTGCAGCATTTTTTTTGTCTCTGCTTTTTTTTTTTTTTTATTACTTCGTTAAACAAGATACTCTTATTAGCTATTTTATGCTTGGAATTTTAAGGGCCCTGCTCTTCGACCACTCAGGAAGTGTTTAATTGGTGGGACTCAGCTGAGTGAGGTGGTAGGTTGGCTGTGATGCTGGCCAAAGGTACCGTGTGTGTGTGTGTGTGTGTGTGTGTGTGGGCACTAGTTTCAATCACTGGACTAAAGAGATACAGTGGGAGCAATCATAGCCTACATTGTGTACATTGTGGCTGTCTTCAGGTCAACCAACCACTCTCACTTCTCCAAAGAATTCTGTGTATACTTAGAAAAAAAAATGTTTTGGTAAGAGACAACCCTAAAGGAGTATTCTACTTTTATGTAACAGTGTATTTCTGTAGTTTATCATCAGACTGTCCTCACATCATACAGCAGTGATTCTCAAACTTTAGAGTTCCTAAGAATTCCTTGAGGTGCCCGTTAAATACTGAATCCCTGGTCACATGGCCAGATAATTTTACTCAGTAAGGGCTGGAGAATTTACATTTTCCATAAATGGCTGAGGAGTTGATTCCGATGGAGGGAGGCAGAAGGCCACAATTTGAGAAATACCATCATGAAGGTACAGAACATGAAGATCTTGTCCATTTTCAGCAGGGGAACTATTTTTCAAACTAGATCTTACACAGAACTCCAATAGGTAGAGCAAAAGGATTGTTGCTGTGATTAGTGTTGATGGTGTTCCATAGGTTTTCTTTTCCCCCTTTGTCTCCACTTAGCTTTTCACTAAGGGTTAGAGTCACAGAGCTAAAGTACTAGGAGGTACTGTTTGACAATTCTAGTCTTTTTTAGTAAGTAAATAATGGTGGTATTGACTACTTAGGTAAATTTATAAAGGTATGCAGGAATTGGCTAAGATGTGTCAAAGATAACATAACTTCCTGGGGAAGCAGTACAGAATCCCTATCTTAGGAGGAATCTAAGCAGTCATTGGCTGCCATCTGGCAGGGAAATTCATTTGTCACTCATCCAGTCAACAAAAATTTACTCAATGACTATGGTTAGTGTCATTAGTGTAGGCACAAAGGAGGGGGCCTAGCAGGAGTGGAGAAGATGATGAAGTGACCATTCTCTTAGAATATGTATCTTAGTGCTGGAACAGAGAAGAAAGATAGGAAAGAAAGCACATAAAGGCTATGAAGGAACTAAAGAACTCATGTGTTAGTCAGGAAGGGTCTCCCAGAAGAGGTGACATGTGAGTTGAGACCTGAATGCTAAGAGGGAGGTTCCCATGGTGAGAAGTGAGTGAAAGGGGTTTTGTGTAGAGCAAGTACCGAAGCTCAGACATAGGTATGGGCAAAAGAGAGAAGACAGGATGGCTGTGGCATAGCAAGTGAATGATGAGGAGTGGGCAGAGAGACTGACCAGACCTACCTACATCAGACTCCAAAGCCAGCGTCTGGCTGATATAGGGGCCATTCTACTTGTGGGTGTGTCATTGAACTAGTGACTGATGGCGGACTGCATTTTTCGATGATAGATACAATGGTATCTCCCATTTCTACTTTCTTTGGCAATGTAACGATGCCTCTCTTTCATTGAAAGAGCAGACTTTACTTCTCTATCCTCTTGTATCTGGGTGGGTCTGTGACTGCTGTGACCTATAGAATATAGCAGACAGGATGCTATTCCAGCTCCAGGCAGAGCTCTTACTGAGCCTGATAGTGTCCATCTCCTGCTCCTTGGAAGCACTGGGACTTTCCCTCTTGGAGCCCAGCCACCATAATGTGAGGAGCCCGAGCACAGCACATGATCACATGTAGGTGCTCGAGACGCAGTGCAAACTGAACTCCTAGTCATCAGTCAGCATCAAATGCCAGTCAGTAGGGGGACATTTTTAGATGTCCAGCCCCATTGAGCGTAAGTGAAAACCATCCGGCAGAGCCCAGTCAACCCTCAGGACCAGGAGAAGTAGTAACAAATTGTTGTTTTAAGCCATTATATTTTGGGGTGGATGCTTATTCAGGAATAGATATTCAGAACAGTGATTTGGCAACACTGAGATGTTCTGAGTCTAGGCTGCTGGCACAGTTCTCTTCTCCCCTGTATTACGTTGTCATAGACCTTTAGTGGAAATGTCCTGAGCCAATGAGAAGCTAAGAAAGGCTTTTAAGAAATGCTCTTTCAAAATCTATTGTTTCATTTCATCGTGAATAACATCTCTCCCCAAGAATTTCAGTAATTTAAAATTCTAAAAGACTTCTTTTTGTTTGATTACATGCTCCTCTTATTCTGAGAGCTTAAGCATCACTCAGAAATGAGAACTTAGGTTAAGAAAATCCTTCCCAAGCATCTTTCTTCTTGAGCAGAGTACTTTTGATTAGTCTTACACTCCAGGGTTCACTAAGAAAGCTGTGGGCTTTGGATTCTGACAGAAAAGAGGTTGATTCCCGCTCCACCATTTCCTGATTGTGTAATTTGGGTGAACTAACTTAAGCTTTCTGAGTGTTTCCCCATCTGTAAACCAAGAGGTTAATTCCAAGTAGTATGAAGAGAGAGTAAATGAGATTTTTGTAAAGTTTCTAGTGTCCAACAGGCATTTAGAAAATGTGCTTTCTATCCTACTGTCCTTGATGCTTCTCTGGTTTCCTCCTTGCTCTTCCTTCCCCTCTCTATCCATCTTTAATAGGATGCAGTGGTTTGGAACACAAAGAAAGGCAGTGGACAAGTGAGAAAACTGCCAACAGAGCCTGGAGTCTGACGAGCACGAAACTTGGCTTAGTCAGAGAGGTTGGAAGGTGAGCAAAGGTCCACCTGAAAAGTCCTTGGAGGCTTATAACTCTCCTTTTGCTGGGTGATTCATGATCTGAGGCTATTTCAGGTTATTGTTAATTGGGCTTTTAGTTTACGAAGCACTTTCGCGTAACTTACTGCATTTGATCTTCACAATAACTGCAGGCCAGCTATTAGTTTCTTCATTTTACAGATGGCCAAGTGAAGCTTACAGTGATTAAGACATGAGCCTACACATAGGGAGGAAGAGGCAAAATCTTCAACTAAGGTGATCTCACTCTTGAATTAGTATATTCCACTATTCTCATGCCGTCTTTTGAAAAGAACTGTCCAATTGCTAACACAATAAAGGTTCACTCACCAAGAGATGTCTGCTATGGAAACATTTTAAAAGGCCTTTCTGGGAATAGAGAAATAAGTAAACATCATCGTCCCTACTTTTGGAACAGAACTGCCAGTTAAGATAGAAACAAGAGAGTTTATCTGACCAACCTCTTTTATCTTTCTAGCTCTCTCCCTCTAGTACTCTTACTCCAGAAATTCCAAGTACCTACTAGGATGCCCATTTTTTAATCCTACCATTTTCTACTGTCACATACTCAACTAGACCCTTGTTTCTCTTCTTTCCTGTTTGAAATCCATCACTACAGTCACTCCCTTACATAACATTCTAACTCTCTTGCTCCTTCTCTCCTCATTGAACTTGTCTGGCAAAACTCCAGCTCTGATTAAATTTGATGTGTAGTCTACATGGCACCTGCGTCTTCCAAGCCCAACATGGCTGGAGAAAAAGGTACCACCATAATGAGTGGCCTTGGCTTCAATTTAGGATGGCTAATTTCAAGTTTGCTCTGAGTGTTGGCTGCCAAGTTTACTGTAATTCCTTAGTCTTTGTGCTTTACTTCTTGCCCAAGTTACTAGTTTATACTCTTTCCTCTTTCTTCAAATATTCAGTATCTCCCCTGTCATTCATCCTCAGAAAGGAAATTCCATGAACTTTAGAGCCACATTCACCTACCTCTCTGTCTTTGCCTGTGTTTTCTCTCTGATCCATAGGTTCCTAGGTAAGGAAATCCCCTTCACTTTTGCTGCTTGATAATACAGTCCGGAGTCTGGCAATTCAAGGCCATCACTCCAGCAATTTCTCTGTATTATCCACTTCTTGTTTTCTAACTCATCAATCCCATTAGCATACAGCTATTGCTAATTTTTCCCATCTTACAGTGAAATCTCTACCTTGAGCTGTTATTGTGCTTTAGCTTCTTCTCAATTTCTCTATTCTCCTTAACAGCAACAACTCAAGAAGATTTGGTGATAGTCCATGCCACAATGCCTCTTCAGTTCTCACTGCACTCCAGACTGCGCTTCTTTTCTACCAAACCTCTGAAACTGCTCTCATCAAGGTCACTAGTAATATCCATGTTTCTAAATTCAATATATGTAGATGACTTTGTCCACCTTGAAGCATCCCCTTCACTAGGTTCTTAGGATACAGTATATTTCTGGATTTCTCCCAAGTTACTGATCACTCCTTCTCATTCTCCTTTGATAGATCCCTCTTATCTCTCTGACTTCCGAACTTCAAAGAGCACCACAGCTCCATCTTCCAGACCTCTTCTCTCCTTTCTCTGTGTTCACTTACTTACTGACTCCATCTAATCTTTTCAGTAAGTTGATGACTCCTTGTTATGGACTGAGTTGTGTCCTCTGCAAAATTCCTATGTTGAAACTCTAGCTGGTTCAGTCATATACCACATAATGACATCTTGGGCGGTGATGGACCTCATATATGATGGTGGTCTCATAAGATTACAAAGGAGTTGGAAAATTCCTATCACCAAATGACATCACAGCACGATGCATATTTATGTGTTTGTGGTGATGCTCATTCAACAAACCTTCTGAGCTACCAGCTATAAAAAGTAGAGCACGTGCAATTATGTACAATACATGCAATACATACCACTTGGTTACGATTATAAACAACTCTGATACTGCTTTATGTATTTACTATACTGCCTGTTTAATCATTCTTTTAGAGTGTAGTCCTCCTGCTTATTGACAAAAAGTGTTTACTGTAAGACAGTATGCCACTTTATACTATCAGCAGCCTCATACATCTCGTATTTACCAAGTTTCTTGTTGCATCATTTTCTCTTGTGCTTGATTTTTCTCTCGGTATTTGTTTGTTTGATTTAGAGAGAGATTTTTGTTATAGGTCACATGCATTGCTGAAGAGTCAGAGAGAGACAGAGGACAGAAAGTGAGAAATCATGCCCTGGGGTGATGGCCCTGCCACAATCTCTTCTCCTCCATTTTCTTCTTGGGATTTTGGGCATGCACATGCACACACCTGGCATAAATTTTAAGCCACTGGGACTCAAACTGTGGTCAACTGTGTGGGAGTCCAGTTATGTAACCATTACACCACCTGCTGGTTCCTGTCTCTTGGGATTTTAAGCTAAATGTTATTACAAAGGAGTCAAAAATTTAAGAAAGTTTATAAAGTAAATATGTTACAGTAAGCTAAGGTTAATTTACTGCTGAATAAAGGAGTATCTTTTCAAATAAATTTAATATAACTAAATAAATAGTGCTTATATAATGTACACAAGTGTACAATAATGTCCTAGGTTTCCACGTTCCTTCATCCCTCACTCACCGACTTACCCAGAACCACTTCCAAGCCTGTGAGCTGCATTCTTGGTAAGTGCCTTTTAAAGGTACATAATTTTTTACTTTTCATACCATGTTTTTTACTGTACGTTATCTATGTTTAGAAACACAAATACTTAACATTGTGTTATAATTGCCTACAATATTCAGTACAGTAATATGCTATATGCATTTGTAGCTTATGAGTAATAAGCTCTATAATACAGCCTAAGTGTATCCAATGAGGTTTGTGTGAGTACTCTCCATGATGTTTGAATGAAGACAAAAATGATACATTTCTCAAAACATATCCCTGTTGTTAAGCAACACAAGATTGTATTTGGAGATAGAGCCTTTAAAGAGGTGATCGAGTAAGAACGAAGTTGTTTGGATGGCTCTTAATCCAATCTAATGGGTGTCCTTGGGAAAAGAAGAAATTTGGATGGACAAAGAGACACCAAAGATATACATGCACAGAGAAATGACCATGTAAGAAAATAAGAAAGCAGCTACTTGCAAGCCTAAGGAGAAAGCAGACTTGCTAACATCTTGATTTTGGACTTCGGGCCTTATGTGAGAACATAAACCACAAACACAGCAACTCTGGAGTATTCTGTTATAGAAGCCATCTCTCATAGGCATCTTGGGCTTCATATGATCTTCTCCCCCAGTCATAGTTCTCCAGTAGTCTTACCCATCTTAATAAATGACAACATCAGGACCAGCAGATGGCATAACGGTTATGTAGCTGGACTCCCACATAATAGGCTGTGGTTGAGTCCTGGACCTGGTGACTTAAACTCACGCCAGGCACATGTGCGTGCATGCCCAAGATCTTGAGAGGAGAATGGAAGAGAAGGGATTGCAGCATAGCCATCCTCCCAGGGGGGATGGGGTGGGGAAATCTCTCACTTTCTGTCTCTCTGTCTGTCTCTGTTTCTCTGGTGAGTGCATGTGCCTTATACCAGAAACTCTCTAAACAAATAAATATAAATAAATAAATAAATAAATAGTAACAACTTCAAACATCTTTTTGGGACCCAAAACTTGGAGAAAACTTTGATGCTTTTCTCTTTCTCTTCTCATGTTCTGCATTGAATTCATAAACAAATATTTCCATCTCTACTTTAAAATTATATCCAAAATACATGATTTTACATCACTGTCATGCCACCATATTGGTCCAAATCCCATTTTCTGCCACCTGGGATAACCCAGTGTCCTCCTATCCATTCTTCCTCTCTCTGTTCTCACTACATTCTCAGTCTATATATAACTCTGCAGCCAAAGTGAGCCTATACAAATGTATTGGATTCCACCATTCCTTTGCTCAAAATCCTGCAATAATTTCCATTTTTATCAGAGTAAGACCAAAGTCCTCATGAGGCTTTACTTCTCTGACCTCACCTCCCACTCTTTTCTTCATCTACTTGACTCTAGACTAACTGGCCTCCAAATTTTCTTCAAACATATCCAACACTCTTGTCTCAGAACCTTTGCACTTTTTGACTTCCTGGGCCTTGAGTACTTTCCCCCTTAGACCTTTATCTACTTCAGTCTCCTTTGACTACACCTCTATCTTTACCTGACATTTTTTTAACTTATCTTCTTGTTTTTACTTTTCTCCACAAGTTCAATTTTCTATACATTTCACTTATTTAGTTGTTCATTATATGTCTCCCTCTACTAGCAGCTAGGCTCCACAGAAGCACTAGTTGAGAGAAATTTTGAGGTGAAGTCTTTCTATTCAGTTTTCCCAGCGTATCTTTTGTGAACTCAATACATAAATTCCACTCATTGGTTAAATGACTCAGTGAATGAAACCAGTGAAATACTTGAAGGTTAGGCTGAATAATTTGAATAAATATGATAATATGAGAGGATCCTTAGGAATTTTCTAACAAAATGGGTCAAAAACCAAGTTGCATCCCTAAACAAGGCATGCCGAAATAACCCCATGTCTGTCATTGAAAGGATAGAGAAGCCGAGGTATTTGATACTTGGGGGTAAAATGAAAGAGAAAAAAAAAGGTCTAGTTGGAGGGAGAGGGAATAACAGGCACTTAAAACACATATTAAATCACAGTCTTCCAATATCTTATGTAACCTTGGGCAAGTTACATAAACTCTTGGAATCTTACTGTAAAGAAATAGTAGTATTTGTCTCTGTACAAAGATTGTTGGGAGGATCACAATAAGATAATATATGTAAAGTTCTTCACTGGACACACACATAGAAAGGAGTCTACAGGTGATAGTTACGTGTGAATGTGTGTGTAGTAGAGGTCATAGGTTGAGGATAAGTTTGAGGTTCAAACTTTTGATGTCTGAACAATGCTGGAAATGGACTCAGACATTTTCTGAGAGAGAATATATCCAAGGGAATTAAAGACCAGTTATGAACTTGACAAGAAAACAAAACTTGTGGTGTGGAGGAAAAGAGCAAATAAAATCTGCTTTCTGGCCCAGCCACAGGATCTCAACACACCACAAAACACGGTCTTAGTCCATTTGTGTTTCTATAACAAAACACCTGAGACTGGATGATTTATATAAAAAAATAGGCATTTATTTCTCAGAGTTCTGGAGCTAGGAAGTTCAAGGTCAATGTGCCAGCAGGTTCAGTTGTTCAGTGAATGCTACTTTCTGCTCCCAAGATGGAGCCTTGATGCTACATTTTTGAGGAGGGTGAGGAAGAAACATTGTGTCCTTATATGGTGGAAAGTAAAGGAGCAAAAGAGTTGAACACTGCATGAAGTCTCTTTTACAAGAGCCTGGTACCATGTCCAAAGGAGATGTTCTTGTGGTTTAATCATCTCCTAAAGGCTCTAAAGGCTCTATCACATTGTCCATTAAGTTTTAACACCAGGATTTTGGAGGTGACACATTCAAAACACACCACACGCTAAAATTTATTAAGATACCAGGGCCAAAGTAGCACAGCACTGGGCCCTTCTAATGGATTATAGCACCAAAACAGGAGAGTGTTGGTTTCACTAAATCTGCCATAGACTACAGGTCACTTTGGAAAATTGAGGACTCTAATGCAGCAACAGTGATGTTGGATAATAGTTGGCAAAAGCAGGAGCCTCCATGCCACATGGAAGACAGCAGTGATCTGGCAGAGGTAGCTGGTGTTACCCTCAACTGTGGTAATTGTGCTCTCCAAAAATAATAGTGACCCATGGAATTGGCAATGATGCCTGGAAGAAGGCACAAGAAACCAAAAGGATCTATACATTAACAAGTGTGAGACACCACTGGGGACATTCCAAAGGAGCTGTCCTCAGAGAACAAGGCGGAAGTGGAGGGAGGAAGGGAGAGATGGTTCTGTCATGTTGGGAAGACCTACAGAAACAGGTGAGGCAAAATCAAGGAGTGATATTTATGTTCCAAGGGACTTCATCATATCCTGAACTAAAGGAAACTGAGAAAAAGTTGCTGTCCTGAAGAAAAGAGGGTAGACTAGTAGCTGGTTAAATGTCTATGCCCAAAGCATTTTGAATATAAGACTGACATTTCTCAGGAGGGAGGGTTACAGAAGTCCACTGTAAACTTAAGCTTCAACCATACTCAGATTTGTTTTTAAAATTCAAACCAATGGTTTAGGTAAATTTGTGCAGCACATACGTACCCAATTTATTGTCACAAAAAGAATTACTGCTGGGGCCAGCATGTGCTTAAGGTGCTGGACTCCTATGAAGCCGACAGTGGTTCGAGTCTTGGACCTGGAGGCTTGGTTTCTCACTCTCTCTCTTTCTTTCTCTGGTGAGTGCACATGCCCTATAGCAAATTTAAAATAATTGTAATGATGAATGAAGTGAAATAAAAAGAATAGCTGTTAATGATGATAACCAACAGTGATCAGGCTTTTACTATATGGCAAGTACACATGGCTTAGCTACAGCATATGTGAAAATGAGTTAGAGACATTACTAACATAAAGCTCAATACATAAAAAAAAATTGTGAATAACTGCAAAAAAGCAATGTGCTTTTAAGAGGTATTAATAGTAGCTTATGTTTAAAATTAGAGAGGTGGTTGTCTTGTTTTATTCTATAGGATTTAGAACACACATGGGATATGCTGTCCAGATGCTCTACTTTAAAAGAGAAAGGAACGAAAATAGCATGTTCCAAAGAACGTGGGCATATGTAGACAAAAGGCTCAAAACTGAATCCAGTGATGTGTGGTCAAAGGCGCAAGAGATTTTTGGTCTGGGAAGAATAGACAGAGCGGGGAAACATTGTCGTTGTCTTCAAATACAGTATTTGTCACATGGAAGAGTAACTAGATTTGTTCTGGATGACCTAATAGGATAGGACTGAAGCCAGTGGATGAAAATGTTTAGAGACAGGCTTTTACACACGGTGAGGGAACACATTTCTAAGAGAGGGTGTGACATGCAATGGGTACCTCAAGAGGCAGAGAGGCCTTCTTCACTAGGAGTGTCACAGGCATGCAGTCACTTGGCATTACAGAGGGGATTTCAGTGTTTGACTGGGGTCTAACTGAATGGCCTTTCTTCCTTGAGGGGTTTGGATCTGGTTAGTTGACGTTATGAAGCTATTGTCCAGAAAGGGGCCATGATGCATCTAACTGAATTAACTGGTCCTTCTGTTAGTCCCCTTAGTGTTTCTGAGTTCTCTCTATCATTTACTCTCCTATCTTCTCATCTTGCTTACCTTCAACTACCAAATAATTTGATAAAATAGTCAGACGTAAGGAGAAGAAAAAAGAAAGAGAATTCAAAGATATCACCCATGTTTCGTTTGAGTGAAAAGAAGGCAATGTAGCACTATTGGTAACAATGTAGTGCTATAAAGTGATAAGTGACAGCAAGAGAATGCTGTAGACCCCGTGGAATCTGCAATGATGGCAGGATATTTTAGGGGAGCTATTCTAGAGGAAGTTGGAAATACAGGGTCAGAGCTAGGGAAGATTTGGGTGTATAAACAGGAATGCTAGGTGAGAGGTGCTAATGGAAGCCATGAAATAGAAACCTTTAGAAAGACTGATGTGTGATATCCAAAATAGAAGAGGATAGAAAGCCAGAGATAGGGAGAAAAAGGACAGGGAACTAGCAGGAGGGCCAAGAATTTAAGACACTAGAAACCCAGGAAGAAGGGACTTTTGATAAATGATTGATCAACTGTGGAGAGCAGCAGTCTGAGAAAACATGTGACCTTTAGACACATACAGAAATGCACTTTCATGAGCTACTTTAACAGGGCTATTGAGAAACATTTATATACGAAAGCACTGTTTGCCTGTTGTCAACGGTTATCTTCCCAATACCCTGATACTGCAGTATCGGGGCTAAAAGAAGTCACATGTGTTTATTAGATTCTCCCCCAAAAAGATCGGAGCAATTACATGGCGCCAGCCGTTTTCACATCTTCGGATGATTAACATCCCCAAACAACTGTCTTTACATACCATTTCCTCTTCCCCCATTTTCTGCCCTTTAAGAGAATAAACCTGAGGCCTGTTTGAGGTCACAATTTCTCCAAAAGAGAAATTGGGCCCACCCAATCCTCGCTTTTCTATACTTGTGTGTCTTTGTGTGTTTATTATTGCATCTATTTCTAAGCCACAGCCTTCTCCACTCAAAAGAAATGTGCTTATGCCAAATAAGTTCCGACGATCAACAGTATCAAATGCAACAGAGATGGTAGAAGACATAGATAAGAGGAAGCCTATTGGATTTGTACTAATGTACATATAAAATATTTTTATTTTGCATGCAAATTTACAGTACTTAAACATCATGACCACAATCAAATAAAAATGTTCTTGTGACAAATGCTGGAGCTATCGAAAATATTTAAGCTTTTACATATTTTTCAAAGGGGTTTGTAATCTAGAGGATGAGGTAGATTTGACCAGCACAAACACATTTAAAGGCTGAATAATTATGACAGTATTTGCATAGCACAAGATATTTCCAATTCCCAGCTTATGGCTTCTAAAGGAATATTTGATGAAAATAAATTTGAATTCAACCAAAAAAAAAATTGGGTAGTTGGTTAAGAATTCCCTATAACAAGATGTCCCTGGAGACTAAGCAGAAAGAACTCAAACATTATATCTAAGACATGTATTTAGAGAGGCACTAATATTTAAACACCCCCACTCCCAATCTAGCATTTAAAAACTGAGTAGAAAATGGGCAGTTCATATATCTGATTGCTGAGATTTTGCACAAAAATAATCCTTATTCAGAAGACTAAACATTCTTTTTAAAAAAATTTGCCAGAGGGTGTATGTCAGAAATGGGGGGAGGGAGTGAAAAACCATCCCCCATGGGGCATGGTCACCCCACAAGCCCTTCTTCTCTGTCTGTCCCTCTGGGATTTTGGACATGCGTGTACATGTATCTGGTGAGTTTTGCAAGTTCCTGAGTCCAGCACTCAAGCTATATGGTTGGTGCATGTGGGATCCAGTCACCTTAACTGCCAGGCCATGAGCTGGCCTGACATTATTTTTCAATATCCTTCACCCGTGCACCGAGTCTTCCACTGGGACTTTCTCTCTAGCTGCCTGCCACTGAGTTCTTGGTTGCTACCATTTCGCTCTACTCCTGTCTCCTCTCTAACTTCCTCTCTTGTTTTCCTTTTCATCATCCCTCAATTCCTGTTTATTATTTATTTCTGAAACATAGAATTCCAGCTGTTTCTCAGTTGTTCAACTCTTCATCTTCTTCTCCCTAGGACTTAGGAAAGTTACACAATCATTAGCCAGATGGACATGATTTCATTATTTGGGAATAAGGTAAGCTGTTGAATGGACATTATGGAAACTAAAAATGCAGCAAAAAATCCTCTCTTTTCTGTTTTTCTGATTCTACTCAGGCTCCATATGCAGATTGGCCCATGGGTGATGTGTGCTGGTAGCCTTGACAATAAACCTAGTAGGCCACCAACCCCAGGGAGTGTAGTAGATCAAGGACTCCAGCTGCTGGACTCTGAAATCCATCATCCCAATTTCACCAAGGCCACACTTCCATGGGCATCTCTTGGCCAGTGACTGAGTGTGGCAGGAATACAAAGGGACCCTGAGAGGCACTCTACTTCCCTGTTGGCTGGCTTTGCTTTACAGACTCTCTGAAGTCTTGATACATTGTCCTTAGACTACATGGTAGTCTAGGATGCTTCTACCAACACTACTCTCCTTTCTTCCCTTGGAATCAGGATTGCATCACTATCTGACAGTTCTTCCAGCTTTTGCTGGTTTCTTTGCCATTTTCTACCATGAGCCTTTTCCTGGATGAAATTCTTGCACCTGTAATCTCGCCTTGGTGTCTGCCTCTCAGAGGACCTGTACTAACACATATAGGCAGTAAAAAAGCAGAGCTTACAATGCTGCAAGTCCTAAACCTTGGTATTCTCACTAGCACTTGGCTCTACTAACACAGCGTCCATTGGGATAGTTGGGGGAAAGTGATCTTATTTTCAAAGGGATGGTAGTGGCTAAACAAGCATATCTGGTGAAAAGGCAATAAGAATTTTACTGAGACTTGGGACCAGAAAGTCAAATGCTGGAAGAACTTTGTTGAGACCTTACACTAAACTACACTCACTTGGGATTCTATTTCTCTGTCCTACTCACATTTCACATAAGAGATAGGACTTAGTGAGTAGACATTGGTAGGGTAGAGACTGATTCTCTGATTCCTAACAGATTGATTAACACTGCCTGCATAGTTGAGAAAAAGACTGACTCAGTATTACTATGAAATTGTCCTGATTTAGAGAATAGAAAGTGAGAAATATTTGGTTTGCTACAAATGATCTATAAAACTGTGAGATAAAATTTTTCACTTATCAGATTGACAAATATTTAAAAGATTGATTGCACTGGTGATGGGAGAAGATAAGGAAATGACTTCTTTATACTTGCTAGGAGTATAAAACAGGACAAAATCTTTAACGAGGTTAATTTGTCAGGATCTATCAAAATTAAAGATACATACAATATATGGCCTGGGACTCCTATTTTAGAATCTTTTCTACAGAAATACAAAGATCTACATCTAAGAATATTGCTAATTATAGATAGAGCTGTGTGCAGTAACAACATAGGAAGCAATCTCAATGGCCAATAAGATGAGACTAGTTAAATAAATTACAGTACATCTGCTATAGGGCATGTGTGCTCCCCGGAGAGACAGAGAGGCAGAAAGCAAGAAAGCACTCCCCCACCCCCCACCCCCCACCCTGGGGGGATGGCCATGCTGCAATTCCTTCTCCTTCATTCTCTTCTTGGGATTTTGGGCACACAGTGTGAGTTTTAAGCTGCTAGGTTCAGGACTTGAACCACAGTTGACTACATGGGAGTCCAGTAACTTAACCATTATACCATCTGTTGGTCCCAATTACAGTACATCTGTGTGAGGGTAGGATTGGTGAGATCCAGTTGTGAAATAAATGGCTCTAATTAAACAATGTTTATTTATACTTTGATTATAGGAGACACTCACATACAGAGAAAGGGTTGGGTGGATAGTGACCCTAGAGCATTGGCAGCTTCAACTCCACATTTCCCTCTTCTACTCCAACCTCCATCCCTGGCCCTTTGCATCAGGTTGGTGACCCAGAGACAGTCAGGAGAGTATCATGTGCACTCCACACTCTGCATTGCACCATCTACCCTGAGGCTAGCTGGGGCTTTTAAAAGGAATTCAAAGGGGCTACACCTGGGTTGAGAATATGTTTGCCCTGCACCCCTGGAATCAATTTATCTTGACAACAGCCAGCTGGGTCAGGGAGGCAACTGGATTATTATCTTAAGTAGCCACGGTATAGGCCACTGAGAAATGGAGGATTTCGAGATGCAGCCAGTCTTTAAGAAATAGGGTGAGTCAGCCATTCATCTGCACATCTAGACCATGGGATATGATGTAGGGGTTGCCCCTAGTGCAGAGGCTACCTTTGTGTAAATTAGAAAAAGATATCCCCTCTTCTAGGTGCACAGAGCACACCAGGAGGCACGAGCTGGTGAACGGAACCTGGGTGGCAATTTAATTCCCGTTACTATCATCTGCCAGCTGCACCTTTGCAAGGCACAATCTGTTCAGTCTTGAACAACACTGTTAAAAATAGGCATCATGGGCCAGCAGGTGGCATGGAGGTTAAGGTGTATGAAACTCAGGTGGATAACTGTGTGGTTTGAGTCCTGTACCTGGTGGCTTGTAAAATACACAGGGCACATGTGCAGACAAGCCCCAAATCCCAACAGGAATGTGGAAGAGAAGAGATTGAGAGCATGGCTATCCCACTGCCTTCTCACTTTCTCTTTCTTTGTCTCTCTTTGTCTCTGGAGAGGGTATACACTCTATAGCAAAAACAAAAACAAAAAAGATATTGTGTTACACGTGACATGGAAGACTATCCAAGATACTGTAAGCTTTTCCTTCCCAGGAAAAGATAAAAGAAATAGAGAAATTTGGAGAATGTGTTATCTATTACTACATAATAAATATCCCTAAAACATAGTGTCTTTTTATTTTTTAGAGAGGTTTTTTTTTTGCTATAGGCTACATGAGCTTGCCAGAGAGACAGAAAGACAAAAAGCGAGAAATCCCCTTTCTCAAGGGGAATGGCCACACTGCAATCCCTTCTCTTCCACTCTCCTCTCAGGATTTTGGGCATGCATGCACAAGTGCCTGGCACGAGTTTAATGCCACTGGGTCGAGGACTTGAACTGCAGTTGATACATGGGAGTCCAGTGACATAACCATTACTCCATCTGCTGGTCCCAACATAGTGTCTTAAAACAACAAATATTCATTATCTTATAGTTTCTGTGGTTCCAGCCCTCTGGTTCCAGCTCTCTGACAAGGCTCTAAAGTGTTATCAGGGCTGCATCACATCTAGGCTCTCCCAAAGAAGGATCCCCCACTGAACTCACGTACCTGGCTGTTGGCAGGATTTAGTTCTCTGTCTGCTGTTGTGCTGAGGGCCTCAGTTCCTCGGTGGCTATCTTCTGGAGGTTGCCCTCAGTTTCTTGGCTTCTCCGTAATGTAGTTCACAGCATGGCAGCCAGAGTCCCTCCCAGTGAGCAAGTGAGCAGTGGCACAGAGAAAGTGAGCATGATAAAAGTGAGACTTTTACAACCTAATCACGGCAATGAAGTCCTTGCTTTTGCAGTTCTATTGGTTAGAACACGTCACCAGCTTCCATCCACACACAAAGGAAGGGCACACTCAAAGGGCATGAATACCAGGAGATGGGAGGCAGTTGGAGCCATTCTGAGCTGCCCACCACAGAGGAGATACAAATCGAACTGCAAATCTGTAAGTAGTTATCTCTGAGGCAGAGGATTTGGGTAAGTTTTGGTTTTTAATATTCTTCCAAACGTAAAGAAAAGGCGCTAAGAGTAGTATAGGACCTTTTGTATGCCTGTCTACCCCAGATTAACGGTCTCCATTTTGTTCCATTTGCTTTGTCATTTTTTTCTCTATATATGAATGTTCATGTGTGCAAGTATGTCATCTTCCTTTCTGAACCATTTGAGACTACATCAGTGATACTGGGTCATTTTACTTCTTAGCATCTCCATGGTTTGCTTTCTAAGAGCAAAGGCATTCTCTTTACATAATGACAATAAAATATTAACATCAGGAAATAAAACATTGATACCAGGCTGGCCTCATGGCCTAGTGGTTATGGGAGCCAGATCCCACATGGCCAACTGTGTGGTTTGAATCCTGGTCCTGGTGACTTGAAAAACACAGCAGACGTGTGCGTGTCCATGCCCCAAATTCCAATAGGATGGAGAAATGGAGGGGAAGGGATTGCAGTGTGACCATGCCTCCTTGGGGGGGTGCTTTCTCCCTGTCCCTCTCCCTGTCTCTGTCTGTCTCTGGTGAGCATGCACACACTCTGGCAGAATTAAAAACACATTAATAATATACCATTACAAAATCCACATTCAAATTTCCCAGGAATTCTATAGCAAACCCCCCCCCCCATTGGTCCAGGATCTAATACAGGATCCTGTATTAGATCATGCATTTCATTTAATTGGCATGGTTCTACAGCCTTGTTCAATCAGAAACAATTCCTTAGCCTTTCTGTGTCTGTCTTAAAGAGTACAGACCAGGGACCAGCAGATGGTGTAGTGGTTATGTTGCTGGACTCCCACATAGCAGAGTGAGGTTTGAGTCCTGGCTCTGGTGGTTTGAAAATCATGTATGTACATGCGTGCCCAAGGTCCCAGGAGGAGAGTGGAAGAGAACAGATTGTGGCGTGGCCTACTCCCTGGGGGGTTAATTCTCACTTTCCTTCTCATGTCTCTGTCTCTCTCTGGCAAGCACATGTGCCCTAAGTAAAAAAACCTCTAAAACAAGAATATAGACCACTTATTTTATAGATTATCTCTCAATCTGGGTTTGTTTGATTTCCTCATTATCAGATTTAAGTAATCAATTTTGGCAGGAATACCACCAAAGTATTATTGGGGAAGTGTTGCTTTTAATAAATGGGGGTTATTGGAATTTGTCATAATGAAGATTTCTTTTGTAATGAAAAGTGAGCATTTTAGTACTGGAGAAATAAAACCCTTTTCTCCCCATTATCACCACTGTGTCACTCTTGCCCGCAATAAATGCCAGGATCTTGTGTTTGGTGTTTACAGTGGATACTGCCCATGTGGCTTATTTATTCTCACCATCTTTCTGATGACAGCACTCTCTTGGATGCTTTAAAGAAAAAGCCAGGCAGGAGGTGGCAGCCATCAGATAAATAAATAAATACTTTGAAAATGAAGTTTTAACACAGGGAATGACTTACTAATCTTTAGCAGCTATCAACTGTATTGTGGATTTCAGCTGAGGATGTCAGCAAAAATTCAATTCTGTTTCATGCCAACATTACCTGGCCAATGATAACATTAGAGACTCAGCTAATCTTCAAAGGACAAGGAGAACTTTCTAACTTTAGAACCAGCGTTTATTAGTGCTTTGAATGAATAGATGATTACTTTTAAACAGTGCTGCTGGAAGAATAGTAACTAAACTTATGGCAGGTTCATTTCCAGGAAGGAGAAAAAAAGAAAAGAAACGTGACCAAAAGAGGAGGCAATGACATTAGAGACTGAATCTGAGAATACATCTCATTCTAAGATGTACGGTTTCTCTGGATCACCTAATGCCTTCTTTCTCATGGCTGTGCATGCACCTTTTATGAAGGCTGGCCATGGGAACTCAGCCTTCTGAACAAGCACCAGGTAGATGGTGCATGACAGATAGGTGAGGCCATCAGGGAGTGCTTAGCATTAGACAGCTTTGTGTTCTGCAGTTGGAAAGAGCGAGGGAGCCCTTTCTGGAATGTTCCCATGGACACCAGTGTTTGAACTCATGCTGCCCTTCTTACACCATTTGCCACACTGATGTAGACATCAGCCCTGGTGCAGGCTGCAAAGTGCTGCCCATCAGGAAAGCTGCACTCCGAGCTTGGATTGCCTGGCTCGGTTGCACACAGTTGTTGCTCTCTTTCTCTCTCATGAGCACACTGCCGGATTTTTGACCTCCACTGGCACAGTTCCCCAACATTCACTTCCTCAACTGGCTCTGTGTATGGTCGGAAGCTGCCACACTCACTTCCCACCCCCTTGATTCTCATCTTATTATCAGATTTTCTCCCCTTCTCCTTAACGGGAGACTCTGGGGAAGGGATTGTTTTGGCTGGAATTTGACAAGACACAGGTGGTTTTACCAGCTGCAAGTTCTTTAGTTCTTGTTGGCTGCCCACCAACTCTTGGTCTTTTCACAGTTCTTTCTGTGGTACTGGAGGAGGAGGAGGGGCAGGAAGGGACAGTAGGTCCTTGATGTTGTTGTTCAACATCAGCAGCTGTCTCAGGTTGGCATTGAATCCAGAGCGGCGTTCTTCGGAAAGGATTTGCTCTCTCTCGCTCTCTTTTTCTTTTTTCTTTTTTGCTTTTTGCTTTTGCTCTTGAGATTGGAGAGAGCTGAAGGGAATAACCAAAAAAATGACAGCACCGCCAGCATCTCGGTCAGTTCACTCAGGGGTGTCAGGGCAGTGTGTCCCCAGCGCACCTCCCTGTTCCAGTTGGGCCTGGCTCCTGCGTGTAGATTGCCACCACTTTCAGCCTCTGAAATTGAGGCTCAGACTCGGCCGCTTGCCTCCCTGGCCAGTTGGAGTGCAACGATACCAGCATCACCTCCCAAAATAGACGAACATCATCCTTAGCTCTGTCTCTTAAATGCCTCTTTTTGAGGAGAGAATAAAGGAACTTAAAACCTGAGCGTTTTTTCCTTCTTCCTCTTCCTTTCCCAGCATCTTTTTGATAGTAACAATAAAACACTTGAATGTGTCGTTTGACCTCCAGGGCCACCCTGTGCACTGTTCTCTGCTCAGCCTTTTTTATTTTGAAAACATTAATTTGACCTCTCCCCTTAGACAGTTTCAAGCTCCTGCTCAGGTTTCCTCAGACTTTCCTTCCTGGGAGGCACTGCTTAAGCACTATGGCTCTGCTCTCCTTGAAGTGTGTGGGCCCTCACCTCCCTGTTAATCTGAACTGACGTGAAAAGGGACGCTGAAGTGACCCTTTATTGGTTAATTCCTCTCCCCCTTCCTTTCCTCCTTCTTTCCTCTGATCCCTCTGTTCATTTCTCCCTGCCCTCCTCCTCCCTAATCACCTTCTCCTCCAGCATTAGACATATACTGGAACCTTCATGTTGGTGTCAGCTGACTAAATCAAGGGCTGCCTAGCAAAACCTCCACTAGGTATTTCCAGGGCACAGCATTAGGTATTTCCAGGGGCTCTAACATCACTCCTTTCCCCTGTCCCTTTACAGCTGCAGAAAGTGCTGATTCCTGTCTCAGGCCTTGATACAATTCCTTGATGGTGTCTCCTGGAATTTTTATACCACAACTTCTCATTACCCTGTCGTTGGTCATATGCTTTATCTGCTCCATGATTATTTTATAATCTTCCCTTCATATCCTTTCTTGTAAAAGAAAGATATGGGAGGCATAAGTTGGTATTTGTGTGTATTCAGTTGGGTTGTCCCAGTCCAGAATGAGCTCCTCTAGAGAACAGAAGTCCATTAGCTGTTTAATAATGCTTTGTTGATATTTCACCTCTTTCTGTTTGCTTTGCACACAGAGCATTTCTTTGAAACCCAAACAGCCTGGAAGAAAGTACAGAAAGATATTATGGTTGGAGGTGTGGGGTGGGTGTTTTGGGATGGGGAGCAAGGTAGGAAAGCAGAAGAGGCAGTCCTGAGGAAGGGAATTAGAAAAGAAAAGTTGGGGGAGTTCTTCCACTTCCTAGATTTTCCTGAGGAAGGACATACTGAACTGCCACATGGGTAGGTCTGGGTTCCCAGAACCTCAGAGACCCATCATCATAGATAAGTATTAACACACATTCTAAAGCCCAGTATAAATGAGTTTTGGATTACTCACTGCTTCAGATTTTCCAAATATCTTCTTTATCTTCTTCAACCAGAGCAACCAGAAATGGATATTATTTGATTTGGCCAGCATCAGCATTTTTTGTTAAAATCATAGTTTTGTTTTATATGTCATTGCTAAGTATTCATCATACTTAAGGGATGCTGGATACACCTGTCAATTCAATAGAGAAAATATGCATCTTCCCTATCTGTCTCTCTTTGCTTCCAGGGCCTAGCAATGCTAATCTTTAGCAATATTCTTTTCCCAATAAGAGCTTACATCCAATCTGAATGCTAAATAATGTTGTCACGAGGTTGCATGGGCACTGGTTAAGATCTATGCCCAAACTATAATGAATCTCTCTTCTACATAACTGTTATTGTGGCCAAAATTGGTGAACAGCCCATCCTCGAGGGAGCAGTGGGAGGAGACCAGAATATTGTGTTGGATTCTGTCCTGGACATATCTTCGGCTAGACTCCTGGAGCAGTTTAAATCAAGGGCTGGGCTGAGCAGGCCTGAATGGCTTTCAAATGACAGATTTATGGAGGGAGGCCTAATTAGATCACGGTAATTTGTAGTACGACAATATCTTTTGCTCAAGATCTCAAAGCAAATTTCTGCCTTGATAGGTGGGCAAAACAAAGACCTATGCATGTCAGAGGAGACTCTCCTAATGTCAAAAAATAAATCCTTGGATAGCCCAAGATACGAGTCAAACCTGGAATTTGTAAAATATTCTACAGTTCTATTAACCATACAAATAATTTTATCTTGTTGGAGTCTCACAAAATCCTATAGTGTAGGTAGAAAAGGAGCCAATATTTTCCCCATTTCAGCGAACAACAACAACAACAACAACAACAACAAACGGGAGACATTGACTGGGTAGGCAACTTTCCAAGACCGTATAGTCAGTAGTGGGCTTGATTTTTATGTGTCTCATGAATTGACAGAGTTGTTAGAGAAGTAAAGTTGGGTGGGGGGCCTCTAAGCAATAATAAAGATGGAAACCTCAAGATACTGAGATTCCACTTTTGATGACTGACTGAGAAATACAAACTGCAGAGAAGCCACTCAGGGAAATAATATTAATAACAGGAAGTCTAAGTCCATCTGGGTCAATGGCTTAAGATGGGTTACAAACCAGTGTTAAGAGTATGCAGAAGCTCAGAGTTTGCACATTTTGATGTGGGCTTGGCCCCAAAAATGCTATTATATGTACATGACCATGTGGGAACTGTGGTGAAATGTCCATCACTCAGTGGTTGCCAAGAAGCAGTGATGCCCTTAAAGGATAGAAACAATGGCGGACAGAATATCTACGTGCCCTCCCCAGGGCCTCAGCCCTGGAGATCACAGAGAGTAGCCTGACCTGGCTGGTAGAATGACCTGTTCCTGGTGATTATTCATCTACTTAATTCTTTGGGAATCCAATTCCTGTTGGTCTCTATCATTGTGGTTAGGGTGGTATATGGGGTTTGCTTGAAGAAGCTGAAGGAAGGCTATGACATATGCCTATAAAATAATAAACAAGGTAGAAGGGAATGCCTATAATAAAAAAGGCTTGTGGTCTTTTGGTCACTGTTCTTTCTTGTAATGGGTGTCCTCTGGGTCTTTTATAAGCATTGAATTGAATCATTTTCCCCCCCAACAGGATTCTATCATGGCTAGTGTTCATCAATCTTGGTTGACATCTATTGGGTCATCAGAAAAGTTATGATGTATTTAATGCATCATGACTTTTCTGACGACCCAATAACTGATGCCCCTGCCTCCCCTTTGTGGTTTCTTGATCTCTTTTACTGAAACAGATCTTGATAGACATCTGACCTACCTCAGTAGTGTATTTAGTTTTCTTTTTTCTTCTCTCTCTATCTCTCTATGCTGTTCTGTGAATACTCTGCTACTTTGGAGATGGAGCCCATATCTACTAATAACCCGCCATGATTAAATGCAATGACAAAGTTTTATTTTCTAATACTTAAATGTGCCCAGCATGTTAGGGCAAACCTTACATAGCTATACACATTTTAGCTAATCTAAATACCTTCATTCCTAAGGGTAAACAAGAGTGAATAAATGAGTTTCCTGTTCTCAAGGAGGTTGGGTCACATGGTCCTTGGCCCAGACTTGCCCTGCTTCCTCCTTAGAATTAATCCTGAGTGGGTGAATAATGATGGAAGGTAACTTTGGGGACCTGAAGAATCTTGAGACAGTCTCTTCTGACAGTTTAAGCACATGGATTATGACAAAAATCACAAACTGCGGACTTGGCAGATTTTTCCAGAGCAGGAGGGGAAGGTGATAGCCTTCTCCCAAGTCAGAGGAGGGATGGGTATTGAATAAATCACAACAAATATGTGATCTGTCCTACGAATGATATGAAAAATTAAATACGAAGAAAAGTGAAGACAGGGCTTCTCAAATGACAGAGCTGAGGAGAGGGTGAAGGGGGAGGGAGAGTGAGGGAATAGGGCGAGGCGGCAGGGGGAGGGGGCAGAGTGCTAAATTTGTGAAAAGAAAAACACTGATGCTATGCATAGTCTGAAAGATGACATGTTTCCCTAGTCCAGATGGCACTTTTTTTAGAGTTTTACTTGCATTTTCTAATCGAACAGACTTTGCTCGGATCCTGTTATTAATGTTAGAACTCAGGGCTCAGGCTCCTGTTTTCTTGCCAATGCAGGTTGACACTGCTGTTGAGGTGACAGAGGGTTCAGGGTCTCAGCAGCAGCAGCTTGTGCTTCTAGGGAAATGGGAAGATGGCTCCCAGGCAGCCCATCCGCCACTCCACAAGATGGAAGAACCTTGGCTCCCCCTATGAATTCTCTTTGTGATTTGGAAGACAAATACCTCTGCTGAGTTGCCCATGAACAGGTGCTGCAGATGGTTGGGCCCAGGTTCTTCCAGGCTGTGTTGGAAGCAAGGGAGGCTATTTTACTCTCATTCAGACCTGCTAAGTTGTTAGCTAAGGGTGGGCTCTTGGAAGAGAATGAGTTTGTGTAATATAAAGAATCTGAGGACAGTAGGCAGGATATAAATGATCACATTAAGTCTCACAGAGAATAGGTAATGTGTTACACAAAGTTGCTCCTATGATAAAGTCAACTTGGAGATGGATCATGATTCCTTTTGCTCTAAGGCAATGCTGAGTACTTTCTTCATAGGGAATCCCAGGCAACAGGGAATTTCTCAGAATCTTTTCTCATCTTGATATTGGAATCCAAGGGATATATTTCTAAGATCCAAGGACTTCAAGGAAGCAAGAGAGGCACAAATAATACCTTCTAGTGTGTTTTGCTCTTCTTGAGATTTCTAGATAATGATGCATGTCCTGTGCCTTTGTTCAGAGATGTCAGCCTGTGAATCAGAGGCACAGCTCCCTCTTGGTTTTAGTTGTCACTGATGTCTATTTATAGTCATGGCCAAATGTGACCTCATCCTGTAGGTTTTGCAAGCTCAGCAAAGTGAGGCCAGGTTAGCCTGGCCACAGGTCTCCAAGGAACACCCCAGATGCTGCAGTGTGTCTTGTCAGCAATGCCAAGGTTTTTCTCTTTCTGTTACTCTTCAAATGCCTTTCAGCTCAGCACATCAGAGAACAAGGTGATTTGGGGCAGCCATCTTTGAAATCAGAAAGAAAATGGAAGTCCCTGAGTATGTGTAAGAGTTGCTGATTTTTCTTTCTTTTCCCTTTCTCCTTCCATTTCTTTCTCCCTTTTTCCCTTTCTTCTTCTGTTTTCTTTGCTCTTTCTTTGTCTTTTCTTTGTGGGGCTTTTTTTTTTTTTTTTTTTTTTTTTTTAAGAATAATCCGGAGAAAGTAGAAAATGGATAAACAATGCAGGATTGGACAAGTTCCTGATGAAAGATCCCCCTGAATCTGGAGATCTAAGTGTTTCTAAAGATTCAGGTGGGACCCTGATCCTTTCTCTTACATATTTAAATATTGGGAACGGTCAGATCACACGCTGAGAAACAACAGCTTTCCTCATGGGAGAAGCCAGGGTTATGAGCTTTGCCTAATTCGCAATCCATTTCTGGGCTTCTTGTTCACCTAAAGAATATTTACTGTGTGCCTCTTACATGTCAGGCTCCCTCAAAATCACCTGTTATCCTTTTTCCTGTTTTTTTTTTTTTAATCCTTAATTTGAGAAGTATTGATTTAGTGATAAAGCTAGAGTTTGGTCTTTGAAAAGCAATTCTACTTCTGTGTGTGACATGGTCTCCTTCATGAAGTCAATGAAATATTTCTTTCTTCTGATCCAAGTGTTTTTACTAAACTAGCAATGGTTCTAGTGATTGCTTTCTTCACATTTTGTTCAATATTTATTCAGCGTGATTTGAATAGTGTTTCTTCAAGTCTACAGTCATAGGAATCCGTTGATTTGGTTAATTCAGTTGAAAAGTCTGTTCAGTCAATCATGAACGAAACTTGACTATTCAGTCAAGAGCTGTTGCCATAGCACATAGATGTGGCCAGAGTGAGTGGCATTTGCAAGGACTTGCAGAGTGGTTCCCAAAGTGGCCCCTGCCTACCAGTTAGCCAAGACAGACTAACATGTAGAGTACTCAGAGAACCCCAAGAAAATTTGGGAGAACCGCACAGGATTGAGGAGAATTTTGCTGTACCTGGGGGGAAAGATCTTATACCAGTGAAACAGTATATATTTTGCCTTCAGCTTCTACCAGTGAAGCCATAGGTAAACCACATTTGTGTCATAACAGAGATGCATTCTAAAATAAAACCGACCTATTTTTTTTGGACGGTGTTTAAGCTTTCTCTCAAGCTTAACACCTGACATAAAGATAAACAAAATCAAGGGATAAAAATGTGCAGCAAGAAGACAGTAATACAAATATTCCCCTTTTACCAGTGTCCCTATAAACCAACATCCCAAGCAGCCTCTTTGATTTCATTTTCGGTAATTGCGACAGCAAATTGCATCTGGAGTGACAATGTGTACACCACGCTTCATCCCAATGTCCTTACAAATTGCCAAGTGATAGCAAACCCCCGGCAGAAAAGATGGAGATTTCTCACACAAATACTGGCAAACCTTTAAGAGTAGTGGCATTTACTAATGCTATATCCTAGGAAAGAGAAGTGAACTGGAAATTGTACATCAGCAGGATCATCAATGTCAACTGAATCCTGCTTTTTCTTCTCACTCCCCTCCAAATAATTTGGCTTTTAAAAATGCATCTGCTGTGATCCCTTTAGTAGATACAGAAATTATATGGGATCGAGTTGGCATTCTCCTTCTTTCTTTTTACCTCTACCTCCTAGAAATTTCCTCATTTCGAGATAAAGCTGGATAATTAACAGGAGCAGTGGGACGAATATTACAGAAAAATCCCAATCACATAGGTGGTGATCTTTTTTTTTTTTTTAAATGGTTATTTTTGTGTATTTCTTCCATGAAGAAGAGAGAGAACACCCACAACAGGTCTTGGTGCTGCCATCCACCCCGGCCTCAATGAGCCCTAAATCATGGACATCTGCATGCCTAGCATATTCAGGGAGGTCTCCAGACATAAACCCAGAACCCTCCCATATGGATTAGCCTCACAGAGCATTGGATTTTAGAATCTATTTTTTGAAAGCTAATATAAAGATAGTTTAGCAAACATTCAAGTCCATGCTTGTTTTCATATCCCACCCAGAAGTCTCTTGGTTGTCTCCCCTAAGCTGTCAATGAATGTGTTTTGAAGCGATTCAACCTTATTTCAATATTTACCTGAGTGGAGCATGAATATTTCCCAACCACATAGAGTTGACTGCAGCGTATTTCACTGTGTGGGATTAATATACCTATAATTATAAAGGATCTAGAACTAATCTGAGTTAAAAGTGGCTGTTAGCACTTTCACTCTCCTGTAGTAGTGGCTGCTAGCTTAGGGGTCCAGGACATCCTGAGTTTACAGAGTCATTTCAAGGGGTCAGTGACTCCCTGTGTCCATTTAGCATCATCTGTGTACAGACTGAATGTCAGCAGGCCAGAGGTCATAAAAAGATGTTCCTCCTCTAAGAGAACGGGGATCTTTTCTAGAACACACAACTTTCAGGGTTTCACCATGGGCTATGGCCAGCCTCTCTTGAGAAGTTTGCAATCTGACCCTCTCCGTGACAGAAAACGACACAATGACATAAACACATTCCAAATACTAAACAGCAATAACGTGTTTGTGTGTGTGTGGTGTGTCTTTGGTTTGTTTGTTTATTTAGTACTTAGAGCCATGTCTAATAATAAAGCAGCTTGAAAAAAAGAAATACATCAACATCCATTTAATTGCAGATGATAATGTCAGACTACTATTAGCTAATTCATTTGGTGGCTTTCAAAGTAAGCAGTTGTTTAATAAAATCAACCACAATCTCACCCTATTTTCTATAAGAGGAACAAGTACTGAATCTCCTTTCGCTTTCTGTAATACCTGGCTGGTATTAAGTGTTTGTTGATTATGATTTCACTTAAATGCTTCAAATAATTATGCCTGAATAATAATCATTGTCACCAAAATATGGTATTATTTGTATCTTTTTAAATATCCATGGCTACCAGAGTATTAAATCATCACATGATAAAAATCCCACTAAAATAGGGAAACAATTTTTTTTTAAAAAGTGCACAAAGTCTAGTGCTCTTTAATATGTTCGTCATTGTGCAAGAAGTCAATGTCCAGTCCTCTAAATAATGGATCAGTCGGCCCCATCACGCTAAAGTGGGTTTCTATCAATACTGAGGTTAGAACCGCTTTGCCTCGGCTGACCCTGGGTGGGGAGGGAATAGCCCGGGCACACCTAATGGCTACTAGCCGGCACGCAGCCTCCGAAGGGCAAGTGTACTGAAGCAGCGGAATCAATCACCGGACTCATTAACCCGGCAGCCTCCCACCCCTCCCACGAGCTCCCCTGGCTTACAATTTGCCTCTACCCTCCCTTCTTTCTGCTTCCAACTCACTCAGATCACCTTCAAGGGGCTGTGCACCTGCTCACTGCACCACACTGCCCCCCCACCGCAAGTCCTTGCAACTGTGCAGCTGAAACTTAAAAGATATTTCCAAAATAAAACCCTCCCTTGCCCCAGTACACACACAGACACAGGCCACTAAGTTTCTGCCAGTATCAGGGTCATGTACAGGTGCGCCCTGATCACGTTTCCCAGACCACACTCTTTCTGCCTCCACCACCCCAAGCCCTCTTGTCTGTCCAAGGGCGCCATACTGCCTGCATTCTGAGACCCGCGCGGCCGCTGCCTTCCTCTCTCCTGCTTGGAAGCATCCGCCTCCCATCAGAGCTCTGGTTGCCAGCCCTGTACTGTACTTCATTAGGCAGCTCTATTTAATGGTTTCAACAAAAGCCATCATTTTAGCCCAACTGCCTTGACTAAATTAAAATTTCCAATCTCTGTTTTAGTGTTCTGCAACTGATGTATACATAAGCAAAACTGGTCAACATCTGCCAGGGGGTTGGCCAAAAGTTCTGTAAAGATGTACTTCACATTTCTGAAGCATGTGCAAAGTAACAGCGTCCTTATCCTCCCGAGAGCTCTCATGGTTTTACTTCACCATTTGTTCAAACACACTTTAGCTGCGTATGAGCCATGCAGTTGATTCTCCCCTTGGTTGCCGTTTTATCTGTAGTGTCATTTTGAGTAATTGGGGTATGGTAGCTGATCAACTTACAGGTTTCTCATTGGCAGAAAGGGACTGTATTGGCACCAAGAAAGAATATGATGGGTCCTCTCGGTGCATAAGCAAGTGTCCCTCTCTTGCACTTGGCTATCCAAGGCCATTAGGAAATAAGCTTAATAAAGCCTCCAAGTGTGTATGTCTTCACTCTTCCCAGGCAGAGGGAGGCACCTATAGAAGAAACATTGCAAACCAATGTGGAAAGATGGTCAATGTACATATTTAGTCAGTGATCTGTGAAAGTTTTTGAATTAGTTTTTAAAGCTTTGTTAAGACCAGAACGCACAGATGTTGAAAACAAGTTCAGATGTAGCGACAGATGGTATTTGATTATGAAGCAGACTGTTCATATAATACAAAGATGCTGCTTCTGCCATACGCAAGTAACTGCAGAGAGTGCAGTAGAAATTTTGGAAGGCAGGCGGTTCGAGAGGGTCTTTGTGCGGCAATAACTTTCCCATTTTCCAGCAGTGCTAGAATTGGGATAATTTTCCCCTTTTCTTTTCAATCATTGCCTCTCTCTGCTCTTTCATGCCCTGCCTCCCCTTCCAGTCTCATTTTCTCCAGCCTTTAAAACTCCTTTCTGCTTTCAGCACATTGTCTTACCTAGCCATCACGTTTTTCACAGGAGGGTCGATTCAGAGAATGGACGGCCTCATTGAGGTGGGCCTAGGCCCAGTGTCAGATGGAAACAGAAAAGGACTACTGATGTTCCAGAGTCGAAGGAAAGCCTTCTCATCATTTCCACTTTGCCATGAGGACCTAGTCTTTCAGCCGAAGCCAGGATTATGGCTGCAAATGTACTTCATGCAACAGGAGCGCCACTGAGTCTCAGCTGCTTCTTCTGTAAAATGGGGTAACAGTGGCCCTGCTTATATCTCAGGGATGCTAAGGAGATCCTACAGGATGGAGGAACAGCAAGCGTCTTGAGAAATAGGAAATGCTATTCATATGAATGCAATTGTCATTGTCAAGGTCCCAAACACTTTTCTGAGGATGACAGAGCATGGATATCTTACGTGGAAAGGAGATGCTGGCCTGTATCTTGGAAGTTCTCAATCAGAAATCCATTCTCCTCCTTCTATATACGTCCTAAACATGCCATGTTATCAGAAGTTATGCTCATTAAATGATGTCAGGAAGCAGAACCCCTTGCTAGAGAAGAACACCCTCCAAATGATCATTTCGCTTTTTCACATGAGGACTTTTGGGGCTCAGCCACCATATCCTGGTCAATAATAGAGCTTCTCTGTGAGGGTTCTGGTTGTAGCTGCCAGGAAAGAGACAGGTTTAGAAGCCAAGAAGATGAATTCAATAGTCTCAGTTCCTGCTTCCTTCAAAATCCCAACTTGTAGTGTAGGTAAGTGACCAGACCTTGATTCTGAAAGTTTTTTTGGTGACTTTTTACTTTTCTTTCCCAACACGTTCGTGTCCTGTCTGTGCTGTAGTGATATGGCTTGGGTCCCAGGAGAGGGACCAGGGGGTGCTCATACTGCCTTATTCCTGCCTGACTCACAAGCTCACACCCATTCCCTACAATCCAAGTCTCTTGTTTTGAAGAGCTTACTATGTGCCAGATAATATTTAACCAACACAGATGAGCAATAGGAGATGAGAGGAAGAATCGGCATGCCAAGATATATTGGAGGAGATTCGAGGGAATGTTTTCAATGACGGCTCAGTAGAGGAGGGGTTGTGGGTAGAGAGTAGACTTCAAGATGGAGGTGGATGCAGAGAACAGGGAGTTTTCTGCTATTGTCTTATGGTGGCAGGCCATCCTGTGATGTTTCACATGTTCCTATACACATCTTCTTTTCTGTTAACGTAATTGGTTAATGAAGTCAATCTAGTTTTATTGAGAGTAATGATGATATGACGTTAAATTATTATCAATGCCTGGAGTTTGATTAGACAATAAGAAGAGGGATTTTGATTCTCCCTCCAATTTTGTAGATCCACTTAAGCACAGGTCCTAGGTATGCTTTAACCCCGTGTGGTTGCATCGGCTGCATGCTCATGAAGCTGCCCTGGCTATACAATGGGATGGACAAGAAAACTTCTCAGATCAGCTCTTGTCTGGATTCTTTGCAGCTCTGGAGTGACTTCTGTGGCTCAAGAATCACTTTATTGAACTGTGGGATGTGAATGGATTACTCAGGGTGAGGAGGGAAATAGATGGTGATGACCAAAGAGTCCTAACAGAACACAGGGTAGAGGGGAAAGCCAGCTGTGCAAGGATTCAGAAGTCCTGGGTTTATTCACAAATCTTACTGCTAATCAGATTTATGAACTTAGTTATGAAAGGAGGATAATCAGGCCTTCTTGCTCCAGGAGTCTCCCAGGGTTGATGTGAGCTCTGGGGTGATGCAATGGAGGTCACAGTGCAGATGCAGAGCACTGGCACATTGGCGCTCTTGGTTCCAACCACGTACACTGCCAGGTAGAGGGGAGTCGTTAACCATCCTGTCAGGGTTTATGGGGCAGCCTTTGTACTGAACACCATGGTGGGTGCCGGTTACTACTGTGGGGATGAGAGGGATGCTGGTGCTTAAAGCCAGGCTGTGAAGAGCCCACATTCTCCGGACCCTGGAAGGATATTCAAGTGAAGGTAGCAAGTCCTGAGGAGGGACAAAGACCACCCCTGGATGTTCAGTCCAGGAGGGAAACCAGCTCTGGAAGAGGCCATATTATCTTGTGAGAATTACAAGCGACGGTGAACTCAATGACACATGGAAACCATATCTGTCCACTGATGAATCAGTGCTGTCCGATTAGAAAGCTCCATTTCATCGCCAGACACAGCTTCAAATGTAGGGTTGAAAGGTAGCAGAGGTGTCGGCTCCGTGCACTGTCTCTGGTCCTTTTTGGACAGCTCTTGTTTTGATGAGGACTCACCAGGCTTTCACCCTATCCCCTTGCTATCCTCCCTCACAACTCCTGTCATTCCTGCACCACAGGCCAGAATCTCCAAAGCACCTCTGGCTTTCACCTTGGCTGGGATGACTATTTCCAAATGGGCCTGATTTGTGTGTCCTGCTTTATTACGTGTTCTGTTAATTCTCACAGCAATCTAGTGATGGAGGTATTTTAAGACCCATTTTTGAGATGATGATCCTGAAGTTCAGGTAACTTGTTCAAGGGCATAGGATAAGAGATGGGGTGAGGTATTTGAACCCTGGTTTGTCTGATTGTATACTAGCTAAGCATAGGGGCAAATTCCTCTTACCGTGACTCCTGTTCTCTCATGGCCTGCATCCAATCTGTTGAGTTATTGGCTTAGTAGCACGTCAAGACCTTGCTCTGTGCTTGAATTTCCCCCTTTGAATCTTATGTCCAAAGTTATTGGTAAACATAGCCCATATCATGCCCAAGACCTGGTGCCAAGTCAGTCCTCCTTTAGAGACACAGAGTACTCCATGCCTGGGACAGGGTTCCCTGGTCAGTCACTCTGCTGCTTCCTGGGCTGAGACTCTCTGGTCTGTAACACCTGAGGCTTCAGCAACTCTTCCAGGCAACTGTCCCTGATGCCCACAACCCCCCACCAGACCCTGCCACTGACTTTGTAGTATGTATCAGTTCTCTGTGTCTTTGTACCAAATTACCATACATTTAGTAATTTAAGGCAATACAAGTTGAGGATCTCAGCTTTTCTGTGAGCAGGTGTCTTGATGTGGGTGAGTTGGGACCTCTGCTCAGGGTCTTCCCAGGCTAAATTCAAGATGTGTGCTGATATTGTGATTGCCTATAGGGCTTGGGTTCTCTTCCAAGTTTTCCAGTTTTTAGCAGAACTGAGTTCCTTGTGATTATAGATCTGAAGTCCCTTTTCCTTGTGGGTTGGTAACTAGGGACCACTTTCAGCACTTCAGGCTGCCATCAAGTTCTGGCCATGGAACTTCCTCCATAGATAGTTCCCAAGTGGTTGTTTGCTTTTCCAAGGCTTGCAGGAGACTCTCTTTTAAGAGCTTAGCTAGTTAGCCCAGGCACACTCAGGAGAATCTCCTCAGTAAATGTAAAGTCAACTGCTTAGGCACCTTAATTATATCTGTAAAATACCTTTGCATTTGCCATATAATGTAACCTACTCATGAAAACCATCTTTCATCATGGGCTCTGCCTGTATTCAAAGTGAGGAGGGGTATGGTATGTAAGACATTCACCCTAGTGAATGGGAACCTTGAAGACTGCCCGAATATTGACAACCACACAGAAAGGAGGAGAGTGCACCTATTCATGAAGATGGGGAGCGGGGGTCCCTTAGATATTAGCATGTAGATGATGCCATTCTCAAAGAAGGTGGAGGGAACCTCTGTTGGGAATGACAGTGGTTGCATATCATGGTCTTCCAAGGCAAAACATCACTCTGATGACTTGAGGCCACCTAATTTAGAGATACCTAGGACTTATGGTTTGTAGTAATATATTTTCTTGATATGCATTTTGTTCCTGTTATTTACTATAGGTCAGAAAATATTATTTTTTTTTAGGAAAAATTGTTACTTTGAATTTTCAATTTTCCTTTTTTCCCCTGGTTTCTAACAGAAATTGATTATTGTAGGTAGAGGCAGCTCTCAGGCTCGCCTTTGTTCTGGAAAACCTAAGTAGTGGACATAGGACAGAGAATGTTAAAGAAACTTGAGAGCTTCATAGACAAGAGAATGTAAAAATAAAGAGCATAGACTCTGGAGCCAGAAAAACTGGAGTCAAATCCCCTTTTTACCACTTACTTAGTTGGGTGACCCCAGGTGAATAATTTTTTTTCTATTTTTTGTTTAGAGATGTTTGCTATTGGGTACAAGTACTCACTGGAGAGACAGAGAGACAGGAAATGAGAAATCACTCCTCGTGGGGATGGTCTTACCACAATCCCTTCTCCTTCATTCTCTAGATTCTGAGCATGCATGCACATGTGCCTGGTGTGAGTTTCAAGCTGCTGGTCTGAGACTCAAACCATGTTGAATCATGTGGGAGTCCAGCGCCTTAACCACTGTCACCTGCTGGCTCCTATTTCTGTGTTCCAATGAATAAGCTATAATAATAATATCTACCCCATGATAGTGGAGAAAAAATGAGTTGATATATACAAAGAAGCTGAAGCAGTGTCTGACATGCTGTAATTCTGTATAATCATTTGCTGTTACCACTGCTCACAGACTAAAGAGTTATAAGAAATTGGGGAAGGTGGAAAGATATTTAAGTATGCAAGATTTCAGGAAGTTTGAAGATAGAGAGTAAGACTGGAGACTGAGTGAGTTTCAGGGAGTTTCTGCTGATGTGAGAGATTTTAGGATGAGCGGATTTGGAGAAAGAGAGATCTTTAGATGTTTACTGTGGTTTAAAACTTCACTTGGTCTTGTAATATTTCTTTTCCTTTTTTTATGTTCATTTTTCCCAGAGGATGCATGTACTCATCAGAGAGAACAAGAAAGAGAGAGAGGAGAGAGAGAGAAAGAAGGAAAGAGAGAAAGCACCTCCCCTATGGGAAATGGTCATTCTGCAATCCCTTCTCCATTTCTCCCTTCATTTGAGATTTTGGGCATGCATGCACACGTGTGTGGAGTGTTTCTCAAACTGTGGGTCCAGGGCTCAAACCACACAGTCAGCCATGTGGGATCCAACTGCCTTAACCACCATGCTATGGGCTGACACATGTCTTATAGTATTTCAGCCACAGATGGTATACATATTTGAAATGCTTTGATTTACTTTATTCTTATAAGAGAATTTTTTAAAATGTGGCATTATGCTTAGACTGGGCTGCTAAGATATAACCAGATATAATTGGGTTACATACTCATTTCACTGAATCACAATCAATGTAAGTGAATGCAACTATGACCCATGTACTGTGTTAAATGTTATGAATTACACATGGTCTCACTCTCAGACAGATTACGGTTTGAGTGTGTTCAATTGTAGAATGTTCCACACAATAATAATAGCTAATATTTATAGAGCTCACACATGAAACCATGAATTTATAATGATAAGTTAGAAACGCTCTTGTCTTCTAGGAATTTTCATTCTAGACATTCAGCAAATATTAAAGAGAGATCAACAAAATAATAGCTAATTTTTATTGCATATTTAATACATGCCAGACCCTATATTAAGTATCTTACATGGATTACCTATTTAAACAATGGGCCTTCAAGGAAGATAGCATTGCTATCCCTACTTTACAGATAGTGAAAAAGATTAGGAAAGTTACTTAAAATCCTAAAAATAGGGGCCGGCAAGTGGTGTGGTGATTAAGGGCGCTGGACTCCCACATGACTGACTGCGGTTTGAGCTCCAGACCTGGCGACTTGCTTTCTCTCTCTCTCTCTCTTGTCTGTTCTTGTCAAATTAAAATAAAGCAAAATAAAATAATTCTTTAAAAAAAAAAAGTCCTTGAGACCAGCAGTTAGCGTAATGGCTGTGTCGCTGGACTCCCATGTAGTTGACCGTGGTTCAAGTCCTGGACCCGGTGGCTTAAAACTCACGCTGGGTGTGTGTGTGCGTGCATGCCCAAGATCCCAAGAGGAGAATGGAGAAGGGATTGCGGCGTGGACATCCCCCCTGGGGGGTGATTTCTCACTTTCTGTCTCTCTGTCTCTCTCTGTCTGGCA